>NC_085139.1:57516151-57863338 GCF_024139115.2 Armigeres subalbatus
AGTGAGAAACAACAAATGAGAAGTAGGAATTCAGAATTCGACTAAAAAGCCCTAAATAGTTTTATAATCAATCGTGAATTGTAAGCTGGATTTGGGATATGAGAACTGAGGAGTGAGGTGGGAGAAGCAAGAAAAAAGAATGAGAATTGAGAAGTGAGAAGCGAAAGGCAAGCAGTAAAAAGTGCGAAATAAGATGTGATCAGTGAAAAGCGAGAAGCAAGTAATAGAAGGGGAGAAGTAGTAAGCGAGATACTTTGTGTGAGAAATGAGTAAAAAAGCACGACAATTGATAAATGGGATGTGAGAAGTGAGAAACGAGACGTGAGAGGTGTAAGGTACAAGGAGTGAAATTGAAGAAAAGAGAAAAAAAAAGCAAGAATAGATGCGAAGGGGAGAAGTAAATAGTGTGGAGACAACTCAGAATAGAGTTTTTTTCAGCATAGATTTTTGGACATCAAATAAATCCTTTTGGATGTGTAGATGTAGAATATTATAAGTCAACGGCAGAGGTTTTCGGTCATCCAAGAAATCCATGGAGTTAGGTCCTCAGATCTACAAGCGTAACTAAAGATCAATCGGACTGTTTTGAATGTGGTACATGCCCTTTTGGATGTGAAGAATAGAATAAGTCAACGGCCAAGGTTTTCGGACACCCAAGAAATCCCTGGAGTTCGGTCCTCTGATCTACACTCGTAACTAAAGTTCTTTTGTACTGTTTAAATTATGGCACATGCCCTTTTGGATGGTTAGAATAGAATGTACCATCGTAAGAGATTCTGGGTCATTCAAGAAACCCCTGGAGTTAAGCCTTAAGATCTACACCCGTCACTTTAAGATTTATCGGACTATTTCAAATCTAGTACTGCAAAACCTCTTTTTGCGCCCAAAACGGGGGAGCGTAAATGGAATCAGAGCGTAAAAAGAGGGAGTGTTATTTCGAATTTAGGGCGTAAAAAGAGGGAGCGTTATTTGTAATTTTGAGCGTAAAAGGAGGGAGCGCTATTTGGAATTTGGAGCGTAAAAAAAGTTTGCAATCTTTAAGGTAAGCAAAGTTTGATACTTAACACACTTTTAGTCTCAAGATGTGTCTTTTACCTATTTCGGTATTAGGGTCGTCCAAATTGTTTTCGTTATCATGGTCGTCCCATTGTTTGAGTGCTGAGGCCTTAAGACGTTCTTGGTACGCCAAGAAATCAAGAAGTCATAAGTGGTAAAGATCCTTGATGACGCACAGTAAGACGTTCATTATCATTTTCAAGGCTTTAAAGTTTTTCGAGAACCTCCTGGAGCGATGCAACCATTGCATATGTTGATGGTCATCCAAGAAAACTTTGGAAAAGGCCTTAAGATCTACACGCGTAACCAGAGCTCTTTCGGCTTGTTTCAAAAGTGGTACAACCCCTTTGTGGTATATAGAATAGAATGCGTCCATTGCATAGGTTCACGGTTTTCCAAGAAAACTCTGAAAAAGGCCTTAAGATCTACACGCGTAGCCAGAGATCTTTCGTCTTGTGTAGAAAGTGGTACAACCCCTTTGTGGTACATAGAATGAAATGCGTCCATTGCATAGGTTCATAGTCATCCAAGAAAACCCTGGAATAGGCCTTATTAGCTACACGCGTAACCAGAGCTCTTTCGGCTTGTTTTAATATTGGTACAACCCCTTTGTGGTACATAGAATGGAATGCGTCCATTGCATAGGTTCATGGTCATCCAAGAAAACCCTGGAATAGGCCTTAAAAGCTACACGCGTAACCAGATCTCTTTCGGCTTGTTTCAAAATTGGTACAACCCCTTTGTGGCACATAGAATAGAATGCGTCCATTGCATAGGTTCATAGTCACCCAAGAAAACTTTGGAATAGGCCTTGAGATTTACCCGCGTAACCAGAGATCTTTCGACTTGTTTCAAAATTGGTACAACCCCTTTGTGGTACAAATAATAGAATGCGTCCATTGCATAGGTTCATGGTCATCCAAGAAAACCCTGGAATAGGCCTTAAGACCTACACGCGTAACCAGAGCTCTTTCGGCTTGTTTCAATATTGGTACAACCCCTTTGTGGCACATAGAATAGAATGCGTCCATTGCATAGGCTCATAGTCATCCAAGAAAACTTTGGAATACGCCTTAAGATCTACACGCGTAACCAGAGATCTTTCGGCTTGTTTCAAAATTGGTACAACCCCTTTGTGGTACAAATAATAGAATGCGTCCATTGCATAGGTTCATGGTCATCCAAGAAAACCCTGGAATAGGCCTTAAGATCTACACGCGTAACCAGAGCTCTTTCGGCTTGTTTCAAAATTGGTACAACCCCTTTGTGGCACATAGAATAGAATGCGTCCATTGCATAGGTTCATAGTCACCCACGAAAACTTTGGAATAGGCCTTGAGATTTACACGCGTAACAAGAGATCTTTTGACTTGTTTCAAAAGCGGTACAACCCTTTTGTGGTACATAGAATGGAATGCGTCCATTGCATAGGTTCACGGTGATTCAAGAAAACTCTGGAATAGACCTTTAGATCTACACGCGTAACCAGAGCTCTTTCGGCTTGTTTCAAAAGTGGTACAACTCCTTTGTGGTACATAGAATGAATGCGTCCATTGCATAGGTTCACGGTGATCCAAGCAAACTCTGAAATAGACCCTAAGATCTACACGCGTAACCAGAGCTCTTTCTTCTTGTTTCAAAATTGGTACAACCCCTTTGTGGCACATAGAATAGACTGTAATAGACTGTAAGATCTACACGCGTAACCAGAGATCTTCCGACTTGTTTCAACAGTGGTACAACTCCTTTCTGGTACATAGAATAGAATGCGTCCATTGCATAGATTCATGGTCATCCAAGAAAATTCGGGAATATGTCTTTAGATCTACACGCGTAACCAGAGATCTTTCAGATTGCTCAACAAGTGGTACAAGCCCTTTGTGGAAGGGGCTCTCCTTAGCCGTGCGGTAAGACGCGCGGCTACAAAGCAAGACCATGCTGAGGGTGGCTGGGTTCCATTCCCGGTGCTGGTCTACGCAGTTTTCGTATTGGAAATTGTCTCGACTTCCCTGTGCATTAAAGTATCATCGTGTTAGCCTCATTGATATACGAATGCAAATATGGTAACTTGGCTTAGAAACCTCGCAGTTAATAACTGTGGAAGTCCTGTCTCGTCAGAGGGCCATCGTGTCAGGGCTGTTTAGCGTCCCACCTAACACCAGGACTTGGGCTTGTGCGCTTTGAGCGGCACACGGTCGCTTTGACGGAGCCTACTTGCGGATTCATGCAGCTTTTTATAGAGGTTTAACAGGGCCCACTGTCAAACCCCACCACATCCTAGGCTGGCGCCATAACTCGCAGATGGCCTGGGGAGGGACAACCTGGGAAGGGCCTTTTAGATCTACACGCGTAATCAAAGATCTTTTGGCTTGTTTCAAAAACGGTAAATGCTCTTTGTGGTATACAGAATAAAAAGCGTCCATTGCATAGATTGATGGTCATCCAAGAAAACCCTGGGAAAGGCCTGCACGTTTAACTAGAGATCTTTTGGTCTGTTTGAAAAGTTGAACATACCCCTTATGGTACGTAGAATAGAATGCGTTATTTCAAATTTTCATGGTCATCCAGGAAAACCCGGAAGTAAGACGTTAGGATCTACATGCTTAACGAGAGATATATCAACCTGTTTTAAATGCGGTACTTTTCCTTTGTGGTCCATAGAATAAAATGCGTTCATGGCATATGCTAATGGCCATCCTAGAAATTTATGGAGTAAGGCTTCTAGGCTTACACGAATATCTATAATAACACGGTACATGATCTAATATAGCGCCGTTTTTTCCTCGTTTCCTCTTCTCGTTCCAATTTATTCATATTTTGAATTTCCAAGGAATAAACAGTTTCGTACGTGATATGAATGAAGTTAGTATACTACCTGGAACCCATGACAACAAGAACTACTTGGAATGCGAATATATCAAAATGAGGTTGCACACCTTGTCAATAACTGCCTAGAGCTAATGACAACAACTTGAACTATTTGGAATGCAAACATATACCAACAGCCTCCCGTTCGGGGTTAATCTGCAAATCATAACTGTATCGAGTTCATACATAGTTCCTACTACCATGGGAACAACTAAAGCTACTTGGAATGCATACTTTCACTCAGATGAGGTTGCACAGCTTGTTATTTTTTCGATAAATGGCTTCATCACGGAGGTTAATCAGCAGGCCCTGACTCTACGGATTTCGTAGATTACTTCGAACCCATGACAATAACATGCCCCACATGGAATGCGAACATATACAGAATTTACCCGATTTTGTCATTCTCCGACTTTGTCTACCCTGATTTTGTCGACCCCGATTTTACCACGTTTTCGACCCAATTTTATCACCCCAAAAATTTTTAATTTTTTTTTGTCGTTTCTATTGTTTTCAAATAATACCGAAAACAACAATAAATTTCATGAAATAATTTTCACCGCCTGTGGTTTATTATGGATCATTACAGAGAATCTGTCAAGAATTTTGTAAGCCTGTTCGACAAGAAATTACGGGTTCCTTTCACGTATTTTGCCTTTTTCTATTTGATTCCCCCAAAATTTACTGGGATTGAAAAAATCGGGATATTACTGTACCAAGAACAAGGGTGTCTCACTGCTATAAACCACAGCGAATTTCAATCGAAATAAATTCGATTTCAAACGAATGGCATTGATTTCTATGATGTGATACTGTTCGATCAATATTGCAACGCACCTTCTACGTTTTGACACTACTATTTCTCTCCAATGAACTGTAATTTTTGTCAAAGCAACCATGGATTTTTCACGTTGTCAACGACATCAAGTTTTTCTTCCATCAACAAACAACATTTTGCGTGATTTCTGGGTTTTTGTTTTTTAAGTCATTAATATAATTTTTTTCGTGTTTTAGGACCGATATTATTCTGGAACATGAATGCAGCTTAATGGTAACTGCAGATGTATAAGCCTGTCTGAATTTGTTTGGATTTATGAAGAAAGTAAACATAAACGCTTGGATTTCTCTTTTTTGTTTCGTCTACTTAATCATCCAAATGAAAAAAGATCTATATATGCCGTCCGCTGGATTCCATCTTCTGTTTAGAAAATTTTACATTGTTTAACACAAGAAAAGATTCAAACTAGAGTTTTTTTTTTGCGGTTCAATTTTGTCAATTACCTGACGCTATGAAATAAAGTGGAGGAAACGACCACTGTTCAAGACTCTGAAACTCTCGATCACTTTTAGTTAGGCGATCCTTTAACTTTGTTTTCTTTAATGGCTACATCCCATCTAGAACTTGGTCAGCTTTTCAATGTCTTCTAAAAGCGCTTCCAAGTTATCAAATAAAAGCTTTTCTTTGCCTGCCATTGCATGAAATTGTATGGTGTGCTGGCTACATTATGCCTTGAGAGTGGAGATTGTGTCCCACCCGGAAATATTCTAGACCGGGCCGAGAAACCATTGCAATTCCACATGTTTTCTCGCAAGGAACTGGAACTGGAGACTCAGTCTATGACAGGTGGCAGGAATGCAATAACAGGCGATGTATGTTGGATCATTATTGTTATGTTATGTCACAGAAAGTCAAGAGCTGATTGATAAAGGGAAAATGTTCCAAGCAGCACGAAGTATTATCCGGGTTCCAACAAATGCAGTCAATAAATGTTCCTTCAAAAGAAAGGGATAATAATAATAAGCTTGTGACGAGGCTAACTAGCCTCAGGCAGATTCAGATGTTGTTCAAAATTTTTGCGCTTACAAGATATACATTCTGATATTTGAATGGTAATGTACTCAATCACTATCACCATTCAATTTGACAGATGACGTAAAGCAATTCGTTGTGTTGCTAAAATCAACAAAATGAGCTTTCAACTAATTTCGATTGCATCGAAATAAAGTCGCTTTGGTTGCTTGGTTAATTTTTGGCAAATAAATTCAATTTATTCTATGTGAGACACCCCTTGACCAAGAAGGGGTCACAAAAAGTGTTTCATGCTCAATAACTACGTCTATTACGGAGCCCACGATAACAAAAAGAACTACTTTAAAGACAAACATATATCAAGAAGGGGCCATTTGTTTTCAAATAACTGCCTTCATTAAAGAGGTTGATCCACCGACCTTGATTCTACGGAGTAGACTACCTGGAACTCACGACAACAACAAGAACTACTCGAAATACAAACATATATCAGGAAGAAGTCACACAATTTATTTATTCTTCAATAACTGCCTCCGTTTCGGAAGGTGATCCACAGACCTTGACTCTATGGAGTGTCAAGACTACCTGGAGCCCACGACAACAACAAGAACTACTTGGAATACTAACATTTACCAAGAAGGGGTTACACAACTTGTTTATTTTTCAATAAATAACAATAAATAACTGCCTCCGTTACGGAGGTTGATCCACAGCCTTGACTCAATGAAATTCGTAGACTACCTGGCACCAATGACAAAAACAAGAACTACTTGTAGTACAAACATATACCAAAAAGGGTCACACAACTTGTTCATTCTCCAATAGCTGCCTCCATTACGGAGGTTGACCCATGGACCTTGATTCTATGGATTTCGTAGACTACCTGAAGCCCACGACAACATCAAGAACTACTAGGAATACAAACATATACCAATAAGGGGTCACACAATTTGTTTATTTTTCAATAACTGCCTCCATTATGGAGGTTGATCCACAGGCCTTGACTCTATGGAGTTCGTAGACTACCTGGCACCAATGACAACAACAAAACTACTTGGAGTACAAACCTATACCAAAAGGGGTCACACAACTTGTTCATTCTCCAATAGCTGCCTCCATTACGGAGGTTGATCCATGGACCTTGATTCTATGGAGTTCGTAGACTACCTGAAGCCCACGACGACATCAAGAACTACTTGGAATACAAACATATACCAAAAAGGGGTCACACAACATGTTTATTCTCCAATAGCTGCCTCCATTACGGAGGTTGATCTACAGACCTTGACTCTATGGAGTTCGTAGACTACCTGGAGCAAACGACAACAACAAAAACTACTTATAATACAATCATATACCAAGAAGGGGTCACACAACTTGTTTATTCTCCAATAGCTGCCGCCATTTCGGAGATTGATCTACAAACCTTGACTCTATGGAGTTCGTACACTACCTGGAGCCCACGACAACAACAAGAACTACTCGGAATAAAAACATATACTAACTAGGCGTCACACAACTTGTTTATTCTTCAATAGCTGCCTCCATTACGAAGGTTGATCCACGGACCTTGAAACTATGGAGTTCGTAGACTACCTGGAGCCCACGACAACAACTAGAACTACTTGGAATACAAACATATACCAAGAAGAGGGCACACAACTTGTTTATTCTCCGATAATTACCTACATTACGTAGGTTGAGCCATAGACCTTTACTTTCTGGAGTTCGTAGACTACCTGGCACCAATGACAAAAGCAAAAACTTACTCAGAATACAAACATATACCAAGAAGGGGTCACACAACTTGTTTATTCTCCAATAGCTGCCTCCATTACGGAGGTTGATCTACACACCTTGATGCTATGGAGTTCGAAGACTTTCTGGAGCCCACGACAACAAAAAGAACTACTTGGAATACAAACATATTTCAAGAAGGGTCACACAACTTGTTTATTCTCCAATAACTGCCTCCATTGCGGAGGTTGACCCATGGACCTTGACTTCATGGAGTTCATAGACTATCTGGAGCCCACGACAACAACAAGAACTACTTGAAATACAAACATATACTAACTAGGGGTCACACAACTTGTTTATTTTTCAATAATTGCCTCCATTACGGAGATTGATGCACTGGCCATGACTCTATGGAGTTCGTCGACTACCTGGCACTAATGACAACAACAAGAACTACTTGAAATACAAACATATACCTAGAAGGGTCACACAACTTGTTTATTCTCCAATA
Source organism: Armigeres subalbatus (assembly GCF_024139115.2). Taxonomy (NCBI): domain Eukaryota; kingdom Metazoa; phylum Arthropoda; class Insecta; order Diptera; family Culicidae; genus Armigeres; species Armigeres subalbatus. Next base: position 57,524,137 of record NC_085139.1, read on the forward strand.
GCTGCCTCCATTACGGAGGTTGATCAGCATACCTTGACTCTATGGAGCTCGTAGACTACCTGGAGCCCACGACAACAACAAGAGCTACTTGGAATTCTAATATATACCATGGAGGTGTCACATAACTTGTTTATTTTTCAATAACTGCCTCCATTATGTAGGTTGATCCCCAGGCCTTGAATATATGGTGTTCGTAGACTACCTGGCATCAGTGACAACATCAAGAACTACTTGGAATACAAACATATACCAAGAAGGGGTCACACAACTTGTTTATTCTTCAATATCTGCCTCCAATACGAAGCTTAATCAACAGACCTTGAATGTATGGAGTTCGTGGACTACCTACAACCCATGACAACAGGTAATACCACTTCGCATCCAAGTAATCTTTGGATCCGCATGTAGACCTAAAGGCCTTTTCCAGGGATTTCTTGGATGGCCAAAAACTCATACTTTGATCACATTATATTCTGTGCATCACAAAGGGCAAGTCCCATATTTGAAACAATCTAAGAAATCTTTGGTTCCGCGTGTAGACCGAAAGGCCTATTCCAGGGATTTCTTGGATGACCAAGAACCTATGCTGGGTACGCATTCTATTCTATGTGTCATAAAGGGCATGTACCATGTTAAAAACCGTCCGATCGATTTTTTGTTGCTTCTATAGACTTTATAGCCTTGATCCAGAGATTTCTTGGACTATCAAGAACCTATGATGTAAACACATTCTATTCTACGTATCACAAAGGGCAATATCACATTCGAAGCAGTCCGATAGATCGTTGGTTACTCATGTAGACCGTAAGATCTCACTTCTTGGAAGTGTGATACATGTGCCATGCACAGAAAATCGTGATTTGGCTCCGTAATGCACAAGGTCTCATGCGCCCACCAAATAAATTAAAGAATAAACATATCTTGTATGCACACATCAACTAGTTACACGAAAATTTAGCAAAAAAAATATTAATTAACATTTCATTGCAGTTGAAACGAGAATAGGACTTTTCATAAATTGATACTTGATTCTTCTGTCAGTTCACTGCTGTTTGTTTACATTTTTAGGCTGGCGCGTTTTAGCCTCGGGGTGGCGCGTTTCAACCCGCATGGTTTGAAATTGCACGAAAATGCAGCGCTTCAAAATAAAATTGTTTTCTCGGAATATAATTGGTTTTTCGTCCAAATTTTTATTCCGTATCATAGATGGTAAGTTAAATTAGTGGTTAACACATTGGAAGTACATAATTTCGACCATTATCATAGTTAAATTCGAAGATTTGCTTAGGGGGCGCATATTGAACGTCTCTCCCCTAATAGACGCGAACGACTGATACTTTCCTTCCTTGACTCCGATTGGCTACCACTTCATTGTCCAATTGTAACTTCATTGATGCCCTGATGCACCCTCCCAGTCCCATTTCATATACATATTTACAGTCAAATCAGTAATATTGTAGAGGAAATAAGGTGGTGTTTCGGCTGATGAATACCGTTATCCCTGGACCTTGGGCCTGATCTGAAAAAAATATCCCTGATGGCATAAAAATAATATAGCATATGTATTATAACTAAAATGAAATATATGCATGATAATAACCAATGTAATGAGTATAAAATAATGATAATACATATTTACAATATAATGTTCTCAATAGATTTGCGAGCAAAATATCATATAGCCATTCGAATGAGTTTGATTGTTGGCCATATATTTGATTTCACAATAAAATATATGTCATGAAAAAAATATATATGAATGTTACAAATCATTTGATGAAGCAAAATAAATATGTATATGATGAAACATTATTACATTATTTGTTTTTATTTGTTTGTTTTCTTCCTTTCTTTTTTATGTCAGAAATGTATTTGAAAGTTAGAAATGATCAATTAAATCGAGGTAATATGGTCGGAGTTTTGCTAAGTTTTATTAAACCTTAAAGGCGCAAGGCGATTTTTTTAGAAATCGTCGAAAATATTTTTAACGTAAACAACCATTAAAATCATTAACATTAAACGTATTTTCGGTTTGTTGTTTTAAAACAACATTGCGCATTTAAGGGTTAAGCACTGATGAAATGCAACGAAAGTTTTCATGTAGTGATTCTTATTGATCACAAATGTTTTTCAACTCAATAATGGCATATTCATATTACAAGCATTTACGAGGCATTTAGAGTGATAAATTTCATATGAAATGAAAATACGATGAGCAATCCTTGATATCAAGCTACTCTTCATCATGTGAGTAAAATCGTGCTCTGAATAGGCTATAACAGAAGACATTTAATCTGTAATAGATTAATACATTAAAAAAATATCAATAAATTACGAGCTAAAAATCACAGGTGAATCATACTACGTTTACTACATACTACAAACCCTTTGCTACAGTGTCCCATACCATATATTATTTACTTTACATGTTTTGTACGGCAGGGTTTGCTTTGTTAAGCATTAGTCGACCTTGAGAGAAATGGTTCAGAAATACCAATCCGAAGAAGATGAATTTGATTTTGGTTCGATCCAGGTTGTTTAGATTAATGAAATTAATATCATGATATATAATATAACATGATATAATATTATATGATGAAATATAAACATTTATTGAGTATAATTGCAAGAAATTTGATGAACGTAGTAAATTATTGAAAACAATGAATGAAGCACAACCGATTGATACCGAAGCTTGTTGTCATCTGATCGAACGTTTTGTTCACCTGGTTCTGAAAAAAGGTAATTCTACTATGGGATCACTAGAAAAAAAAGTAGGTTCTGAAAAATGGTGGCTCTGGTATCGTAATCATTGAATATTTTTATTGGTGTCAACCGGCCCGACAAAGTAGTCGAACCTCCATTAGTCAAAACGGAAACCCGAAAACAAGTTATTTTGTATGGTAGGATTCGATTTCATAAATGTAATTTAATAATCACAAATTAAATGTATTCCTATAACAACAGAATATTTATTCATAGGGTGTCTCGTAATAAGTATTACGAATATTATAAACATGTTTAGAAGGAGTAAAACGATTATAAAAAGTAAAATAATTTAATAAAACGTTACGATGTATGTAATATATGATAACCAATACGGAGACAATGAGTTTGGATATTTCCGTTGGTAAAAAATAACCCTTTAGCTGTTGTACACAATATACAGTTTATTTTATGAAAATACTGTTGAATACACTGCCATATGATGAAAATATTCCATATAATTTTCTATTTGAGCTCAAAGAGTTTAATTCATATACACTTAAAAGAAATTTGATAAAATTGAAATGACTATATTAGAGGTGATGGACATTATGTGTTAAATAAATAGGAATGAAACAAATGTAAAGAATATGATAAGAATAATAAAATCAATAAATATTCTGAAAATATTAATTATAATAAGGTAATGAATTAACAATAAAAACTTCACTTGTCATAAGACGAGTCTGCACAATCCCACTCAATTCCACCACTCAACTGTACCCCGACAGATACGTACCTCGACCCCAACAGTAAAGCCGTCTTCAGTGTCTCGTACTTGACTCGACTTCGAGACGCCGAAGACGACCCCACCGCTGAGGTCGAAACACGCATCTGTCAAGGCACAATCAAGTGTTGGAACCAAATGGGACCGTACAAAATCGTCTTATGACAAGTGAAAATATTCCACTAAAAAGCTCAAAATAATTTTCTCAGGCTGACTACTTTACCCACAATTTAAAGACTTGGCAGCTCTTCGCTTCCGAGAGGTGGTAATCCTGAAAGATCTCCAGCGATGCCGGCGGCACTGGTTACCAGTTTCCCACCGACCAGTGAGCTGCTACCATTTTCACTTGAGCACTATTGTCAGCTATTACGATCTATCTCATTGATCCGAAGAAAACACGATCGGCTAACGGACGCCTTCAGGGCCGTATGGCCTCGGGGGTGTAGGTTAAGTTGGGTTAAGTCGACCATTCTTACCCGCGTAAGTTAATATTTGTACACCAACAATTTTCAAAATTTGAACAAGACAAAATGTCACACGCGAGAAAAAATGCTTCCGTTTTAAACGATGCCGAGTGTTTTTTTTCATATTTGTTTATATGCATAAAAAAAATTCTCGCCAAACGCAATTTGTTGCAAACAAATCGGATGAGCATAAGAGCAAAAAACGGCATTTTATTTTGTAGTTTTAAAATTAGTATTTTCGCCATAACTTTTTACCCAATTGTACGATCTGGCCAAGTTTCTATAGGAAACAATGGGACAAGATTCTGCGTCGAATGCAATCTGTTGTGAGCGACCTGAGAAGCACACATATTGCACATTAATCACAGTAACTTAGATATGACCGGATTCAATCCCAATATGGTTACTGCAACCAGATTTGTTAAACTTGTGTTGCTTGGGGAATATATGAAGTCTAAGTGCTAAAAAAGTGAGCTAGACTTTTTTGAACTCTTTTTCGCAATAAATAGTAATTTGACCATAACATCTAAGCCCATAGTCCGATCTGGCAAATTTTTAATAAGAAAATATGAGACACTCTGCGTCGAATGCAATTCAATGCGAGTAAATCGGTTGAGGAAAAGTGCCTGAAAAATGAGTGAGTTTTTTTTTTGCGATTTTTCCATAAAAAATGGTATAATTTTCGATCTCATAGTCCGATATGGCCAATTTTCAATAGGAAACAACGGGACAGGATTCTGCGTCGAATGCAACTTGTTGCGAGCAAATCGGTTGAGAATAAGTGCCCGAAAAATGAGTGACATTTTTCACGTGATTTTTTCGTATGAATTTGTATTTTGGCCATAACTCCTGATCCCATAGTCCGATCTGGCCAATTTCAAATAGGAAACAATGGGACAGGATTCTGCGTCGAATGCAACTTGTTGCGAGCAAATTGGTTGAGGATAAGTGCCTGCAAAATGAGTGACATTTTTTACGCGATTTTTTCGTATGAATTTGAATTTGGCCATAACTCTCGATCCCATAGTCCGATCTGGCCAATTTCAAATAGGAAATAATGTGACAGGATTCTGCGTCGAATACAACCTGTTGCGAGCAAATCGGTTAAGGATAAGTGCCCGAAAAATGAGTGACAATATTCACGCGATTTTTTTGTATGAATTTGTATTTTGGCCATAACTTCTGATTCCATAGTCCGATCTAGCCAATTTCAAATAGGAAACAATGGGACAGGATTTTGCGTCGAATGCAACTTGTTGCGAGCAAATCGGTTGAGAATAAGTGCCCTAAAAATGAGTGACATTTTTTGAGTAGTTTTGCGCACACACACACACATACACACACACACACACACACACACACACACACACACACACACACAGACACCACCTCAATTCGTCGAACTGAGTCGATTGGTATATAACACTATGGGTCTCCGGGCCTTCTATAAAAAGTTTGTTTTTGGAGCGATCATATAGCCTTTACCGTATACTTAGTATACGAGAAAGGCAAAAAATGGCCATAACTTCGAAACCCATAGTTCGATTGGGCCAATTTTCAATACGAAACAATTGGGCAAGATTCTACATCGAATGAAACTTGTTGCGAGTAAATCAGCTAAGAGTAAATGCCTAAAAAGTGAGTGAGAATTTTTCTTATGAAAAAAATTATTTTGTCCATAATTCCGAAGCCCATAGTCCGATTGGGCCAATTTTCAATACGAAATAATGGGACAAAATTTCGCGTCGAACGCAACTTGTTGCGAGTAAATCAGCTAAGAGTAAGTGCCTAAAAAGTGAGTGAGAATTTTTCTTATAAAAAAATTATTTTGGCCATAATTCCGAAGCCCATAGTCCGATTAGGCCAATTTTCAATACGAAACAATGGGACAAGATTCCGCGTCGAATGCAACTTGGTGCGAGCAAATCGGTTAAGGATAAGTGCCTGAAAAATGAGTGAGAATTTTGTACGTGTTTATCATGTGAAAAAGTGGATTTTGGCCATAACTTCGAAACCCATAGTCCGATCTGTCCAATTTTCAATACGAAACAATGGGACATGATTCTGCGTTGAATGAAACTTGTTGCGAGTAAATCAGCTAAGAGTAAGTGTCTAAAAAGTGAGTGAGAATTTTTGTTGTAAAAAAATATATTTTGGCCATAACTCCGAAGCCCATAGTCCGATTCGGTCAATTTTCAATACGAAACAATGGGACAAGATTCTGCGTTGAATGAAACTTGTTGCGAGCAAATCGGTTAATGATAAGTGCCTGAAAAATGAGTGAGATTATTTTGCGCACACACATACACACACACATACACACACACATACACACACACATACACACAGACATCACTTCAATTCGTCGAGCTGAGTCGATCGGTATATAACACTATGGGTCTCCGGGACTCCTATAAAAAGTTCGTTTTTGGAGCGAGCATATAGCCTTTACGTATACTTTGTATACGAGAAAGGCAAAAAGCCGACTACAAAGGGTACAAACGACCCAGCGACTGAGTTGTTTCAGGTTAGCGTGTGTAAAAGCAAATCTCTTTTCTCGCCCGTCGAATGTTAATGAATTTTCTCAATTTCCGAATTCACTACGCGTGATTCTTTACTCCACTAGTATGCACCACGTAATCGTTAGTGATACAGCCAAAATATGCCATTTCCAGACCGGTGTTACACGTACAAATGTGCAATTAACAGCAGGAGAAAAACGTAAACGATGCAACAGTAAACAAAACGAAGCTTTCCGTCTTATCTCTTATATCGATCACGTCCATATCGTGTTTTGTTATTCTGTTCATGTATTCTACCCGGGACTCCTTCTGTAAAAGTGGGCGCTTGCTTGGTTTAAGGCAATCGTATAGATGTGATCTCTTCTTTAAAAGTAGGACCTTGTCCGGATTAAGGAAACGGTGGATGTGATCCCTCCTTAAAAGGAAAGCCTTTGCCCGCATTATGGCAATGGTGGATGTAATTCCTTCTTCAAACGTGATGTGTAAGGTGTAAGGTGTAAGGCTCGGTGTAAGGCAATGGTAGGTGTGATCTTTTCTTTAGAAGTAGGATTTTGCTCAGAATAAGGCACTGATGGATATGTTTCGTCTTTTGAATGTAGGCGGATTTTGAATTTTCCTGGATTGAGGTAATGGTGAATTTAATCTATTTTTTCAAAATAGGCGTTGCCCCAAAATATGGCAATGCTGGATGTTATTCCTTCTAGTAGACATTTACCTGAATGATATATGTGATCCTTTCCTCGGAAGTAATTAGGCTGTTTAATTTGCCCGTCCTTTCGTAAAATGTCTATCATCAGTCTAAATTTATCAGAACATATCCTTGTCCTACTTTATCTATGTGAAAAATACATCGAATAAACCTTTCTTGTTTAAAGTTCCAAATTATGCTAAATGTTCGTTATGCGAAATGACCTTATACGAAATTACTTTATGCCAAATGTTCCAGACCCGCTAGTACAGTGACTGATTGATTTTTAAATATCGATAGTACACCTTTGGCGAGCGTGAACAGCTGAAAAAAAAAGACAATGCTTTCTTTGAATAAACTCAAATGGCCGGTAAAATACGATGGAAGGAGATAATCTGAGATAATGCCTTCTTAAAATGAAAGCCATCTGCCCGGGATTAGACGAATTGCGGAGATAATGCATTCTTTGAATGATCGCGTTTGCCGGGTATAAGGCAACACAACGGCAAACGCATGGTAAAATCAAACGGATTTGTTATCTGCTGAAAATCGTCGGTGCATATTCTTAAAATAATCCTCGGAATGGTATTTTCGACTGCAATATTTTTTTGCGTGTATGGATCAATCGAAATTTCCAAAACTGCTGCTTTTCGAAACCTGCTGGTTATCTGATAAAATGACAATCAACAAAACTCTACACCATGCTTATCTGGAAATATCTGCTAAAAGGGAACATTCCGCCAAAAGTCATTCTACAAAAGGTTGCAAGCCGCCAAATGTTATTCCGCGAAATGCACGACCGCGGAAATAAATTCAGCGAAACGGACGAAATGTTATACTTCAGGTATGTGGTTGATGATGTTGTCGAATAATGAGCATAATTCTGGTGGCAATAGTGGATGTCGAGTGATGTTTTCACGATAACCTTGTTTATATATTCTAATGGAAATTCTCTATTCATGTGCCATATTTCGATTCCTACCAACTAAACTAAGGTATATTTATTTTCCTAAACACTATTATCTACCTACTTGCATTAAAAAGACGAGGACAAAAATTTCAAATCATGGGTTTGCTCTCGGCTTTAACGCTAACAATATGTATATTGTGAACCAAATCTGAAAATAATTATTTGTGAAGATATGGAACATAGGAGCATCGTGTTATTTTTTTATCCAACTCAACTACTTAAATTTCTTCATGGGGACTAGGTAAAGTATTTTATGCGGAATTTACCTTGGCACCGATTCGCACAAGAAAATTTTTGATTTATTTGTTTGTTTAAGTCTGCTTACTTGTGCTTATTATGCAAAATGCAGCACTTGCCAAGGTTCCAAATGAGCCGTTATGACAGAAAAATAATTAATTAAAGAGAGGAAGAGAGAATAATTCTTGTCAAATTCTAGTAGGTTAGCTGTAAGCTAATTTTTAAGTGCATAAAGAGTCTTGTTTGAAAAACGGAGAAGTGGTGTTATAATTAATTTCGAAAACCCATTGCCGCCGCACGACCCATCGGCGGGGACCGTTGCCCCGGCGGACTGTACTAGAACAAAGTGTACTGTGTTCCAATTCGGTTGTGTTTTTTTCGGATGTCATTTTTTGAAATGCATCAGACGAATTTCGGACGGTTTGTGATTTTCCCATTTAGTACATGTGCTGGCAATTTTACATAGGAAAAACGCGAACTTTATTGGTTTTAAGTGAAGGCTGCTGAGTGTGGACAGGCTCTAAAAGTATGTAGTGTTCCCCGAATATCCGTGATGCTTGAAGGATCAATTAGCTATCCGGTGAGCTCATTTCATGCTATATTTAATATATTATATGTTGTTACCAGTTTGCACAATTGGGTGTCATTCTGAGCACTAGAACTTGCGTGCTGCAGATTGAATACATAGAATTATTAAACCACACGCCCTTCTTGTAGAAAATACTAAGAGCCGTTAATTTCTAAATCGTGTCTTTCCTTCCGTTAAAATGTTCAACCCGCCCACGAATTTAATCAAAATTAAATTATGTTATTCAAACTGTTGATACAAAACTCGAGGTCTTCAACGAATACCTCCTAATGAATAGATGCGTTCAGTGTCATGTATGCGATTAATCTGAAGTGGGTTTAAAATTTAAGTCTATTATTGCGTTTTAGCTATGTTATAATAATGTATGTTTTTATTTATAGAATTCATAGATCTTTCGGCCAGGGGACAGTAGCAAATAAAGATATGCTTCTGGAAATATAAAAGCCTATTTTTTCAATAATTTTCATCATGCTTGTGAATTAAAGTTTAGAATCACGATTCGTAGCGTTTCGATTTAGCTGACGTTTTACTAGGATGCGTATTTTATATAAAATAATTCACCTATATAGTTCACTCAGAGTACAAGCTTTGTCGCTTGATGAGGGGTACCCTGCTAGGACAGGTCAAATACTGGAAAGGGCCGTTTGGTCGAATGCCATTTGACCGAAGGCCACTAGGCCAAAAGTTGTTTGGCCGTATATACCATTTGGCCGAACAGACCATGCCGAAAGTCATTTGGCCAAAAGGGTCATGTACCCGAATAGGTCATTACTCGGGTCATTAGGCCAAATATGACTGTAGCGACTGAACCCACGTCGTTCAGTACCGCCCTGACAACTTCGCTACCAACGGTTAAAACGAAATAAAATCGCTCGCACCAGTGTGTCGTTCTATTCATCTGTATACCTAAACCTATGACAAAAACAACAAAACAAGTCGTAAACCACACATGTGAAAAAATTATTCCTGCTGAAATTTCTCTAAACTTTCTTATTTCTAAATTACTAAAAATCGTAAGTAAATATAAAATGAATTTGTCAAACCTATTATGAACAAAAATTATGTTATCTATAGCACAACACAAAACACGAAAGAATAAATTGTTACAAACGACGGAGAACAAACGAAGAAAACTAAAACTGTAAGTAACCTAAAATTAAAACGAATTCATGCAATCAATATACTCTTTTTTGTAGCTTAAAGCTTACTCCACTAAAACCGAGTTTGACTAAAGAGGTTTTGAAATTCCGTCCCGTAACAATGACATTTAGCCGAATACGTTATTTGGCCGAATAGCACTTGTCATAAGACGAGTTTGTACCATCCCATTTAATTCCACCACAAGGGCAAAGGGCTGCCTTTGCGAGTTTAAGAAATATCTGGAAAAACAGGCAGATAAGTGAACGCACCAAAATACGAATTTTCAACTCTAACGTGCAATCTGTGCTGTTATACGCTAGCGAAACATGCAACATCAGTGGCAAACACTGAACGGCTGCAGGTATTACGCATTGCAAGAAAAATTTGGAAACCTGGAAAATTCAGAGCGCTTTCAATGAATATTTTCCTGATGAGTAATCAAAGGAAGCTAACGCTAAATTGTTGTGTGTATATTATTATTTATGACATTTCTATATCTAAATCATCCCTAATCATTCGGTGGAGAATGAACAATGAAAAAACACATACTCTATGAAAAATAAGGTGTTCGGTTTTAAGAGGGGTGCAGGTATTATGTCCAAGGGATTGACAACCCGTACCCTGGCCACTGCGAGTCGTGGGGATCGGCTAGAATGTGATGGAGTTTGACAATGACGCATGTTAATCGTAAATGAAAGTCTGCATATATGGGCAAGATGACCGTACTAATCGAACGTGTGTCGCTCAGAGCGCACTAGCTCAAATCCTGGGGTTAGATTGGTGACATGATAGACCTGACTCAACGCCCCCTGCGAGATATAAGGTCTGCGCAGTTCCCATAAGCTTTAAGTAAAACCAATCATCACGGACACATGAAAGTTTGATGACATGAAACTATAAGCTAACGTTCTTCAAATCTGGCATGAAATCGAAAAGTTTCATTAATGGTTACCTGCCATAAACGCTAAGGCAGTGGCTTAGATTCAATTTTTATGCAGCTATGACAGTTCAATTATGTTGATATTTGAAATCAAGTCATCGCACACTATGTACGATTTGTTCTATGCGGGGATTTAACTCTGCGCGTTATTTCCGCGAAGCCATCCAAATTTTTCTTTTTCTCCGTAATATTCATTAACAGATCCCTGCGGTATGTATTTCAGGCCTGGTGGCCTCACAACTGGATTTAAAACAACGAGCTCCATCGTAGTTGTCACCAGAGGCCGATAGCAACAGAAATTCGGGATCGGAAGTGGGGCTGGGTCGGCCACACTCTACGTAGGGGCGGAAACGAAATCTGTAAACAAGCATTAGACTGGAACCCAGCAGGACATCGCAGCCAGAGGCAGACCCAGAGGCTCATGGCGTCGACCGAAATCTAACATGGGAACAGGTTAAAGCGATAGCTGGGCAACGCTCAGGATTGAGATCTTTCAAGTCGGCCCTTTGCACCACCGGAGGTGTACAGGATCCATAAGTAAGTAAAAAAAACTTGATTGTACCTTGACAGAGACGTATTTCGACCTCAACAGTAAGGTCGTCTGCAGTGTCTCGTACTTGACTCGACTTAGTCGACAAGTTGAGTCAAGTACGAGACACTGAAGACGACCTTACTGTTGAGGTCGAAATACGTATCTGTCTAGGTACAATCAAGTGGTGGAAATAAATGGGATGGTACAAACTCGTCTTTTGACAAGTGAAGACATTCCACTAAAAAGCTCAAAATAATTTTCTTATCAAAATGGCCGAATAGGTTATTTGCCCGAATAGGACATTTGGCCGAATAGGATCTTCTTCTTCATTGGCATCACATCCCCCACTGGGACATTGCCGCCTCGGAGCTTAGTGTTCATAAAGCACTTCCACAGTCATTAAATGCGAGGTTTCTAAGCCAATTTACCATTTCTACCAATCCGAAAATTGTCTAGAACGGCACCGGGAATCGATCCCAGCCACCCTCAGCATAGTCTTGCTTTGTAGCCGCGCATATTACCACTAGGTTAAGGAGGCCGACCGTATAGGTCATTTGGCCGAATAGGACATTTGGACGTCACACTTCTTATTCCTTAATTCTCTCTCGCTTCACTTATTACTGTAAAAAGTGAGTAATGCGAAGTGAGAAGGGAGACGTCTCACCACTCACTTTTCACAGTGAGAAGTGAGACATGAGGAATGAGAAGTGAGACGTCTCACATGTCAAAAGCCACGCTAATTTTAAAATTTGTTTATTTTTCGGAAATTCGTACGAATTCTTAATTATATCGATTAAAACAAAATATTTTCGCTGAAACATACAAAACTAATCCAGTTTCATCAACATATGTACAAATATCAAAACAATTCAATATATCTAGGAGAGATCGACTATGATGGTGATATTTGAGGTTATGGCTTTCAGTCTTCTTTTGCTAAAAAACGGGTATACTTATAATATAATATAATCGCAAAAAAATTAAGTTTTATTTTATGTGTTGAATTTTGAAAAACATAGTTTCTGAAAATTTACAGATTTCAAGATGTGCCAGTATTGCACGAAAACTTCGATATATCTTCAACGTTGCATAGATGACATCACTTACCTAGGTGTATCCAGATCTGTGTAGGAAGAATAGCAAACAATATTCCCGTGACAATCGTGGAGATGCAGAGGTGTTCTCGTTTTCCAGTAACAACGAATGTTACTGGCTCCATCTGTTGGTTCTCTGTGCAATTTCGATTGTTGTGGTCTATCACGGAGTAGCAACTACGAATTGTACGTCATCTACGCTCATGCTCATGCTCAAAAGAATCTCAAATAGTCAATGCAACAAAAGCATATATTGATATATTCAATGCAAAATATATGATTGATCTTACCAAAGAAGAGAAGCATAACATTTTTACAATGCGTGGCAAAAAGTTAACGGCAAACAAGGGTACAACAAGAAATACAATAAGGATTGGCTCGACGGTCATGTGGAACTTGTAGAGTACATCGCAGAAACACCTTCAACGTCAATTGGACGTTGACGTCCACAAAAACAATTTGATGAACTTAGCGATAGAAGTAAGCGGAGGAAAACCGATGAAATGTTCGGCGGTAATGTTGACACTATAGAAATAGCTCTTTTAGCAACGTTGAAAATTGCATATAGTCAATAAAAGTCATTTAGAGTCGGCATCCGGATCCACATGTTTTTCCAGTACACCAACTTTAAAATGTTTCTTTCTTTTCAGGTCAAATAACAGGCACTCATGAATCATAGAGCAGAAAGAGTCATTCAGATTATCGAAGCAGAAATAGTCCAACAAATGAATACCAACGATGACACAGAGCTAGTGCTTTAAAGCAGCCAAGGCACAGTTAAGGTATGGATGGCTCTACAGGCTCACGCTGGAAACATAATAATCCATTCACCGGCTCCTCTTGGCATGTTAGCTGAAGAAGCATGGCAGCAGTGGCAACACAAACTACTGAAAAAAATGTCGTACCCATCATTCTAGGAGAAGGTCACGAGTTGATAATCTACATGACGTTTTTATTCGAGCTAAGAACTTATTTGATCCATTGATAAGTTCAATAAATCTAGGTAGTAGAATGCGAAATAATGTATCACTTGAATATCCAGATGTTGCAAAATCACTTTTAGTTTTCGAAAATCTTGACAGCTCTGAAAATTTAAACACTGAAGGCAATGCACTAGACGAATTAATGGATGATGTTGAACAACTGGATGATGATTTTGCTCATGATGAAAATGTTTAAAATGAGTAGAATTGCTTGTGAATTTGATTTAGTTTTAAGAGAAAGTTAATAAATAAAATTTATTATGATAATTTACCAATGCAAATAATGTTCTATTTTGTGATATATTCATCCATTGTAATGGAAACATTGAAAAAAATAATCATTTCGACTAGTTTCAATGATTCATTTGTACGGAAAACATATTCCCAGGAAGAGGCCAGAAAAGTTTGTGTGGGGGGAGGGGAGGTGAGGTTTGGTAGACAAATGATCTTCACCAAAATACTTGATTGATAAAATAATACTTTTATACAACATATTTTATAAAAAAAAATGTGGAGAGGGTCAAATCCTGCTTAGGAGAGGGGGGAGGCTTCCACCTCCATCTCTCTTATTTAATTTTCTAAGCAGTAACCTTTTTTAGTTTTGATTTGCATTTGAAATGCCCCTAAAATTAAAAACAAACATTCAAGATTATTGTCCAGGATGCGATGAAAATACATAAATATGACTAATTTTATGCTAAACTTACTAGAATACTATCAAAAATGCGGAGCAACCTGTGCGGCCTAATTCTGCCGAGCGAGCTATCCGTTGATTTGATCGCTTGTGTGCTGTCTTATCGAGCGTACAACTCCGTTCGTTGCCCGACAAGGAAAAAGGCCGAGTCAAGGCCTGCTATTCACTAGTCAATGATGACAACCGAACCGTTATACGGATGATATTTGCATACTTGTCATCAATGCACGCTGGAAGTGGATTGCCCAATTTCTGCCTAATCTCACCCTCACATTCCTCTTCTTCTCTCACTAAAAAAGAGAAAAAAACCATTGATTTGGGTTTTTCATAAACAACTATTTACATCGCATTTTCATAAATTACAGTCAAGTTTAATTTTATAAACCAATATCCAATATCCGTAATCAAGGCTCATATTCAAAATTATCCTAACCCTAATTTGAATTCAAATATTTCAATCCTACGTTTCATACGATTTTGCAATGCGATACTCAAATCCAATGTATGCATCCGAAATGCGAAGCCAATATTCCTATTTTATGAACAAACATTGGAACGTTTTCATAATGGAATACCCAAATCAAACCCAATCTCTTCATCTTCAATGGGTATGCATTGCAACTGATTCTTGGTCTACTATTTACGTGTTCTAAGGACTGTTCATTAAAGTAAGTGAACACCTTTTTATGAATGGTTTAAAGATAAAACTTAACGAAAAATTGGTAATTTTCGCTCTTTGTGTAGAGACATTGTTTACTTTTGCAGCGCACCTGAACAATTTGGAAAAATCTTAGAAATGCCGAACGATAGGTCGGATCAGTTTATCAACTCGCAGATCAATTCTGCACAAATGGTACAGTGCATTTTGATGGACGACGAGATATACGTCAAATTGGACACCAGTACACTTCCAGGGCCACATTTTTTCAACGCTGAACAGAGGACAGATGTGCCTGATGACGTGCGATATATCCGAACCGAAAAAAATGGGGAAAAGGTTTTGGTATGGCAAGCAATTTGCTCCTGTGACTTAAAGAGTTCTCCGTATTTCACAAACAACGGTGAAAATTAAAGAAAATAATGTATCAAAAACGACTTCTAACCATCTACCGAAAGCATACGGATCCTCTATTGTTTTGGCCGGATCTGGCATCAGCTTACTAAGCTTCTGCTACGTTGGAGATGCTGAAGAAGGAAAAAGTCGATTTTGTCGAAAAATTCCAAAATCCACCAAACTGCCTTGAACTGCGTCCTATTGAAAAATACTGGGTAATGATTACGCGGCATCTTAAGGTAGATGTAAAAGAAGCAAACTCTGTTGACTGCTTCAAAAAAATTTGGTCTGCGGCACAATGAAAAGTTACGGAAGAAGTTGTGCAGTATCTGATGGGAGGTGTCAAGAGAAAAGTCCGAGCATTCTTCAGAAAAGAGAAATAAATATTCAAAATCACGTGAATTCGTTCATATGTTTGTTGATTGTCATTCATATAAAGCAACCTTATGAATTTGTTCCAAAATAAACACGTTCCTTTGAAAAACAGGTGTCCACTTCCTTTAATGAACAGTCCTTATAGCATTTCCACAGTAATTAATTGAAAGTTTCATTTATGCCTGCCATTGCATGATAATGTATCTCGTATTCCAATTTTCAAATCTAATATTCATGTTACCTCACCCATTATCAAAATCAAATGTTTCGTTTAAAACCAATATAAAAAAACAATCTAAATTTGAAATTTTCAACTCTAAATCCACATACAAATACGCAAATGCATATTTACTAAACAAATTAATCCAGCCTTTTTTTCTGAGCCTTCTTAATTGTCAACTATTTCATGTTCATGATCCTTCAGCTGTATTCCTTCAAGTAGTTGTGCCGAGAAGCTGACGCTGATCCATGAGGTAACGCTTATCGAGTCGTGACAAACAGGATCAGGGGTCCTGCGACGCCAGCCGAAATGTGTCCGGACAAGCTGAGTATTATCGTGGACGGCCTTTTCCCGCTGCATGGTTGTAGGATGTGGCCGTGTACGCCGTACGAAGATGAAGACCGAGTAAACGCTGCAGGTATGCAAGTCTCCAATGACGAGCTATTATCAGTGGCGAAAGGTTTGAAGATAAAGAAAGCTCCGGGTCCGGATGGAATTCTAAATGTGGCTCCAAAATCCGCGATTTTGGCGTTCCCGGATCTGTTCAGGATGGTGCTGCAGAAATGTTTAGTAGATGGTAATTTTCCGGATACGTGGAAGATCCAGAAACTGGTGCTGCTGCCGAAACCAGGAAAATCGCCGGGAAATCCAGCATCGTATAGGCCCATGTGTCTGCTGGATACAGTGGGGAAGCTTCTGGAAAGGGTTATTCCTAATAGGCTTCCACAGTTCACGGAGGGTGAGACTGGCTTATCGGAAAATCAGTTCGGATTCCGCAAAGGTAGATCGACTGTGGATGCAATTAGGACAGTCATTGAAGATGCAGAGAGGGTGTCCAAGAAGAAGAGGAGCGGGAATCGGTTCTGCGCGGTAGTGACGATTGACGTCAAAAACGCGTTCAGTAGTGCCAGCTGGGAGGCCACCGCCGCAGCGCTGCATGGAATGTGAATCCCCGACTTCCTGTGTATGATCCTTAGGAGCTACTTCCTGAACCGGATTTTAGTTTACGACACGAACTCGGGGCAGAAGTTGATCAGGGTTACGGCGGGCGTTCCACAAGGGTCCATACTAGGCCCGACGTTATGGAATGTGATGTACAACGGGGTGCTGATGCTGAAGTTGCCCGAAGGTGTAAAGATTTACGGATTCGTGGATGATGTCGTCCTAACGATAACCGGTGAGTCATTGGTGGAGGTGAAAATGCTGGTGGCGGAAGCGACCGATGCAGTAGAAACCTGGATGAATGGAGTCAAGCTGCAGATGGCTCATCTCAGAATGGAAGTGATGCTGGTCAGCAACTGCAAAGTAATCCAGTGGATGCAGATTACCATCGGAGGGCACGACATCACGTCGGTGTGGACTCTGAGACATCTAGGTTGATGATTGATGACCGGTTGAACTTCAACACCCACGTGAACTATTCCTGTCAAAAGGCGACTAAAATGATCAGTGCGTTAGCGAGGACATGCCGAACGTCGGCAGTCCGAAAGGCAGCAGTAGGCGTCTTCTTGCGACAGTATCATCCTCGATACTAAGGTACGGAGTTCCAGCCTGGAGAGCTGCGCTCATGACGAAACGTAACCGGAGGAAGCTGAATGGCGTGTTTCGTCTATCGGCCATTCAAGTCGCGAGTGCGTACCGAACTATTTCGTCGGAGGCAGTTTGCGTTATCGCAGGGATGATTCCAATCTGCATAACCCTAGCAGAGGATATCGAGTGCTACCAACGGAGGAATACCTGAAATGTGAGGAAGCCGGTGAGACTGGACTCTATGGTGAAGTGGCAGGCTGAGTACTCGGACGTCTTGAAGGCGATGAGGAGTGACGTCAAGCTCGGTGAACTCGGCGCCGACGTACGTCGAATAAGACGTACCCGGATGAGCGAGATGATCCTCGAGCTGAAGCGGGGCGTCTCGCAAAAGGGCGCGCCTACAAGAAGTTGGCGGAGGAAGTCCTAGGCGTTACGGTCAAGGTGAGGGCACTCACGACGGAGGTGAATCTAAGGGTTAAAGACCTGGACGAGACACCGAAGTCGAAGAGCTCGTCACGGCACTGCGGAGACAGTGTGAAGTGGAGACGCCCACTGCAGCGTTCGGCTACGGAAAGGTTTGGCAGGGACACAGGTAGCATTGGTTGGGCTATCTGTAATGGACGCCTCCAAGGTAGTCAAGTTAGGGAGCGTCAGGGTGGGATGGTCGGTTTGCCCTGTAGGCATATAAGAGCAACTCGAAGTTTGCTTCAAATGCCTGAAACCGGGGCACAAGCAATGGGACTGCAAAGGCCCTGACAGAAGCAATCTCTGCCGACGCTGCGGATTGGAGGGACATAAGGCACAATGCTGCACGAACCCTCCCAATTGTTTGATTTGTTCCAGCAAAGCTGTGAACAGCAAGCAACCAATGGAGGGTTCGATGTGCCCGGCGTTTAAGCGTGCTGCAAAATCACAGTGCAGGTAACGCAGCTGGCTTGCTCGGCCTCGCCCGAGTGTTTGGTGTGCGCAGGTTTAGAGGAAACGGCGGAACACGTGTTGTTCGTGTGCCCACGTTTTCGCGCAATGGCATGACCACATGCTTGCCACATGTGGTCTGGACACTACCCCGGACAACCTAGTTCGGAGGATGTGTAAAGATGAAGTTGGCTGGAACGCCGTTTTATCGGCTATCGCCCAAATAGTCTCGGAGCTACACAGAAGGTGGCGCGTGGACTCCAAGGGTTCGGTGTCGGCTTCATGGGTCCTACCGGTGGTCATGCTCTGTGGTCGAACTCGATCTTTTTATCGAACAAGTGGCCGCGCGAAGATCAACATGGTATCGTCGCTTTCGCGGCGTCGGTCAACCGGGCGGGTTCCGAGCCTGAGGACGGAAAGGGGTCCTCATCAAGACTGGGGCAGGCATAGGCACCGCGTCGGCAAGTCCCTCTGTGTGTTGTGGCGAATAGACCCTGTCGCAGAGAGGTCAATTTGGGGTGTACGCGGCATCATCATTCTTGATACCAGTCGTGCAGAGAGAAGCAGGCCCGAAGTCGACCCTTCCCACCTTCCGAGGACATAGGGCGTGGTAAGGCCACCTGGAAAGCCGGCAATGCGCTGACACGATACCATGGTGTTCTTCTAAAAAAACGAGTCACGATGTTCGGTGCTGCAAGGACACGCAGCTAACCTCGAGGGTGCGTTGTGCGCTGGCCCATTGAAGCATTACTTTCTGGTTGTATGGGCTTGGCAGCAATGGAAACGGTTTAGCGGGTCGGGGATGTAGTCCTGCCTCCCTCGTTTGCTGTTGGAGGTGGTCCCTAACCCCGCACTTCCCGGACAACCCAGGGTGTCTGTTGAGCAGATTCCCTCTCCATTGCTTAGGAAGAAAAAAACACACACACATACACACACACACACACACACACACACACGCGCGCGCGCGTTTCCCTCGAGAGATGACCGGACCCTGGTAGCAGTTCACTGGTTTCCAGCCAGCCCAAGCGGAATCTGCCTAGGGGACGTGGCGGAGGTTTGACAGTGGGCTCTGTTGAATCTCTACAAAAAACCCAGGTCTATGAGCAGCTCTGTACAAGCGACTCGTGCCGCTTCCAAAGCACTTCAGCCTATCAACGGGAGTGCCAACCGGCACATTAGGATCGATACCAGTAAGGTCCTAATTATGGTATACTGGTCACGGCTTACGATAACGGACAGAATCTGGATAGCGGATTGGAAACGACGATTTTGGGCTGACGGTCGTGCTGTTCTACTCCCTGAGTAAGGAAGGGTGACACCGGCTTGAAATAGCGAGTGGGCCAACAGTACGGCCGCCTCCGTCCCGGTAAAAAACTAGCAGTCCTCCGAATACGTTCAATACTCGTCCACCAAGTTCTTGGTGAGTACTAGGCTCGGTTGAGATTTTCCCGATTGCGAGACCCTCGCATGGACCTCACTGCTTGCAAAGACAATCCATGGATCATTAGCGACTACGTACGATGGGTGGAGATAACGGTTTGGAGGGGGGACCCTATAGAATGAGTAATTCAACAAATCACACAGAAGCAGACGCAGGAGCGGCGAATCCGTTCGCCAGTAGTGGGTTGGTGAGATCACCGCCACCAGTAGCAGTGCTACAACAGCAGCAGAAGCCAGAGTCTCTTAAGGTCACTCCTGACAGAATCCAAGTTTGAAAGTGCTCGCGTTTTCGGGGGCACACCACTCGATCCGGAGGCGGCGCACAACTGTCATTTTTGTTGATTTAGCTTTGCTGCGTCGCAGCATGCGTGAAATAATAAAAATGACAGTTGTGCGTTGCTTCCGTATCGAGTGGTGTGCCCCCGAAAACGCGAGCCCTTTCAAACTTGGATTCCGTCAAGAGTGACCTTAATTCTCGTGTATACATGGATGACACAGTGTGCCATGAGCTACAAAAGCTCACGTAGCACCGATTCAGTGCGACGAGAGAAACTAGCGCGCGCATGAAATAACTAAGTGAGCGTGCCTCAATGTACGTCTCATGAGACTCATCTCATGCGCTAGAAATGCATAGCTGGCGTTACTTAAGCGACGATATTATTGAATGAAAATTTCCCGCCCAAGCTGTTTTACGCATCTCCGCTGTTGTTTGCAAAGGTTTGCCATGACAAACGGCGCATGAGCTGATCGCATTGAGATGTCTCAATGCGACTCATCAATGTTAATATGCGGTACACAAGCTTCGCGCGCTAAATTTTATATGCGCGTAGCAGTCGTTGCTCAATCTCATCCTTTTTTGTACACGTGCATGATGTCTGGCAGAAGCAGGAGCAGCAGGAGCAACGGCCAGGGCAGAGCGAGTTAAATAAGCCTCCACAAAAGCCGAAAATAGTGACAGCAAAGAGATTGGTGGAGGACGTCCACAATTTCGTGGATGGGAGGAACAACGTCCATAAGGAGATTTAGGACATGGTTCTCAAGATCCGAAAGGCGCTGGTATCGGCAGCGAATGAATTCGATACAGAAACGGAAAGAGGCAAGAAAAATGGAGCAGAACAAGAAAGAACAGCCTCCGCCTCGTCAGAAGCCACCAAAGGGGGAAGCCGTATTCGTCAAGGCGAATGACGCAAGGGCGTATGTAGCGCTCCTCAAGAAGGTTAGAGAAGACCCGGAGCTGAGGGACTTGGGCGAGAATGTAGTAAGAACCAGGCGCACACAAACTGGAGAGATGCTCTTCGAGTTAAAGAAGGACCCTGCGGTTGATTGCTCGACTATGCAGAAGCGCATTGCAAAATCGCTGGGCGCAGAGGCGGAAGTTAAATCCCTGACCCCAGAGATGGTGATTATGTGCAGGGATCTAGACGAAATCACGTCGGTAGAAGAGCTCAAGGATGCTCTGATGTCACAGTGGGGCGAGGTTCAAATGGCAATCCGAATAAGTAAAACATTCGTAGGAACACAAACAGCGATAATTCGTCTGCCAGTAACCGCTGCTAACAAGGCTCTAGCGGTAGGCAAACTGACTGTTGGATGGTCAAAATGCCCATTGAAAGCTGCCCCGCCAGTGTATAAACAAGCGGAGAGATGCTTCAAATGTTTGGGATTCGGACACCGGTCAGGGGCTTGTAAAGGTCCGGACAGAACCAACATGTGTTGGAAATGCGGGGAAACAGGCCATTTTGCGAAAGACTGCACGCAAAGACCCAAGTGCATGCTTTGCACTCCAGAGGATGGAAATGACCATCAGACGGGTGGCTACAAATGCCCTGCCTACAAGAGGACTATCGCAGGTCAACAGTAGTGGAGATAATCCAAATTAATCTGAATCACTGCGAAACCGCACAGCAACTGTTGTGGCAGTCAACAACGGAAAAGATGTGCGATGTCGCGATAATTGCAGAGCCGTATCGAGTTCCTCCTGATAACGCTATGCACCTCCACGATGGACCGTGGAACGGTTCAGCCATATAATGGATCAGTTAACCGACAAGCTGATTGGACGAAGACCAGTAGTCATAGCAGGTGACTTTATTGCCTGGGCTGTGGAGTGGGGCAGTAGAGTGACCAACACAAGAGGATATGTCCTGCAGGAAGCTCTAGCGAAGCTAGTTGTACGATTGTGCAATGAAGGCTCCGTGAGCACATTTCGGAGAGACGGGAGAGATTCTATAATTGACATCACGTTCTGTAGCCCTTCACTGACGACAAACATGGACTGGAAAGTAAGTGAAGACTACACCCATAGCGATCATCAGGGGATACGTTACCGTATCGGCCAACGAGACAATGGTGAAACGCGGAGAAGGATGACCAGCGAGAGGAAGTGGAAGACGGAAGCCTTCAATAAAGACCACTTCGTCGAGGCACTTCGATCGGACAGTGGTACCGAGATCTACAGGTGAAAGTTAAGAGCTAACAAGGAAAATAGTAACGGCTTGTGATGCAGCAATGCCGCGTAAACTGGAGCCGAGGAGCAATCGGCGTCCAGCTTAATGGTGGAACGAGGGATTCAGTACGTTTCGTGCTGCTTGTCTCAGAGCCAGGAGGCGGGCTCCAGAGAGCGAGGACGGAACTAGAGAAAGAGGAGCGCAAGGCGGCGTTCCGGGTTGCTAGGACCGCTTTAAAAAAGGCCATCAAAGTTAGCAAGTCAGACTGCTACAAGGAGTTATGTCGAGAAGCAGACGCCAACCCATGGGGGGATGCTTATAGAGTCGTGATGGCGAAGATGAAGGGTCCGTTGACGCCGGCCGAAAAGTGTCCGATCAAGTTGAAGGAGATCGTAGAGGGTCTTTTCCCGCAACACGACTCGACCACGTGGCCACCAATGCCGTACGGTGAAGAAGAAGAAACAAACGCTGAGTACCAACAAGTGTCCAATGAGGAGCTTGCAGAAGCGGCGAAGCGGCTGCAGTCGAAGAAAACCCCCGGTCCGGGTGGAATACCGAATGTGGTGCTGAAAGCTGCGCTCGTGGCATGTCCGGATATGTTCAGAACAGTGCTGCAAAAGTGCCTGGACGAAGGCAACTCCCCAGAAATGTGGAAGATTCAGAAGCTGGTGTTGCTGCCGAAGCTAGGGAAGCCTCCGGGAAATCCGGCTTCGTACAGACCTATATGTCTGTTGGACACACTCGGGAAGCTGCTGGAGAGGATTATCCTGAATAGGCTTGCGAAATGTACGCAAGGCGAGCGCGGACTGTCGAAGATGCAGTTTGGGTTCCGCAAAGGAGTATCGACGGTGGATGCTATTCGGACAGTACTTGAGAGCGCTGAGAAGGTGTCCAAACAGAAGCGAAAAGTAGATCGATATTGCGCAGTGGTAACAATAGACGTAAAAAATGCGTTCAATAGTGCCAGTTTCGAAGCCATCGCATCAGCGCTGCATAGAATGCGGTTCCCTGGTTACCTGTGCCATATCCTGAAGAGCTACTTTCAGTGCAGAGTGTTGGTGTACGACACTAACGAAGGCCGTAAGTCGACGCGGGTTATAGCGGGCGTTCATCAAGGCTCCATTCTCGGTCCAACTCTTTGGAACGGGATGTACGATGGAGTCCTGAGTCTGCGGTTGCCTAGAAAAGTTAAAATCATGGGTTTTGCGGACGACGTGTCACTAACGATGATGGGCGAGACACTTGAAGTAGTAGAGGTGTTGGCGATGGAGGCGATAGCAATGATCGAGAGCTGGATGAATGGAGTGAAGCTGCAAATAGCTCACCATGAGACGGAGGTGCTATTAGTCAGCAACTGTAAGCCGATTCAGCGGATGGAGATCGTCGTTGGTGATCATACGATTGCATCGAAGCGATCACTGAAACATCTGGGAGTGATGATCGATGACCGGCTAAATTTCAATAGCCACGTCGATTACGTCTGCGAAAAGTCGGCGAAGGCTATGAGCGCAATAGCAAGGATCATGCCAAATGTTGGCAATCCAAGAAGTAGCACTAGGCGTCTACTAGCTAGTGTCTCGTCATCGATACTGCGGTATGGAGTCCCCGCTTGGTGTAATGCGCTGGAAACCAAGCGGAACCGTAGAAGGCTACAAAGAGCGTTCCGGCTGATGGCCATACGAGTTGCGAGCGCCTACAGAACGCTATCGTCGGAGGCAGTATACGTTATCGCCGGGATGGTCCCTATCTGCATCAGCCTAGCGGAAGATATTGAGTGCTATCATCGGAAAGACACGAGAAACGTGAAAAGATGGAGAGAATCCGTTCAATGGAGAGGTGGCAGCATGAATGGGACAGTACGGACAATGGGAGGTGAACCCACCGACTCATTCCAAACCTGTCAACGTGGATGAACAGGAAGCATGGCGAAGTAAACTTTCACCTGACACAGTTCCTGTCAGGCCACGGCTGCTTCAGGAAGTATTTACATCGGTTTGGGTATGCTGCTTCGCCATTTTGCCCAGAGTGTGAGAACATTGAGGAGACGGTGGAGCACGTGATTTTTGAATGCCCCAGGTTTGAGGCAGTTCGAAGGGAAATACACGGTTTAAACCAAGAGAACGTGATAGAAAAAATGTGCCGAGAAGAAAGCACGTGGAATGCAGTCGACAGGGTAGCTAAACGGATTTTATCCGTGTTGCAGAAGAAATGGCGTAACGACCAAAGAGCATCGGTATCGGGAGAACTTCCTTCGTCGGGGAACTCTCCGTCGGCGAAGGCTAGATCCGCCGCCAGGGACTAGACCGAGTAGTTCGCGATGAAATACAACCAGTTACGGGTCGTCAGGGCACCAGTGAACCGGACGCCCTGCTCCCCCGGAATCGCTGGACTGACCTTGGTACTCGGCTGGTTGGCGTCGGTATCGGAAGAACCTCCTTCGTCGGGGCTCTGTTAGATTTCCCGTTGGCACGAGACCGAGTAGATTGTGAAGAATGAGCTGCTAAAGTCGCCGAGACACCAGTCGCTTCAAGGTGAAGGCTGGGTACACCGGCGATAGTATAAAGGAGTGGTGCTGAACAGCACAACAGGCCGACTATTCCGAAGTAAAGCATATTGGTAGTACCGGAGAAGTTTAGGCAAAGACACGAATAGGATGGAAAGATGGAAAGTTCGAATGGTAGAATCCATGAAGTAGACAGTTTATCTTGCGGCCCGAGGGGAAGCAAGGTAACAAAACAATTAAAGGAGGTTTTTTTTCCCTCAGTCGAGGGTTTTTCCTCCCACCACGGTGGAAGCAAGCTTCCATAGAAGCAAGATTACCTAATTGTGGAAGGTAACTTAGCAGGCGTGATCCCCAGAGCCCAATCCCCTTAGCAGGCCGCAAGGGGAGATGGTGAATGTTTCCAAGCAGTTTTGCGAGGAAGTGCAGACGAAAGTGTCATAACTCAATAAAAAAAAACACACACACATTGGTTCGTCGAGCTGATCTATAATACTATGGGTCTCCGGGCCTTCTATCAAAACTTCATTTTTGAAGTAATCCTATAGCCTTTCGGTTCAACTTTGTTGTACGAGAAAGGCAAAAAAGCCCGTGTTCCAGTGGGTGAGGGGTAGTAAGATGAAAATGATTTTTATTACCTGATCGTGAGATTAATATTTGTTAAGTTAAATATTTGCCCAAAGAAAGCAACGAAAAAATATCTTAATTATTTTATAATGCTCCGTGACTGTAATACTGGAGAATTGATTTCATTTCATTAAATATTTCAGTTTAAGTTTGAAACGATGTTTACATTGGCGTTCCCTCCCTTTTTGCGCTTTCTCTGAGTACCTAATCGTAAAAGATACCGAGAAATTCTTGATATCGAGCAAATCCACAATAATAAGTAAAATTGTATTGTTATCTCAACATCATTTTTATTTAAAGTGGAACTACTCAAAATTTGAATAGTGATACGATTTTCAAATACGCGGCTCAGCGCGCAACGTATTTGATCCTAAGGAGCGTACGTCTCTCTCCGCAATTCTCTTTAACTTAGGCAAAACTTCAAACTTTACTCCCGGCCAGCTACCCCAAATTAAATAAAGTGTAGCTGTAACTCAAACACAAGCAGATTGACCCAAATTAAGAAATAGGCGAAAATAATACTGAATAATGCTTAATTGAGCGTTAATTCTACATTATGTTCTTAAAACTAGTCTGTTTAGAGTACATACATCTTTTCTTCTTCTATTGGTTGTGTGCCTGGATCGATGGGGGCCCCTTGTTGCATTTGGTGCATCACCGTTGTCGCTCTTTGTGCAGAAATGTGCGACCTGCCTTTGTCGCATGAGATGTTGCCCCGGCTATCTCGAACGTGCTGTGTACTTGCCGTCGGCATACGACACTTCCACCACTACCGTCGTTGCTGTGTTGTGATTCGCTGCACACTTTCCGTCGCACTACAATTGTGTCGCGTTGCGACCGAACCACAATCGAACCGATATTAATCGACTACTACACAAGCCATGCACACCACACAAGGCAAGGCTGTAAATAAAAGGCCTTCTATGGAAGGCCTTCTGTCTTTTGTTGTTGTCGAGTCTCGTTCGTGTCGCTTGTATTACGGATCTATTGCACTGGATATGTTGGCCTGTACGTGTGCTACACTTTGCAATGTCTCGATATAGTGGACCTATTCGTGTTTGCGCTTCGCCCAGTGAATCGGACCAGATACTTGCTGTTATTGTCTTGCAACCAGGATCGAATAGCAGCATATGATTGCTCTATGGAGCTCTTTCCTCTGCTTTATGGTACGGCAATATGCTGGAGATTTTAGAGAAATGTTTGCTGGCCACTATCGCACTTGCATGCACTTAACAATGTTTCAACCTGACACTTAATTTGTACGATCCGGGAAATTTTTGTGCATTTTATCGGTATTATCTCGAAAGGTGTAACACAACATCATACAAACAGTGTCGAAATTTTTGCGAATGTTGCATTCGCAAAAATTTCGATTCTATATCTGCTGACGATCAAATCACAGACAAAATCAAATCACAGACAAACAGACGTAACAGCTTGAACAATGTTCTGAAAAATCCATCGCCCAACTCCTCTACCACCATCTTGCGAGCATGTTACACAATACAATATTTCGTATGACATTGTCACCAGAAGGCGCTGGAGTTAAATGTCAAACTCGAAGTATTATTACGCAAGCGCCACTAGTTTTGAAACGCGCAACCAATCAAATTCAAATTGATCGTTGAAGTCATGGTCGATGGTATTTTTTCTAGTGTTACGTCTGTTTGTCTGTGATCAAATCATGGAAAGGCTGATTGATTATAATTCTATACATACAATATCGATCAGATCTTCTCCTGAGGTTCTACCTAGGACAACGAGGACATTAGATAACGGTAGTGTTTGTCTTGCTACACAGATTGTGCCAGATATATCCAAGACAAATTTCTTCGCAACCTCCACTGATATTTTCTTATCATCAACATCAACAAGATCATGCACTGCGAGAAGAACAGCAGAACAGAGGTTTCAATCAGCAGCAAAGTCTTCATTTATTTGCTGAACCAGATGCAGATACAGCAGCAACAGTTAAGGATGACAGCACCTCCACAGCGAAGTCCCTAATTACACCTTTGGAGCGATTTCAGGATACTGGGGTCCGCACAATCAATAGATCCAACACACCGAGAATCAATACTCAACAGACAAATAGTAACAGATTTCTGCAACCGGTACATAAGTGGCCATTCGGGTACCCAGGAGAAGGTAACATCGTAAAGTTAGGCAAATTTCTGAACCAGGTGAACACCTATGCTGTCACCGAAGGCATGGATGAGCAAACATTGCTTTGCTCAATCAAACATCTATTGAAAGAAAGAGCACTCCAGTGGTACACGAGCTCGTATCTGATCCTTACAACTTGGGAAATCATTGGTTACGAATAAAATAGGAATGCTCTGGAATTTTTTTGTGGTATCGGCCCCTTTCGGAAGCATTTGCGGGTCGCAAAAGACTTGCACAATTGATTGCAGAGGCAATTCGGTTATGAATAAATTGCGAAGCTCTGAGATGTATTTTTGAAATTGGCCACTTTTACGTATGGTCCGGATCTTTCGGATGACCGTTTCGGGAGCTTTTTGGAACTACTGATTGCATCCATTATTCGTCAGGATGGATGATTACAAAATAATGCGAATCTCTGGGATGAACTTTTGGAATTGACCATTTTTACGAATGTTCCGGATCTTCCGGGGGACCGTTTCTGGGACATTTGGGGGTCACAGAAGACTTTTACTATTGATTGGATCCACAATTCTCCAGAATGAATGGTTATCAAAAAATTGCGAAGCTCTGGGATGATTTTTTTTGGAATTGGCCATTTTACGGATGTTCCGGATCTACCGGAGAACCGCTCTGCGGCATTTAGTCTCAGAAGTCATTTACTATTGATTGCACCCACAATTTGCCATAATGAATGATAACGAAACAATTGCGAAGCTCTGGGATTAACTTTTAGAATTGGCCACTTTTACGGAAGTTCCGGATCTTCCAGAGGGCTTTCCGACGACCGTTCGAGGGATAAATTTGCCCAGAAATGGCATATATAATATAGCAAATACAGTTGGGATCGTCAGAGCACATATTTGCAAGCAATTTTATGTTTCATAACACGAAACTCTAAAATTTGGTGCCAAATTGAGAAGCTTAAACAGTACCTCTTTAGTACATGTTCCCCGGGGACTGGAGAGGTAAATTTGGATGAATCACCCCATGGGCTTGATCTAGGAACCTACAGTTTTCGTTTGGTGCCTAAAGATCGAAAATCGGTAAAAATTTGAGTTTTTGTGATCGTGATGAAATCTTGGATCCAAATTGACCCCAATGCACAATGTGTAACTTTTTTCTAATGCATTAGGAAGGTTAACTTTTCAAGGACCTAAGTTACTATTTTTCATGAATTAATTTGTGTACTGCAATAAAAAGCTATCACATTGGTCTGTTGATCGTCATATTAAAAATCATCCATGGAAAATGGCTACTTAGGTCCTTTTGAAAAGTTAAGCAAGAATTTTCAGTGTATATGTACATAAATCTTAAAATACACAGTACAAAAATGTTACAGCATATATGATGTAACAAAAAGGCTCCGTTCGATTCCACTCATTTTTCTATCACTTTTTAAAATTACAGGTCGTCGTTACTATGGAGCTTGTACTCAATATTGCATACAATAAAAAGTTGGATATAAAATTGAAGGCTATTGCACACAAAAATAAGCGTTTACATATTTCCATGACGTGCAATTTTGAGATTTTCTAACTGTGTAGGTACTTTTTAACAATAGAGGTAATAAACTATAGAGGAAGATTGTCGCTGTCGTAACTGGTGAAACATCTTTTGCTGGCGAAGATACGGCACTAAATGTCAACGAAGGAAAAATCAGTACGTTTTGACAGATAGGTACCCAACATGTTTGGGGACGATAACAAAGGGAACCGCAGCGACAATCGCCCCCTTTAGTTTATTACCTCTTTTTTTAAATCATTAATAGCTTTCTATGTTTCTTTGTAAAAAAAAATTGTTTCTCCCGTGTAAGCCTTGTTGTACGAGAAAGGCAAAACATAAAACAAAACAAAAGGTAAAAATAGCTCTGATAGGTGAATATATGCCGTTGAATGCAATTTGCTGCAAACAAATCGGATAGGGACAAATGCATGAAAATAATTGAAAATAATGTACGTGTATTGCGCACACACATACATACAAATACGTGAACACAGACATCATCTCAACTCGTTAAACTGAGTCTATAAATGTATAACACTGTAATGTCGAATTCGTTTTTAAACCTGGGTCAGTCCCAACCCAAACCCTGAATAAAAAACGTTTTCAGTTCCATCTGTCATTGGATATGTTGGTGTGCGTAGCTGTAGCATCGTGTTTGTTTTGATTCGAAACATATGATCCAGGACCAGGACATCCAGTGCACTGGCAGTGCGTTGACCTTGTCTAATCAGATCATGATAAATAAATAGCCGCTAGGTTGCGAAGGCCGACGGAGGTCCTTCGTAGCTTAGTTGGTTAAAGCACCAGTCTAGCGTACTGTAGGGTCATGGGTTCGAGTCCCATCGAAGGGAAAGTGGTTACCTCTAATACATTTTCCAAATCAATATCTTCCACATAACGTACATATTCACATATGAGTTTTCATAACATTGTAAATTAACGTCCAAGTCGGGTGGTTTAATCCCCGGAAATAGGCAATTAACTTTGATTGAACGAAATAAATATGTTTAACCTTCCTAGTGCATTAAAAAAAAGTTACAGGGGAATTGTGGGTAAAACCGACACTGCGGGTAAAACCGACACCACTTCAAATCTCTGATTTCAAATGATTATCGGACCGAATTTCAACACTCTTTGAATAAACGTTTGATTTCTTGTATTTCTAGTCATTTTGTAACTGACGGAGATGTGTAAGAGTCATAATAAACATACAATTAGCATTGATCACCATTGAGGAGATAAGTTATGTAAAATTTTGGCATTGGTGTATAAGCTTTTTCGAGAAAAATTTGTTAATTTTCAGTATTTAATTCATCTCTGATCCATAATTGAACATCATTTTGTGTATGTTGTGGAAAAATAGTTGACTTTTCTAATTATAAACATCCACATTATCTCATCATTATTATGTTATCTGTTGGGGTAAATTCGACACCTGCCATCGAATCACGAAATATCTCTGTTTTATTAGACTTATCATTCGCATAATATCATTCATGTATTGGAAAACAAGGCGCCGAGAAGTATAACATAATCATAGATCGATTACATACCACATCATCATTGGGTGTGACAATAGGTCTAGTGGGTAATATTGGGTAATCAAGGAAAGCCTGCAGGTCGGATACCAATAGCGCTCAAAGAAGAACCAAATTTTTAGGCTTATTTTGCTCTAAGATATATTCAACCCGTTCTCTAGTGTTGTTCTTTCGTGATCCATTACCTCTGTAAACATGTAGCTTGTCACGGAACTGGTCATTTTCATTTCTTGTTATAACTGCACCATACGCATTTATTTTAAATCGCCGTTATAAACAACTTTTTAAAATAAGTGAAATTTAAATGTAGGTCAATATTTACAGTAGTTAGTAAATTTGTTACTAACATTTTTATACTCTATATATTTTTCACTCACTCGAAACTAAATAAAGTATGATATGTGGTGATGATTTTAAATATATAAAATTTTGTTCAACCATCGTTTATGAATGATCCCTAAACATGAATTTCATACACAAAAATTAAAATGAATGTCGTTAAACATTTTCTATTATGTTGTATCATCATTTAGAATTGTTATGATGTTCAATTCCATAAAGACTTGATGTGTCGGTTTTACCCTCATGTGGTGTCGATCTTACCCGCACCCCAGCTGTTTGGGCTGGAAGATGGACTGTTCGCGTTTTCATCATAAATCAAATTCTATCAAGAAATATTGTCCTGAGACCACATGAACTGATGCATGAAGAGCCAAAGTATGTTTGTATGAAATTTCTAGACCGGAAAATTGTTTCATAGATTGAGGAACTGTAAAGTTGCTTAAGGTGTCGGTTTTACCCACTTTTCCCCCACATTGTGCATTAGCGGGTCAAAAATGACCCCAAATTGAATTCGCTCCCAAAAGTTCATTTTCGAACCGATTCTCAATCTTTTGGAACCAACTTGAAGGTAACCAACAAAGCTTTTGATTATCGTAATTTGAGCAACAAATGATTGTGATTACTCATTTTGGTGGAACTGGGTGGCCACCGGAGTTTTCCGGAAGATCCGGAACATCCTTAAAAATGGTCAATTAATGAAACTTATCATATAAGAGCGCGGTTTTTTCCAAAGCTTTTCATTATCGAACTACGAGTAACAAATGATTATGGTGACCCATTTGGATGGACCTGTATGGCCGAAGGTCCTTCAGAAGATCCGGAACGTCCGTAAAAGTGGTCAATTCATGAAATACATAATAGAAGAGCGCGGTTTTTTTCAAAGCTTTTCCTTATAATACTTTGAGTAGCAAATGATTGTGGTGACCTATTTTGATGGATCTGGGTGGCCACCGGAGCTGCTCCAGAAGAACCGGAACGTCCGTAAAAGTGGTCAATTTATGAAACACATCATAGAAGAGCGCGGTTTTTTCCAAAGCTTTTCCTCATAGTACTTTGAGTAGCAAATGATTGTGGTGACCTATTTTGGTGGATCTGGGTGGCCACTGGAAGTGCTCCAGAAGATCCAGAACGTCCGTAAAAATGGTCAATTCATGAAACTTATCATAAAAGAGCACGGTTTTTTCAAAAGCTTTTCATTATCGAACTTTTAAAAAAATCTTTCTATTATCGAACTCTGAGCAAGATACGAAGGAATGTCGTGACCCGTTCTTATTTACCAAAGTGACTAACGGAGGTCTTACGGAAGATACGGAACATCGGTTAAAGTGGTTAATTTATGTAATACATACTAGAAGATCCTATTTTTTTTAAATTTCCTTGTCGTACTCTGAACATGAAATTATTGCCGTGACCTTTTCTCACGGATGTGAGTAGCAACCAAAGGCCCTCCGGAATGTCCGTATCATACATAAAAGCGATCAATTTATAATACCCACCTTAGAAATGGCGTGTTTTCCATAGAAGATGAAGCACACTATTCTTCTAAACCTTTTTATTTTCCTAATTTTAGAAACAAATGATCGTAACCAATTCGCATGGATTGCCCACTGTATGTCTTCAGGTACATTCAGACCATCCGTAAAATCGGTCAATTCATGAAACTTGTCATAGTTTTCAAATTTTCGTATCCTGAGTAATGGATGATCGTTGTAACCCATTCTCAGGAACGTGTGTAGTCACGAATGAAACTCCGCAAGATCAAAAAATCTGTAATTATAGTCAACTCTTAAAAATTAAGACGACACTATTTTTTTTTTCATTATCACATTAACCCAGAAAATATTTTCAAGTATGGCATAATTTGGTTCCATGATCACCATTCACCTCGAATTGACCACTTTAATGGTTGTTCCAAATCTTCCGGAAGACCTCGGTATAGCCACCCAGGTCCTTCAAAAAGGGTCATCATAATCATTTATTACTCAGCGTTCGGTGATTCAGCTATTCCATGGTGAGTTTTATGAATTGACCACTTCTACGGATGTTCCAGATCTTCTGGAGGAACTCCGGTGGCCACCATAATCATTTGTTACTCAGTGTTCAATAATGAAAAGCTTTGGAAAAACCGCACCCTTTTATGATAAGTTTTATGAATTGGCCATTTTTACGGACGTTCCGGATCTACTGGAGGACCTCCGGCGGCCACCCAGGTTCACCAAATTGGGTCACCACAATCATTTGTTACTCAAAGTACGATAATGAAAAGCTTTGGAAAAAACGCGCACTTCTAGGATGAATTCCATGAATCTATACCATTTCGTCGAAAGACATTTCGTCGAATGACATTTAGTCGAATGACATTTGGTCGAAAGGACATTACGTCGAATGGACGTTTGATCGAAAGGACATTTAGTCGAAAATGATTTTTTAACCCACTAGAGACGTAGGACATTTGATCGAATGACGTTTAGTCGAAAGGACACTACGTCGAATTGACATTTAGTCGAAATCAGTTTTCTGAAAGAATCTTCGTACATTTGGTTATATGACGTTTGGTCGAAAGTGGATTTTCGAAGTGATAATCTTGGTACATTTAGTCTAATGACGTTCCGTCGAATGGATATTTGAAAAAAAAAAAGAACTTAAGCCAATAACAGTTAAAAAATAAATGATTTATTGCGGTATTCCTAAAAGTCATATAATTATTGTTCCAAGATTGTCCAAAGAATGATGGGCTGATAAAAAGAATAGATAATACGAAAACGGTGAATATTGCGATATTATTCTCGACTGGATATTGACTTCCGCGAACCCCTCTAACTGACTACATTGAATCTATACCATCTGGTCAAAATAAATGTAGTCGAATGATGTTTCGTCATTACACATGACGCCGAATAGACATTACTACCGTTACACGCATAACTGTCCCATGTGCATCGGAAATTCCAGCAAATATGGGACGAATATGCGTGTGATGGCAGATTAGGTCATATGATCATTTGGTCGAAATTAAGTTTTCGGCCAATAACTAACGAATTATGGTTGAAAGACCATTTTATACTGAACTAATTATTGTATACATATTGAGTGGAAGAAAGAGTATCAATGAAAAGAATAAAAAACCATTTCCATTCGACCAAATGTCAATCAACGAAATGTTCCAAAGCCGACTGCGATGAAGTTTTAGCAAAATAACATTGATATCATTGGTTTTAGACCATGTGCCGAAAATAGAATAGAGGGTATATTGCCGCTAACCGCAAGTCGAGCACATCTGTACATGGAGCCCCATATACAGATGCGCTCGACTTGCGGTTGGCGGCAGTATATATTTTGCTACTTCTGAAGGTTTTCAATTTTTCAATAATCCACCAGGTCTCCAGAAGTTTCTGTTAGCTCAGATGAAAAATCCTCATTGGCTTCCTTATTCGCTTCTTCACCTGCTGATTGAAATTCCTCATGTCCACTGAATTCCTCCAACCAGCTTATTCATGTATCTTTTGGATTATTTAACCAGAAATGTCTAAATCTCCTTTCAACTAAATGTCCATTCGACCAAATATCCATTTGACTAAATGTTCATTCGACTAAATGTCCATTCGACCAAACGTCCATTCGACTAAATGTTCCTTCGACCAAATGTCCTTTCGACCAAATGTTATTCAACTAAACGTCATTCGACGAAATGTCATTTAACGAACTGTCCCAAAGCCGAATTCCATGAATTGACAATTTTTACGGACGTTCCGGATCTTCTGGAGCACCTCCGGTGGCCACCCAGGTCCACCAAAATAGGTCCCCACAATCATTTGTTACTCAAAGTACGATAATGAAAAGCTTTGGAAAAAAAAGCGCACTTCTAGGATGAGTTCCGTGAATTGACAATTTTTACGGACGTTCCGGATCTTGTGGAGCACCTCCGGTGGCCGCCCAGGTTCACTAAAATAGGTCCCCACAATCATTTGTTACTCAAAATACTATAAGGAAAAGCTTTGGAAAAAGCCGCACCCTTTTATGATAAGTTTCATGAATAGGCCATTTTTACGGACGTTCCGGATCTATTGGAGGACCTCCGGTGGCCACCCAGGTCCACCAAAATAGGTCCTCACAATCATTTGTTACTCAAAGTACTATGAGGAAAAGCTTTGGAAAAACCGCATCCTTTTATGATACGTTTCACGAATTGGCCATTTTTACGGACGTTCCGGATCTACTGGAGGACTTCCCTTGGCTACCCAGGTCCACCAAATTGGGTCACCACAATCATTTGTTACTCAAAGTACGATAATGAAAAGCTTTGGAAAAAAATACGCGCACTTCTAGGATGAGTTCTATGAATTGACCTTTTTTACGGATGTTCCGGATCTTCTAAAGGAACTCCGGTGGCCACTCAGGTCTATCACAATGGGTCATCACAATCATTTGTTACTCAGCGTTCGATAATTGAAAGCTTTGGAAAAAACCGCGCTCTTCTAGGATGGGTTCAATGAATTGACCACTTCTACGGATGTTCCGGATTTTCCGGAGGGACACCGGACCGTGAAATAACCAGGAATTGTGTTGATCCATGGAAATGGACAATGGCTACATTCTAATAGAATTATTGCTACGCAAATTAATGAGCATTTCCAAAATCACCCTTCGAGAGGCAAGAAATCACGCCAAAAATTGGCCTAAGATTCTATGTTCCTTCAACATCGATTCCTGGGAACCAGAATGGCCAAATTGCAAAAATCTGCCCGTAGCAACATCCGTGGATTCCATACCTTCAAATTGAGAATCGGTTCGAAAATGAACTTTTGGGAGCGAATTCAACTTGGGGTCATTTTTGACCCGCTAATGTACAATGTGTCACTTTTTTTGTTGTGGCGTTCCTAGAGGTCGCTGATAGCTGGTTATCACCCCAAAATTTTCATTTCCAAAAGTTAGGAAAAGTCAGAAAATTTCAACGCCCTATCTCATTTGATTACAAAGCTACAACGTTTTTAAATCATCTCTGGGCCAAAATAGACCCCAATGCACTAGGAAGGTTAAGTGCGTGAACTGATTTTTGCGGATAGTGGAATTTACTTTTAGGTGGATAAAAATAGGGGAACTGCTCCTGGAATTCATCTCATGGCTCCGATATATAAAAGAGATTTTCTATTCTACAAAAATTCATCTATTTCCGCAAAAGTTTTTTTTTTCGGAGAACACTCAGAAGCATGTAATAAAAATTCTCCAGGATTCGCTAACTATTTTTCCTCGCTACCTCTCCTGATAAAGGTAGCCTCACACCTCGGGAAAATTTTCCGCCGGATTTTGGGCCCCGTGCATTTTCAATTTTCAAGAATCTCCCGGAGGAATTGCTCAAGGTACTTCCGGGGAAACTTATGTACGAAACTTGCGGAGCAATTCCTGAAGGAAACTTCGAGTAAGTTCCTGTATTCCAGAAAGATTTCCTGAAGGAATTATTGTAGGAATTTCCAAATTAATTCCTGGAGCAACTTCCAGAGAAAATCCTGGAACAGTATTCAAAGATATTCCTAGAAGAATTTCCAAAGGAATTCATCTCGAAAGGATCCCTTGGAAAAAATATGGAGGAATGCCTGAAAGATATCGCCAAAAATTCAAGAAAGAATTACTGAAAGAATTTATGAAGTAATTTTTGGCAGAATTCCCGAAGACAATTATAAATCGCACGAAAAAGTTTTTGGAAGAATTTCAAAAGAAATTCTGCATAAGAAATAATTCTATTCGGTATTCCTCAAATATATTTTTCTGACAATTCTTAGCTGATTTTGTGAACGGGTTTCAAGGGGAATTCCCAAACTACATAATTGCATCCACCGACCTAATTTAGGACACAATCAGTAAGGAAAACCTGAATGAACTTATGAATACATAACTTCCCTAACAATTATTTTTAAAACTGAATCTAGACAACACAACAGTACCGGTTCAATTTCATTTGAAACTACAATAACAAATATCACAAAATTATCGGAAAAAAAGATTTTCAACGCGCATTTTATTTTAATAAACAGACAGTTTCGTTTCTCCCTTCTGCTTGTTTATTCCGTCCAGTCCCACCCACCCACGTGGTTTTGACAGTACATAAGTCTTATTCTTCCCCACTTTACACTTAATATTCGAGGCGAGTATTTGGAGGGGAATGAACCACGAGCTGCATCAGCTGTTGGGAGAACCATCCATCGTTCACACCGCGAAAATCTGGTAATAAAAAAAAAAGTATTCGAGAAGGCGAAACCAGCCCTCCTCTAACTATCGCAAGAATTCCTTGGAACCAATTCCGTTAATCCAATGAAAAGATTCAACAAAAGATACTCAGTGGAATAACCGTCTTGATTCTAACTGGGGTAAGAGGGAAAACAACTCCTAATTTTCAAATTTTTTGGGTACAAAATTGACTGTTTTTGATACCCCATAATGATTGGTTGCATTTAGACCATAGAAACTGGATTTACAATAATTTCAGCATGAACTATCGATTTTTTCTTTTCCACTTTCCACAGGTCTTTTCTGCCAATTTTTTTTAATGAATTTACAGCTGTCTCGGATATCAGGCAAGTGCACTGCATTACAAGGGCTTCAAGGACAAACTATTAAGATGGGTTTGCTGATCATGACGACATTCAGCTATACTACTGAAAAACAAAGCTTCGAAAGTGCAGAATGACTTATAGTTCAAACGACAGATTGGTGAGTTCGTTCCATAATTATATTATATTTACCGTTAGTAACAATAAGCCTGTAAATTAATGTAAAATTTGTTCATCCCACCTATTTATCTATATATTCCGTGTAAATCTAATCCTATTTAAATTTAAATAAAAATGACATATAATTATACCCCTAGGTCTTAGGTTAAGCACACTACATCAAACATTGAATAAGAAATACAGTTCAGTGAATGCAGAGGTAGGCAGAATACGAGAGTAAAGGAAATAGAGAGGTTCACGAAAGTGTCCTAAAGAGAAGACGAAAGTTTATTGAGCTCTTTTCTAAAGTGGACTTTATACAAGGCAGACGTTAGTGAGCTGTATAGCTCATAAAAAAAGTTTCAAGGTTGAGATAGTGGTGAAATAGTGCCGTTTTTTGGTTAAGGTGCAACGAGTAAAAATAGAATCAGGACCCGGTTTATGCCATTTCCTGACAACCACGGTATCAAACCACCCAGTGTTCACAGAGAAGTGGCAAGTTTCTGTGAAACATTGCCTGTGAATATCTCCCGAGTAAGGTCAAAAGTTGCTCCAAGGGCCCTCCTTAGCCGTGCGGTAAGACGCGCGGCTACAAAGCAAGACCATGCTGAGGGTGACTGGGTTCGTTTCCCGGTGCCGGTCTAGGCAATTTTCGGATTGGAAATTGTCTCGACTTCCCTGGGCATAAAAGTATCATCGTGCTAGCCTCATGATATACGAATGCAATAATGGTAACTTGGCTTTGAAACCTCGCGGTTAATAACTGTGGAAGTGCTTAATGAACACTAAGCTGCGAGGGGGCTCTGTCCCAGTGCGGGGATGTAATGCCAATAAGAAGAAGAAGGTCAAAAGTTGCTCCAAGGTATACGTCTATGGGCCCTGCCGTCGGACGACCCTGAACCAGTGACGGGAAATGTCATATCGATGTCATAGGACTAACTTGCTAATAACTTTTCTCACAAGTCATTTACAATAATGTTTTCCATATAAACATGTAGCCTTCAAATGGCCCGAAAACTTTTTCTAATAGGTAATTTCTCTAAATATGATATTGGCGGCGTGAGAGCCGAATTAGTGTCAGATGACATTAATGTCATGACATTCCGTGACATTTTTTTAATCTCGCTCTCATGGCTCACGCTTTGTATTTAGAACAATGATCTGTTCGACAAAGTTCTAGGACCCTTTAAGTACTACATGTTAATCAAAAAATCCGAACTGTAATTGATTTTTGGAAAAAGTTATTACGAAATTAGTAATATCAATGCCATGACATTTTTTTGACATTTCCCATCACTGCCCTGAACCGGTCGCCAATCATCCAGAACCGTTCCCAGACCACACTACGAGCACGAGGCTCGTCTCTGCAAGCAGTCATCTTAACCGTGCATCGAACTGTCTGCCGGCCAGTCAGGTATATGTAAAAGAACTACACTACACTGACACACACCCACACAGATTGTTAAAGGATAGGGCAATATACGAAAATATTGTGATACACTAGATTTTGTAATTTACTTCATTTACTCCCCACATATCCGAGGTCCGATTAGCATAGTAGAGAATACTCCAGCCGACCTTGAGACCAAAAGAGGTTGTCCAGATCGAGCTAGCCGATAAAAGAGGTAGTTGTGAGACCCAGCCTCACACGGCAGGCCGTTGCTTAGCCAAGCTTGCCGAGGCCTTTGTTCTGGCAGTCCTCGTGCTGCCCATCCTAGCAATTACAAGATATATCTAGACCAACATTTGAAAAGGGCGTAACAGCCAAAAATTATTCCTTCTGATTCTTTGTCTACATATAAAGCTATGTATGTAGACGAAGGATCAGAAGGAATAAATTTTGGCTGTTACGCCCTTTTCAAATGTTGGTCTAGATATATCATTGATGTATGTAAATCATTCATTATTTAAGATTCTGGAAGTATAAATACATTGCATATATCCATTTGATACCTGAGTGCATTTATGGGGGGCTTGATGTGCTGAAAATTACCTCAAGATGTAGTCTGTAGCTTCCTGTTATAGGGTTTTTGGATGCACAGTAGAGCTATCACCTTCTATCTCCAGGGCTAAAAATGCTTTCATCTATGGATATGAACAAATATCAACAAATAGATGAAGACACGTTTCTTCCATAAAAGCACTGCCGGACAGTGGGAGATAGAATGGAAACACACCCCAAGTATACATACACTTCGTATACTACAAATAGTACAGAGATGGAGTGGGGTTTGAAGAATCTTAAAAAATACTGAACGTCATATTTGAATAACCCTAAAGAATAATGAAACCTAACACAAATAAATAATAAAATGTTTCATTGATGTAGCTTTTAAATGTAATTAATATGTGACTAACTAGAACAGGGTTCGTCCAACTTACACCTTATAAGTCAGAGAAGATGAAACGAAGTAGAACATTTATAATAAAAACAAAAAGCAGAATTGAAACCTGACCAGCGATAATAAATATTGCTATGTATTTGCCCAAGTCGTTTGCTTCTTAATTACTCCAGAAATAGATGAATGATTTGAGCTGTATTTTGATTGATCATTTCTACAGGAAAAAATGCTCTGTTAATACACTTAAACAGCCTCAATGGTAAACATATAGCTGTACGATTTGCTAAAATATGAATATGTTGATAAAACATCTGAGCAAATGGAATTGGTGACGCTCGTCCCCAGCAATCTTTATCGAGCAAACATTACGTTTTTCCCCATCCATACAAATCTAATCGCATTATGGGAAACTATGTTGCGTTCAACGGAACGTTGTTGCGAACGGAATAAAGTTAAACCTCTATAATGGATACAGGTTCGATACAGACGGTTACTACTTGAACGGTCAGCTCCCTCGCATAAATCCGCTTTCACCAGGTTGAACAAAATTGATCTAATAGGTGACTCTTCAGAATGCATAAATATGACACTCATCCTTCTGAGCTCTCAATAATAAGAAAAGTAGCTGGCTGAGTAAACATCAAGCTGTTGTGTACCAGAAGAACCATAGTTTGATTCCTCTCGCAATGTGATATGGTATCCATCCATGCTACTGATACCACGTGTATGAATTGCAATTCCGTTGGGAGTTTTTTCGACCCCGATCAGAAGATTCATGGCGAACGATAAGTTGTCGACCATGGACTGACTCCATACCACATCCAACATTTGAATCACGTATTCCACCTGTTATGGGTGGCAATAAGCCCGACCAATGAACCTCGTGTTGCAGTTTCAAAATCCTGATAATTGCTTCCTAGGAACACGCGTAACACTGCCAACGCCATCATTTTTTATCGATAATACCGACAGCAGATTATACACAGCTAATTATGCACTTATTCCACCGTTCTTCGGTTACAACATTTAACGCAGCTTGGACCAACATGATGTGTTGTCGAAAACGATTCCAATAATCCCATATCACGGTAACTTGTTGCACATTTGGACACAATCGTTGGTCCTTGACACTGATTTTGGCGTCAACACCGAATTGTGTTCAACTCTGTTTTCAATGCATTCTTGTCAGAATGCTTAAATTATTACAGTTGCAAAGTAGCTTCCGATATTATATGTCCATGACGTCACGCACAATGCGTTCTGTAAATTCGCACCGCAGAAAGCCCACACTGCTTGTGTTCGCACTATTCAAAATCGCGTGCCATGCTGGAATGCTCTCCAGTTATTTCACCAATTGCTGCATTCCACTTTACCCGTCTGTCACAAATTCACTCCGAAAGCGCTGGGCACACAGAACCGTACTGGACCAAAACGCGGGTCGGATGTTGTCGCAAACCGGCAGCCGTGGTCGCACGCGGAGTACTGAACCCGCAGAACATGATGTGCTTTTCTTTTATAATCGCTCACCCAGCATCGTGGCAGGCATCGAGAAGAATTGGGAACCCATCGGGGAGTGAGAGAGATACACTGGTTGACGGTCGACGGCGACAACGAGGTGGAGCATTTCGTGTTTTCCGATTGGGATGCTGCGAACGTAGCGAGGAACTCGGCAAGGATCAGATTTTGTCTTTGTTATTCTTAGAAAACATAATCTTTAATAACTTGTGGGAAGAATGCCTAACGCAAAGGTAGGTGAAGAGTTTTAGTACAGTGACGAGTAGGTCCTAGAAACAGCTCAATAATATTGAAAATTCTCACTATAGAAAAAATGGGTGCTGAGAAGCTTGCTTCGAGAACAACGTACCATGCGTCCGCTCATCTGATTTCAACGCAAATAGAGCCTATGCGTTTGATATTATGTATGTAGATAGTGACAGACTGGTGGATGGTGGATTTCATATAACACCGGTATTGTTTACGGAAAGTAGTGATTAGAGTAGACCAGCGGGTGGTATCAAATTATTGATATTTGTTTTTAATTTGTTTTGTTGAATGGACACTTCAAGTTTATTGTATAAACAGAGCAACATACCACAGTAGTGACGATCCTTCTAAAGATGAAACAAAAAGAAAAAGCCTTTGTCATAACACGAGTACTGTGCTTGACACGATGAAGTCATAACCAACTCATGTTATTGCAGGTGAAGATGCTCCATTAAAAAAGCTCTAAATTCGTTTTATAATAAATTGGAGAGCATTATTTAATTGTTTTGTGGCCAATAATACGGTGTAGGTTCATTTTGCAGAATGTCGTTTGGTCTTGAGGATTCTTCGGTTGAACGCCATTTCGCCGATTGGTTCAAATGTGTTTCCTTATAAGGTGTGTGAAGTGAGATGTTCGAAGTGAAAAAAATGTAAAGTAGGTAGTGAGAAGTGAGGAATGAGATGTTTGAAGTAAGCAGTAAGTGTAGACAGTTCTTGGCTTTCAGTCTGAATAAGGATCATAAACGGATATTCGTTCTAAACCTAAACAGGTTTAGAACGGATATCCGTTTATGATCCTTATTCAGACTGAAAGCCAAGAACTGTCTACATAACCTCAATCACAGTCGACTCCTTAAACGTAAGCAGTAAGTAGTGAAAAAATAAAATTGAAAAGTTAGGCTAGAAGTGAGACGTGATTCGTTTGAAGAATAAATTGAATTGTGAGAAAAACAGAAGCAAGGGGTGAAATCATATTTCGGAAGTGAGAAGCTATGTGTTTAAAAGTGAGTACGTAGTGGTGAGAAATGAGACAGAAAAAAGGTAGAAGGAAGAAGAAAGTAAAAAACACAAAGGAAGTTAAAAGAAAGAAGAAAGAATGAAAAAGGAAGAAAGAAGCAGGAAGAAGGAAGAGGGAAGAAGGCAGAACGAAAAAGGATGAATGAAAAGGGAGAAGGGATAAGGAAGAAGCAAGAAACAAGAAGGAAGAACGATTAATGAAGAATAAATAAGGAAGCAGTTAAAGGAAGAAGGAAAAAAAGAAAAGGATGAAAAAAGAAGGAATAAGAAAGGAGGAAGAATGAAAAAGGAAGAATTACGGAGAAGGAAAAATAGAGAAAGAAGAAGAAAGAAAGAATAAGGAAGAAGAAATAAGAAAGAAGAAGGAAGAGGGAAAAAAGAAGGAAGAAGAAAAAAGGCAGAAGGAAGAAGGGAGAAGGAAGAAAGATGAAGGATAAAGGATGAAAATAGGAGGAGGATGGAAGAAGTATAAAGAAAGTGGAAAGAAGGATGAAGGGAGGAAGAAGATTAAACAAAAAAGTTGAAGGAAAAAAGTTGAAGAAAAACCCAGATTAATCCACCTAGCGGTGATGGTGCCTTTCTCATTCGTTCAAAAGGTTTGGAAAAATCTCAAATAACACCAATATGTGGATTGGTCTTATTTTTCATATTTGTTTATATGCATAAAAAAAATTCTCGCCAAACGCAATTTGTTGCAAACAAATCGGATGAGCATAAGAGCAAAAAATGGCATTTTGTTTAGTAGTTTTAAAATTAGTATTTTCGCCATAACTTTTGACCCAATTGTACGATCCGGCCAAGTTTCTATAGGAAGCAATGGGACAAGATTCTGCGTCGAATGCAATCTGTTGCGAGCGACCTGAGAAACACACATATTGCACATCAATCACAGTAACTTATATATGACCGGATTCAGTCACAATATGGTTACTGCAACCAGATTTGTTGAAATTGTGTTGCTTGGGGAATAGATGAAGTATAAGTGCTAAGAAAGTGAGCTAGACTTTTTTGAACTCTTTTCCACAATAAATAGTAATTTGACCATAACATCTAAGCCCATAGTCCGATCTGCCTAATTTTCAATAAGAAAATATGAGACATTCTGCGTCGAATGCAAATGCGAGCAAATCGGTTGGGGAAAAGTGCCTGAAAAATGAGTGACACTTTTTTAGCGATTTTTTCATAAAAAAATGGTATAATTTTCGATCCCATAGTCCGATATGGCCAATTTTCAAAAGGAAATAACGGGACAGGATTCTACGTCGAATGCAACTTGTTGTGAGCAAATCGATTGAGGATAAGTGCCCGGAAAATGAGTGACATTTTTACGCGATTTTTTCGTATGAATTTGTATTTTGGCCATAACTTTCGATCCCATAGTTCGATCTGGCCAATTTCAAATAGGAAATAATGGGACAGGATTCTGCGTCGAATGCAATTTGTTGCGAGCAATCGGTTGAGGCTAAGTGCCCGAAAAATGAGTGACATTTTTTACGCGATTTTTTCGTATGAATTTGTATTTTGACCATAACTTCTGATCCCATAGTTCGATCTGGCCAATTTCAAATAGGAAATAATGGGACAGGATTCTGCATCGAATGCAACTTGTTGCGAGCAAATCGGTTGAGGATAAGTTCCCGAAAAATGAGTGACATTTTTTACGCGATTTTTTCGTATGAATTTGTATTTTGGCCATAACTTCTGATCCCATAGTCCGATCTGACCAATTTCAAATAGGAAACAACGGGACAGGATTCTGCGTCGAATGCAACTTGTTGTGAGCAAATCGATTGAGGATAAGTGCCCGGAAAATGAGTGACATTTTTTACGCGATTTTTTCGTATGAATTTGTATTTTGGCCATAACTTCTGATCCCATAGTTCGATCTGGCCAATTTTAAATAGGAAACAATGGGACAGGATTCTGCGTCGAATGCAAATTGTTGCGAGCAAATCGGTTGAGAATAAGTTCCTGAAAAATGAGTGACATTTCTTACGCGATTTTTTCGTATGAATTTGTATTTTGGCCATAACTTCTGATCCCATAGTCCGGTCTGACCAATTTCAAATAGAAAACAATGGGACAGGATTCTGCGTCAAATGCAACTTGTTGCGAGCAAATCGGTTGAGGCTAAGTGCCCGAAAA
This sequence comes from Armigeres subalbatus, assembly GCF_024139115.2. NCBI lineage: Eukaryota > Metazoa > Arthropoda > Insecta > Diptera > Culicidae > Armigeres > Armigeres subalbatus. Next base: position 57,569,112 of record NC_085139.1, read on the forward strand.
ATGAGTGACATTTTTTACGCGATTTTTTCGTATGAATTTGTATTTTGGCCATAACTTCTGATCCCATAGTTCGATCTGGCCAATTTCAAATAGGAAACAATGGGACAGGATTCTGCGTCGAATGCAACTTGTTGCGAGCAAATCGGTTGAGGATAAGTGCCCGAAAAATGAGTGACATTTTTTGAGTAGTTTTGCGCACACACGCGCACACACACACACACACACACACACACACACACACACACACACACACACACACACACACACACACACACACACACACACACACACACACACACACACACACACACACACACACAGACATCACCTCGATTCGTCGAACTGAGTCCATTGGTATATAACACTATGGGTCTCCGGGCCTTCTATAAAAAGTTTGTTTTTGGAGCGATCATATAGCCTTTACCGTATACTTAGTATACGAGAAAGGCAAAAAGTATTTTGGCCATTACTTCAAATCCCATAGTTCGAATCGACCAATTTTCAATACGAAACAATGGGACAGGATTCTGCGTCGAATGCAACTTGTTGCAGGCAAATCGGCTAAAAGTAAGTGCCTAAAAAATGAGTGAGAATTTTTCTTGTCAACAAATGTATTTTGGCCATTACTTCGAATCCCATAGTTCGATTCGACCAATTTTCAATACGAAACAATGGGACAGGATTTCGCGTCGAACGAAACTTGTTGCGAGCAAAACGGTTAAGGATAAGTGCCTGAAAAATGAGTGAGAATTTCGTACGTGTTTATCATGTGAAAAATTGGATTTTGGCCATAACTTCGAAATCCATAGTCCGATCTGTCCAATTTTCAATACGAAACAATGGGACAAGATTCTGCGTTGAATGAAACTTGTTGCGAGTAAATCAGCTAAGAGTAAGTGTCTAAAAAGTGAGTGAGAATTTTTGTTGTGAAAAAATATATTTTGGCCATAACTCCGAAGCCCATAGTCCGATTCGGCCAATTTTCAATACGAAACAATGGGACAAAATTCCGCGTCGAATGCAACTTGTTGCGAGCAAATCGGTTAATGATAAGTGCCTGAAAAATGAGTGAGATTATTTTGCGCACACACATACACACACACATACACACACACATACACCCACACATACACACAGACATCACTTCAATTCGTCGAGCTGAGTCGATCGGTATATAACACTATGGGTCTCCGGGACTCCTATAAAAAGTTCGTTTTTGGAGCGAACATATAGCCTTTACGTATACTTTGTATACGAGAAAGGCAAAAAAGGATTTTGGCCATAACTTCGAAACCCATAGTCCGATCTGTCCAATTTTCAATACGAAACAATGGGACATGATTCTGCGTTGAATGAAACTTGTTGCGAGTAAATCAGCTAAGAGTAAGTGTCTAAAAAGTGAGTGAGAATTTTTGTTGTATAGAAATATATTTTGGCCATAACTCCGAAGCCCATAGTCCGATTCGGCCAATTTTCAATACGAAACAATGGGACAAGATTCCGCGTCGAATGCAACTTGTTGCGAGCAAATCGGTTAATGATAAGTGCCTGAAAAATGAGTGAGATTATTTTGCGCACACACATACACACACATACACACACACATACACACACACATACACACACATACACACACACATACACACAGACATCACTTCAATTCGTCGAGCTGAGTCAATCGGTATATAACACTATGGGTCTCCGGGACTCCTATAAAAAGTTCGTTTTTGGAGCGAACATATAGCCTTTACGTATACTTTGTATACGAGAAAGGCAAAAAGGAAAACCCATATTAATCCACCTAACGGCGATGATGCCTTTCTCGCTCATTATAAAATGTATCGAGAAAAGTTCTTTGGAGAGGTCAAAACAAAACGAATATAAAGCAATTAATGGTTTTTGCCTGTCATATAGACTTCCAAAATATTTCAAAATATTTCTTCTACTTCTTTTTTGGACTTCCAAATTCTTGAAATAATTGATTATAAGCAACAGACGATGAAAATCATCAGTTGTTATCAGTATCATTTCTGAGTGTAAAATGCTGTACAAAAAATGTGGTAAGATAGGATCGCGAAGAAATCATACTAAAATTGTCGAAAGTAGTCGAAATCAGGGGCAAACAAAATTTGTTAAACATGTTTGAAATCGGGTCATCATTGTATCTTGTACATATTCATTTATGGAATGAAGAATTAAGGAGTATCTTGAAGTCAAAGTTGTCGTTTTAACTGACTATAAGCATAATTATTACTTTCATCAGCATTTAGAAAGCCAGGAATGTTTAACATATGTATACAATTTGACAAACTACGTCTTGTTTAAATTATTATTAGGATCTTCTTTACCATCATCGGATAATAGTAAAAGAGTAGAAAATTTGATTACCTTTCCAACCACATATCACTAGTAACAATTTGCTGACAGAATTTCAAGCTGGTTTCCGTGGAGGTCAAAGTGTTAAAACTGCGGTACTTCGTGTATACGACGACTTAGGAGCCATTATCGACAGGAAAGGATCTTGAATTTTGTTACTACTGGATTTTACAAAAGCTTTTGATACCATCTCTCATAAGAAACTCATTGGTAAATTACAAGCCCAGTTCTACTTTTCTTCTTCTGCTGCATACTTGATGGAATCCTATCTAAGTGGTAGAAGACAAACGGTTTACTGTGGAAATAGAAGCTCAAGTAGTGCTGAGGTGTCATCAGGTGTACCACAAGGCTCGGTTCTTGGCCCACTGACTGCTGTTTTGCGGTCATATTAACGACCTACCGACGGTTTTGAAGTATTGTTCTATCCAAATCTAAGCTGATGATGTCCAACTCTACATTGGACGATATGGGCCCTGTGTTCGTGAATTAGTCAGGATGGTGAATGTTGATCTCGAGCTAGTTGCAGACTGGTCAAGGCGCAACGATCTAAACGTGAATGCATCAAACACCAAGACTTTGATCATCACAAGTCGGCGTCGTAGAGGCTCTGAATCTATACCGAATCTTGTTATGGATGGTCAGAACCAGAACATCGAGTTTTGCGAAAGTGCGAGTAACCTCGGATTTATCTTCCAGAACGACCTACAATGGGAGGACCTTATAGCACAACAATGTGGGAAGATTCACGCAAGTCTTCGTACGTTATACTGCTGTGCTCCAGCCGTAACAACTACCACTAAGCTGATGCTTTTCAAATCGCTTATCCTGCCACATTTCTTATTTGGTGACATTCTACACATCCGTCCTAGTGGTAGATCCTTCAATCGCCTCCGTGTAGCACTGAACTGCTGTGCACGATATGTGTTCAATTTGACCCGTTATGGTCATACTTGCAACAACAGCTTATCGGATCCCCGTTGGAATATTTCTACGCACATCGTTCCTGTGTCTTCTTGAGGTATTTAATGGTGACACAATTCCCACCATTATTGTTTCAGAAGCTCATCCAAACTAGACGCCGCCGCTTGCAGAACCTGGTTATCCCAGCTAATAACTCTGCCTGTTACCCCAACTCATTGTTCGTCAGAGGTGTGATACATTGGAACTCATTACCAACTGCTTTAAAACGTTCTTCATCGGGAGCAATTTTCAAGAGAGGCTGCATCGAATTTTGGAATCGTTGACAATGTAATTATTTGAAACATTAGAATAAAAATTAGAATAATACATTAGGCAGATATGATATCGTGATTTGAAACGGAAATAGTAATTTTAAAAGATTTGTATCTTACGCTACTGGACAATAAAACAAACAAACAAACAAATGCTTTTTACTGATGAAATTTATTCGTTTAACGATAATTTGCACTACGGGCAAATTAGCTCAAATCCTTTTCACGGTTGCGTATGAGAAGCTAGTGGTAGTTAGAAACTGGGCGACTTGATACTTTGAATTGCTCTGCTTGCATTTAAAAATTCTACCATCCGAGCTCGCGATTTTTGGATTTTATTTTTAATTTGCGGTGACTGGCAGTTAGAATAATATTTCGCGACTTTTGTTATGTCCACGCAAATCGAATTGAAAGAGTCATGAATAATATTACATATTCGAAAAATTTAAGACAAATAAACGCAATTAAAAAACGCTCACTTCTATGAACATTGAAGTTGCTCCGCCTCTCCTGGATGGAATATTTCTGTGCCAAAGGAGCGTGACTTGAGAAAATTTTCAATCTGTATTTGTCGATGCCACTTGATATTCTATTGAGACTCCACTAGCCACAATTTCACGTTTTCTTATATTCTTGGAAAAATACGTGACAGCTAAATAGAACTGCTATCGACTACGCGGCTTTGCCTATTCAGAATCTCTGTTTGATCGTGTTCATAAAATGAGTTAGTTTTAAGTACCCAATATTATGGCTATAACTGTTATAATCATTTTCAATACAAAACGTTGGGATAGCATCGTCCAATACAAATTGTTGCAAAAAATCGGTTAAGGATAAATGCCCGTAAAATGAGTGAGTTTTTAAACGCATTTTGAATATAAAAATGTATTTTGGTAATAATTTCTTCGTTCATAGTCCGATATGGCCCTTTTCTAATAGGAAACAATGAAACAGGATTCCCCATGCTATACATCTTGTTGTGAGTAAAGACTAAGACTAAGAGTTCTAGCAAAAATGCATTTTTCGAAAAAAAAAAATGTCTCCAAAAAAATATCTAGACTTTTCCACTCGATTTTGTCTAGAGAAAATTCATTTTGGCCATAACGGAGACCAAAGTCCGATCCGGTCAACTTTCTCTAAGAAGCAATAAGACAGGACTCCGCGTCGAATGCAACTTGTTGCGGGCAGATCGATTAATGATAAGTGCCCAAAAATGAGCTAGACTTTTAAACATGCTTTTTTATTTAAAAAAATATATTTTGGCTGTAACTTCCAAGCCCAGTCCAATCCGTCCAATTTTCAATAGGAAACAATGAGACACGATTCCTCGTCGAATGCTTGTTGTGAGTAAATCGGTTAAATATAAGTGAATTTAAAATGAGCAAGATTTTATTACTCGTTTTTGTCTAAAGAAAACGTATTTTGGCCATAAATTTTGAGTGTAGGGGAAGGTGGTCAGTTGTCGGCACCCTTTTGCTTTTGGTCCATAACTTTCGTCCAATTGCACAACGTGGTCATATTTGCATACCAATGGAAGCATATAGGCATAAGCTAATAACTAGTGGAAAGATTTGTTTTATTTCATCTATTGAAGTTAAAGAGAGTGCGTGTGAGTTCAACAAGTTGTTTTTATGATATTCCATATTTCATCGATATTATGTATATTATATGTATCAATATTATATGTATAAATAAATAAAAATGAAATAACTTATTATTAAAATAATGGGATTTGAATTTCGGTATGGGTTATGATATCATGAAAATAGTTTTTTAATAGGTACTTATTGTTTATGTATTTTTATTATTTTTTTTTACAATATTTACAATATTGTCTCATCTGTTAATGCAGTACTAGACCTACTATTTTTGGTTGAAAGACAGTTATTCTTCAATTGTTTCGCCTCTTTTACTGTATTTCTATTGGTTTTGAACTCATCAATGGCATCCTGAATGGACCACGATCTTGGCAGCATCGACAAAATCAATAATTTTTCTTTCCTTGTCGTGGCTGGATTCGAGAGCCTTTCTTTCATATTTATAATTATGAGTAATTCTCCCGGGCCACGGGCACGAGGTTCTTAAAAATGCCTAAATTTATATTCTTTCGAAAGCTTACGGCGAGTATATTAAGGATCCGAGTTAAATTCATCAGAAAGATGAACCCATCGTTAGTTATACACGAAATCATTTTTATGGACCCCTCGATATTTGTCAATTCTTGACTCACCAAAACTGTCATAACTCCAACATTTCTCAACCGATCATAGAGATCAGCATATCGTTGGAAAGAGAAAGAGTGTATCCTTAATTTGCAATAATAAAAGTTTAAGCAGAATTTGGCCACCACCTTGGATTTCTTTTTAAAAATCTACAAGGGGATCCATTTCTCCCTAGGTTAGACAGAGGAAGGGCTAAGGATTTTTCTGCATATTTTTGAACTTTCAAGATTTTTCCATCATTTTAAAACTACGTCATCTGCAAAAAGTAAGGCTTGGACGTTTGGTGGTAGGTCTCTGAGCATATGATGTCTATTGCTATCAAGGACAGGGTTACGCTCGTAACTGATCCTTGACACAAACCATTTTCCATTAGCGTGTCGCGGGAGTATGTGCCGTTTACCTTTACTGTGAAGGCGATTTTCATCATTTGTTGAAGATATTTGATGAGGTTTCTTCCTATTTTTCACTCGATTATTCTGTTTAAAACTGGTCTGCGCCACCCTAGTAACATTTTGGTTTTATGCTGGTTTTATAACACTCTTGAAGAGTAAATTATGGTCTTCAAGAGCGTTATAAAACTTAAAATGTTTCTTGGGCCAGGTTGTGTCGTAAACTTTTTCTAATGTCCAGAAAAAACAACTTGTGCCAGCCGCTTTTTATGTACCTATTGCTTCTCTTACGATGATGTCAAAACTGCCCAGATAGTCGGTAGTAGATTTACATTTCCTGAAGGCGTACTGGTGTTGATTGATTAAATTTTTTTCTTCTAAGATTAACATTAGCCTGTTGATGATCATTCTTTCCATGTTTGTGTTTATGAGTTGGCCATTAAAGTTGATTTGTATGATAGCAGATTATTGGTATTTTCCCTAAATTTTCTTAAAATTGTCCCACATCTCTCTGGTTGGAGTATGGACGATGTTTTTTTTTTTACAAATTCTTTCCAAGAGCTGGTTTTTGCTTCAGTGATGATTTATTGTGCTCTGTCGTTGACATCTTCATATTCGTTTACTGGTTACGGGCTTGGTTTTTTTTCTTCTTATTTTTAAGTTTACTTAGAACTTTTCTTCTAGATTTAATAGCTGTGGAAACTTCTTTGTTTTACCATGGCATACGTTTTCTATTATTGTTTTGTTATTACCTCTAGTTGATCGATGATTTTAATATAGGTTTCCAATCCGCGTCTTCCATTTTCCATCTTGGAATACGATCACTTTCTGGCTATATTGACGGTGTCGACATAATTAGTAGAATATGATCACTTCCATGTGAATCCTCACAGACGGTAAGCTCCAATATTCATGCTAGCTGATTGGTGCAGAGGCAAATGTCGATGCAAGATACGATTCCTGTGCCGCTGTTTATGTTGGATTTGTTCTATTAGCTCCATAAAATCCTCTTTTGTGATCTTTTCTCCCGGAGGGAAGTATACATTTATTAATTTGGCGTTCAGTGGTGCTCCAATATTTACTGCAATTGTTGCTAAATCAGTATCAATATCTATTATTTGACTGTCAATGTCATTTTTTACTGCAATTATTACACCGCCTACTGCTCTTGCTCCATGTGTTCTTGGACTATGTTAGGGTGCGGCCAGAGTAGACGCGAAGTGCGAAGCGAAGCGTCCATACGATTTGACAGCTCCTTATTATTGATTGTTATTCCTTTGTTTGCAATTTTCGCGCGGCGTCTCGTAGACGCGTCTACTTTGGCAGGCACATTATGTCAAAAATCCTCTGATTTCTGATAGGTTGTCATTTTCGCACATAGTTTCTTGGAGGCAAATCGCTATTGTGTTGTAAGTGCTTGCAAGAAGACTGAGGTCAGACATTCTTCCTTTTATATTCTATGAGATCATATGGTGTTCACTGTTGTTTCTTCTTGAGTGGTTTTGTGTTGTGTGTGCTATTATGTAGTGTTTTTTTAATTTGGTTTTACTATTATTTTCTAAGATGTTATCTTTTCGTTTCCGTAATCTGGGTTATCTTCTGGGTCTGAGGAAACATATCCTACTTCTTCGGTAACTGCTTTCATTGTGTTTCCTTTTTTTTCTATGGGGTGGACCTGGCTGCTTCTCTTGACTTCTTGTGTGTTTAGTTGGGTTCTACTGTCCACTATGAGAGGGTGCGTACAAATTTAGGGTTGCTTGTATTTACTATTTTCTTTTTTTAAACTTTCAAGCTCGTTCTCGACTCTTTTTCTTTTTCTTTTTCTTTTCTCCACTTTGTGAACTGATATCTAATGTTCGAATTTATGCTTCATTTCTTCTTTATGGTCCTTCAACTTCACATCGAACTGGTTTTTGATGTTAGTTCTAAGCTTTTCTTCGTTTAGTTGTTTCACTTGATCTGCTTAAGTGCCCGAGCTTTGATCATCCATCATTTTTCGGGCTTCCAAGAATGACACGTTTTTAGCTAGGGTAAATCACTACTTGGGCCTATGGACCCGATTCCCGGCTCACTGCACAGAAAACTAAGGATTTATACTTTTTGGAAGCCATAGGATTATGATTGATAATTTTTCAAAAGTCGCCCTTTTATTTCGCACAATACTCAATATTTTCCAACTACTTATTTCACTCTCTCTCATTCGCTCTCCGTTGCTACACCACTGAGCCGGAGTGAATCTTTTCACTTTTACAAAACGGCATTTGCATATAAACACCTACCTGAAAATCGTCACAATTCTCGTTACAATCATTGCTTCAATCTGTTAATCACCACACAATAATTCTAAACTCACGCACTTTAATCTTTTCTATTTGTTCGTTTCACTTGAACTAATGTAAACATATTAGAATACATTTAAAAATGTATCCTCAAACCGAACAAAAATTCACCTCGGCCTAAGAACTTCTAGCCGCACCGTGCTACCAGAAGGCCAGCAGTCTTTTTAGTATGAAAAAAAAATCCTTCATCGTTCAAAGGAAAACTATCTAATTAGTTGACGCTATCATGTTATTTATAATTCTCTCGATTTCAAAAAATGAAAAAAGATAGTTTTTAAGCGTTTCGAAGTAATTTGGATGAGTGAATATATCTTTTCAACCAAATAAAAATGATTATAAATAGTACCATCTGGCATCATGTCGGCGTTGAACGTGCATATTTTTGTTTACGTCGCATTTTCTACCGTCCCGAGAGAGAATGAGAGTAAGATGTTGAGAGATTGAGCGAAATTTTGCTTAGGCCGGGAACTGGTTTCGAAGTGGGCCGGATTTGCAATCGCTATGACTGAAATGAGTGCTGCACATCGTTAATTTAAATCAATTGAAAGCTTTTTCCAACGATGTTTACCAAGAAAAGCTATTTTTAAGCAGAAGTGAACCCCTTTGCAGTATTGCACGGCCCAATATATTCAGGAAAAGTTGCTTCCTGTTATAAATATCAATAAAATAATGCAGTCGTATGCATGTTAGGCCGGGAATGGGGTAAGAAACCCTACTTTGGTTTTTATTACTTCCTTTTCTCTTTTTATGGCGAAGCATACATTAAAGAATGCTCCATGCTCGTTTCCACAATTTACACTTTTTTCACGATTTTCGCATTCTTCGTGATAGTTGTTTCCACATTTCCCACACTTTTTCTCACTAGAACAGTTTCACTCAGTGTGGCCATACTTTAGTCATTTGAACGAACGCATTGGATTTGGATACCATGGTCTTGTTTCTAGCACAGTGAATCCTATTTTCACTTCTTTGGGAGCCATCGCAGTTGTCGCACATTTCCATCAATTGTTTTGTTTCTGTTACTTTTTGGGACGACAGATTTTCCAGGAGCTCGTCATCACTAGAGGCCTGAATAAGAGAAACGCGGATAAGTATGTGCCGCCAATCGAACCGTAAAAAAACAGCAGCCAATCGAGCAGGAGACCTGTCAAGCAGCCAAAATGTTGGTTCAAATACTGAAAACGGCCAAATTCGATTTTATGCCGTTTTTAAATAAACAAATTTGAATGCATTTTACATTAGTTTGCAATAATATATGCAAGTCATTTATAGATTATGAAATTAAATTGCATTGTTTATTGGATTCTATTTTCATGTGATGTGGACACATTAAATAGCGGGTTGTGAGATTTTATCTACATAAACCATTTCTTCCTTTTCAGATGTTGCTCTTTGATGAAGAAGATTGAATGCAGTGCCGGCAGAGTCATATTTTCTATCCGCGTTTCTCTTATTCAGGCCTCTAGTCGTCACTAACTTCTTTCAAGTCTCGGCAGACTATCACAACTTTGCTTGAATTTAAAGTTTTGTATTCGTAAACGATAACTATCGTCACACAATTTCTGGTTCGACCTTTGCAGTAACTTTGGATTGTTAAAATTATTTAAGTTCTTTTAGTGGAATGTCTTCAACTGTCATTAGACGAGTTCAGTACTTTCCATTTAATACCACCACGTTTTGTAAGCTTTACAGAAACGTATTTCGACCTCAACTGTGAGGCTGTCATCACTGTTTCGTACTTGACTCAACTTGGAAAGTGCTAAACTCGTCTTATGACAGTTGAACTTTGGATTGTTTTTTTTCCACAATAAGCGGGTACACTCCGTGGAATTTTTCATCCTCTTCCGTCCTTTCCATCACCATTATTACTTCTCTGGGGCTTCCCCCAGACGGGGGAAATTGCATAAACTCATCCGGCGAGTTGGTATCGCCGGTGGCGCAGGGTTTATTCTAATTTAGTGGCCTGTGTGTGTTGTTTACGCCTCCGTCGACTAACTGATTCGACACTTTCGCGGGCTTGGTCGGGGGGTAATATGACACTCTCGCAATCGCGGATGTTGATTTAATTAACTCAACTGCCGGATTGCCAATTAGCGTCTATACTCGACCGAGGCAGAACTCGGACGGTCGAAATTATCTAGATCGGTTGAGAATTGTTGAAGTGATGAAAATATAAAAGTCGAGTACCAACGTGGTAAAAAAAAATCAGAAAAATCTCCCCACGTCACCCCTTGTATCCAAGTGATTTTCTCACAGATATTACATTTCATCGAGTTCTCAAATGTCACAAAATTTCCGCTTCCAGCTCTAAAAAGACATTAATGCTGTCCAATGAGCAGCTCGAAGTAGCTCGAAGTTGTTACTGTCACGCTCATGCCCGTTTGTTGACAAAAAAGAACGAGCAGGACGGGAACAACTTCGAGCTACTTCGAGCTGCTCATTGGACAGCACTATTGATATATCACCACTTGAAGTTGCAAAACGAACCCTGTCGAGCACATAAGGGTGAAGTGGCTATCACTTTTGATATAATTTATGGTCTGCGTAAAAATCTGGATAGAAGCTATTCTATTTTCAGACAATTTTAAAATAAATTCCAACGCCGGATATCTTGTACCACCAAGAATTATTACATGATAACACAAACCTATATCAATCACAAATGGACATGTGTGTTATGTATGTATGTTTGGGGTACTTGGTACTTGGGGAATTTCGCTGAAATTTAATCACACATAGTGATTCCGGTGATAATCAAGTGGTGGTAAAGTGTGAAAAGTGGTTTATATCAAAAATATGTCGTGTCATAAACAATAAAGGGGAAAGTCAGGCGATCCAGAAAAGTAAGTAAAAGTTTGCTATTCGTGTTCTGTTTTAGAAGTCTGGGCATGAAATAGTTTTATTGGATCTAAATTATGTTCATAAATGGTGTATGTTTGCTGGTAAATGCAAACATTGTTGAGGGTGCCAAAAGCCGTCACACCCTGCTAATGCCGTATTCTACCCTATCAAAAAAAAGACGCTCAGTAAATTGTGGTAACCAAAATTTATATTTCATGTGTATTTGATTAGAATCTAGTTCTGGGTCTCGCGGATTTGATTTTTAGTCGGTGCGGATTTGGCACGGAAAATATTTCAGGATCTCCGGAGCAATGTATAGACCGGTCATCGGACCGAATAGTCTGCACACCGTATCGAATGACAACGGCCAAAAATATCCACAAGGCCACATGGAGATCGCCTAACCAAGAAACGGAAAACCAAATCGACCACGTTCTGATCAACGGTAAATTCTTCTCCGACATCACGAACGTCCGAACCTACCGCAGTGGGAATATTGAATCCGACCACTACCTCATTGCAGTATGCCTGCGATCAAAACTCTCGACGGTGTACAACACGCGTCGAAGTCGGACGCCGCGGCTTAACATTGGGCGGCTACAAGACGGTAGACTATCCCAAGAATGCGCGCAGCAGCTGGAAATGCCACTCCCAACGGAAGAGCAGCTAGGCGCAGCGTCTCTTGAAGATGGCTGGAGAGATATTCGATCCGCCATTGGTAGCACCGCAACCGCTGCACTTGGCACGGTGCCCCCGGATCAGAGAAACGACTGGTATGACGGCGAATGTGAGCAGTTAGTAGAAGAGAAGAATGCAGCATAGGCGAGATTGCTGCAACACCGCACGAGGGCGAACGAAGCACGATATAAACAGGCGCGGAACAGACAAAAGTCGATTTTCCGGAGGAAAAAGCGTCAGCAGGAAAATCGAGACCGTGAAGAGACGGAGCAACTGTACCGCGCTAATAACACACGAAAGTTCTATGAGAAGTTGAACCGTTTACGTAAGGGCCACGTGCCACAGCCTGATATGTGTAAGGACATAAACGGGAACCTTCTTAACGAACGAGCGTGAGGTGATCCAAAGGTGGCGGCAGCACTACGAAGAGCACCTGAATGGCGATGTGGCAGACGAAGATGGCGGTATGGTGATGGACCTGGGAGAACGCGCGCAGGACATAATTTTACCGGCTCCGGATCTCCAGGAAATCCAGGAGGAGATTGGCCGGCTAAAAAACAACAAAGCCCCTGGGGTTGATCAACTACCAGGAGAGCTATTTAAACACGGTGGTGAGACACTGGCTAAAGCGATGCACTGGGTCATTACCTAGATTTGGGTGGAGGAAGTTTTGCCGCAGGAGTGGATGGAAGGTGTCGTGTGTCCCATCTACAAAAAGGGCGATAAGCTGGATTGTAGCAACTACCACGCAATCACATTGCTTAACGCCGCCTACAAGGTACTCTCCCAAATTTTATGCCGTCGACTAGCACCAACTGCAAGGGAGTTCGTGGGGCAGTACCAGGCGGGTTTTATGGGCGAACGCTCCACCACGGACCAGGTGTTCGCCATTCGCCAAGTACTGCAGAAATGCCGCGAGTACAACGTGCCCACACATCATCTATTCATCGACTTCAAAGCCGCATATGATACAATCGATCGGGACCAGCTATGGCAGCTAATGCACAAACATGGATTTCCGGATAAACTGACACGGTTGATCAAAGCGACGATGGATCGGGTGATGTGCGTAGTTCCAGGGGCATTCTCGAATCCCTTCGAAACCCGCAGAGGGTTACGACAAGATGATGGTCTTTCGTGTCTGCTATTCAACATCGCTTAGGAAGGGGTAATACGAAGAGCAGGGATTAACACGAGTGGTACAATTTTCAATAAGCCCGTCCAGCTATTTGGCTTCGCCGACGACATAGATATTACGGCAAGTAACTTTGAGAAGATGGAGGAAGCGTACATCAGACTGAAGAGGGAAGCTAAGCGGATCGGACTAGTCATCAACACGTCGAAGACAAAGTACATGATAGGAAGAGGTTCAAGAGAAGACCCCATGTGAGCCACCCACCGCGAGTTTGCATCGGTGGTGACGAAATCGATTTGGTAGAAGAATTTGTGTACTTGGGCTCACTGGTGACTGCCGAAAATGACACCAGCAGAGACATTCGGAGACGCATAGTGCCTGGAAATCGAACGTACTTTGGACTCCGCAAGACGCTCCGATCGAATAGAGTTCGCCGCCGTACCAAACTGACAATCTACAAAACGCTTATTAGACCGGTAATCCTCTACGGACACGAGACCTGGACGATGCTCGTTGAGGACCAACGTGCACTTGGAGTTTTCGAAAGGAAAGTGCTGCATACCATCTATGGTGGGGTGCAGATGGCGGACGGTACGTGGAGGAGGTGAATGAACCACGAGTTGCATGAGCTGCTGGGAGAACCATCCATCGTTCACACCGCGAAAATCGGACGACTACGGTGGGCCGGGCACGTAGCCAGAATGTCGGACAGTAACCCGGTGAAAATGGATCTCGACAACGATCCGACGGGCACAAGAAGGCGAGGTGCGCAGCGGGCAAGTGCATCTATCAGGTGGAAGATGACTTACGGACCCTCCGTAGACTGCGTGGTTGGCGACGTTTAGCCAGGGACAGAGCCGAATGGAGAAGACTCTTATATACCGCACAGGCCACTTCGGCCTTAGTCTGACTTACTTACTCTAAATCCGATCGATTATGTAGTAGCAACAATTCACATGTAAAGCCGGGCATCAAGGGACGTCTCCATAGTCCAAGCTTTATTCTATAACACTATTGACGATAAAAGGAACGACACAAATTTGGATGCGATGTTTGTGATCATAAGAACACGTTTTTTATTTCGTACGTACGTACTGTGTAATGATGTCCATTGGAGCAGTTCCAACTAACAAGCAAGTTTGGGAACATGTTGGTCTTGTAGACCTCCAATATCTGAACTCAAGAATGATTTGGAGTACCGCAGGAACTCTGGGAATGTTGTTGTTGCTGCCAGCACGGTTGAGCAGGGTGACCCCGGCCTAACTGTGTAAACGCAGCCCAACAGGCTGGAACGTCATACGTTGACGTCTTCGAAGATGACGTGGGATGTCATCCTCATTATAGGCATTATTTCCCGTTCTAAAGATGTGCATGGAGTTGAATTGTGGGTTTAGGAGCAAAATTCTTTTCATTTAAAATAAATAATTCTTACTCCTTTCATTTAAAATAGATCTAAAGTTGAATTACAGTAGCGAGCAATATTGTGCAACTTAAAACTAGATTTATCACAACTTGTATCACTGTGAGTTACCTTAAATGACTAGACTGGAATTTCTTAAACATAACCTAAATCTAATATCACAGATAATCGTAGCAAGATGAGCAGAGTCTACTTGAATTTAATTGTACGACCTGTTACCGAAATTTGTAAGTAGAATGTTTTCTCCACATTGTTACTTCACTTGATACTTCAATAAATTTCAGCTTTAAGCTATTTCGCACCAATCGAGAGTTTGCGTCAGCTAAAAAGATTTCGGAAGAAAACCGCCTTTTTGTTCTCGGAACAAAACCTTAAAGAAATTTCGTGGAGCAAGCATGGATGGCAACCTCAAAACACCGGTACAGGAAAAGACAACAGATTGCGTTTGCTGCCACCGTCCGGAATCGGCTGACAACTGTGTTCAGTGTGACCAATAATGTGATGCCTGGTGGTTGCCGAGCGGCCGTGGACGTGTAAGCCGTGTTTACCGCTGAGCATATGCTACACTACCTCCAGTGCTAAATCGGCACGTTTGCAGTTGAAAATGCAGAAGATGAAGGAACAGCAAGCACTCGAGAAACGTCATCTGGAAGAAAAGTTTAAGCTGATGGAGGAGGAGATAGAAGATCAGGAAGACGCCATTAGCAATCGGAGTAGAGTTAGTGGCAGGACGAGTATGGACAGAGTGAAACAGTGGCAGCAGCAATGTCTGGAACAGGGTGCGAGTCCGAAGCAAATGGATAAATCGACGGGCAGTGTAGCAGCTCTACCGGTTCTGAAACCAGGCGATCCGAAGACTACTATAGGAAATTCGTTCAATTCTTCAAACCCGGTCGTCGTGCAGGATCAGCAGCGGTATACTGGCGCGATCCCAAAAACGTCCTGAAAGCAACACGTGGAGGACTCGAGAGGTAAAATTAAACCCCCATTGCCCCCCGTAGCACCTCAAGGTAAGCCATTTGAATCTGTTATGTCTGTACCCTTACTATCTAAAACAGAAAGCTCCCTCCAACAAATTATAAGACAATCTGGATCGTTGGCAGCTTCCGCCACAGTACCATCAAACGCTACAATGACCATGCCTCCCATGACGGGAGCGAAAGTTGGCCATCAGCCACTAATGAATCCAATTAACCCTGGATTAGTACCCAAACTTGTGGAACAGTCGAATGTTGGCCCTTTACCACTTCAGACTAGGACAGAACCTGCGAATACGGGGCTGTACAATGTTGGTCGTTTGCCACATATATATATCCGGCACCGCATCAAGGGACCATCTCCCCACTGCCGGTACTACGTCATATTGAACAATTCGTCCCCTCCACCTCGCAGTTAGCCGCGCGCCAAGTAATGTCCCGGGATTTGCCTAACTTTTCTGGTGACCCTGCTGACTGGCCGATATTCATCAGCAGTTTCATGAACAGCACCCTAGCTTGCGGTTTCAACAGTGCCGAGAATCTTTCACGTCTCCAACGTTGTTTGAAAGGGTCCGCGTATGCGTCTGTCAAAAGTAGGTTGTTGTTACCCGAATCAGTGCCTCAAGTGATCGATACACTTCGCTTGTTATATGGGAGCCCCGAGTTATTAGTGTGTGCTTTATTGCAAAAGGTGTGCAGTGTTCCGGCCCCGAAGGCGGAGAAATTAGAAACGATCATCGACTTCGGCATGGCGGTTCGGAGCCTTTGTGATCATCTAGAAGCCGCTGGACAACAGGAGCATCTGTCCAATCCAACGTTGTTAATGGAACTGGTGGGAAAATTGCCGGTACACACCAAGTTGCAGTGGGCAGATTACTTGCAACAACACCCGGTAGCCAACCTTCAGGTATTTGGGGACTTCATGCTTCAGGTCATCACAGCCATTAGTAGGGTGACAATGTGCGTTGGTGGAAGCAGTGGTTATCATCAAAGGCCACGAATGAAAGGGACGGTGAACACGAACAGTGACGAAGCGGATTTCGATCGGGAGAAAAACAGGATTTGTGTATGCTGCAAGAAGTTAGGTCACCGCATAGCAGAGTGTGCTGTATTCAAGACGTATACCGTAGACAACCGCTGGAAATTCGCGCAAGATGAAGGACTTTGTCACAGCTGTCTCAACGCGCATGGTAGAAGAAGCTGCAGAAACGCGAAGCCGTGCGTAATCCAAGGTTGTCCATACCGCCATCATCCGCTACTGCATTCGAGTCGAACCAGCACAAGCGGGCGACCTGTACAAGGTTTGTCTACAGTACAGAACCATACGCATCGGCAGAGCAAGCCGGTCATTCTTTTCCGCATTATTCCTGTCGTACTATCGGGGCCACTCGCTACCATTGAAACCTACGCATTTCTGGACGATGGCTCAGATCTGTCGCTGATCGAAAACAGTCTTGTGGAGCAGTTAGGAATTGATGGTTGGAGGTCACCGTTGTGCCTAAAATGGACAGGAAATGTTATCAGAATTGAATCAGAATCCAAACAAGTTCGAGTTTCAATCAGAGGAGTTAACTGTAAGAAACAATTTACGCTCAACGATGTCCGCACCGTGGAAGCGCTCACACTACCAGAGCAAAACCTCAATTTCGCTGAAGTGTCACAACAGTACAGCTACCTACATGGCTTGCCGGTCGCCAGCTATGCGAAGGCGATTCCTCGTCTACTGATAGGCGTTAACAACGCAAGCCTCACTGTTCCACTGCAGGTGAGAGAAGGCAAGAGAACTGAGCCGATCACCGTGAAAACTCGATTAGGTTGGTGCATCTAGGCATTAGGTGGAGGCGAAAGAAGAAACACGCACTCTCTAAACTATCACGCTTGTGAATGTGCTAATGACCAGGAGTTGCACGACGCAGTGAAGGATTACTTTTCGATGGAAGACGCTGGAGTAAAGTCTCCGGTGGTTCTAGAATCCGTAGAAGATACACGTGCGAAGGAAATCCAGGAGCAGACGACAGTCCGAGTAGGCAATAGGTTCCAAACCGGCCTACTATGGAAGTATGACGATATTGAATTCCCAGATAGCTACAACATGGCGGTAAAACGTTTTGAGTGTTTAGAACGTAGAATGGTGCGGGATCCGGATTTAGCGTCAAATCTGAAGAACCAAATAACGAAGTACCAGCTGAAAGGTTATGCGCATCTAGCGACACAAACGGAGCTCGCTCATGCTAATCCGAAACGCGTGTGGTATTTACCGTTAGGTGCGGTTACGAATCCGCGGAAGCCCGGCAAAGTTCGCCTTATTTGGGATGCAGCAGCCAGAGTAAATGGAATATCCCTCAATTCTATGCTTCCCAAAGGCCCGGATCAGTTATCTTCGCTTCCTGGAGTTCTATTGCGTTTTAGACAGTTCAAAGTGGCAGTTTCAGCGGACATTCGAGAGATGTACCACCAGTTATTAATCCGCGCGCCGGATCGTCATTCTCAACGTTTCCTATTCCGAAGCAATCCATCAGAGCCACTCAGAATTTATCTCATGGACGTGTCGACCTTTGGATCCACGTGTTCACCAGCGTCAGCCCAGTATGTTAAAAACAGAAACGCAGAAGAGTTTGTCGCTCGCTTTCCAAGAGCGGTGGAGGGAATCCTAAGAAACCACTACGTGGACGACTACTTGGATAGCTTCTCGAGTTGGGAAGAAGTCGAAAGGATCTCACACGATGTCAGAACAATCCATCAGAATGGAGGATTCCACCTTAGAAACTGGCTGTCGAACAGTGCTGAAGTCCTACATGGGCTGAACGAGGAAGTTCTCGAGGGTAGTAAAAATCTCTGCTTGAGCACAACAGACAACAGCGACCGAGTACTTGGCCTCCTATGGCAAACAACCAATGACGAGCTTCGGTTTTCGATGAACGTGAAGGACGATATTCAACGTGTTTTGGATGATGGTGAGAGGCCAACCAAACGGCAAATATTGAGATGTTTAATGGGTATATTTGATCCGCTGGGACTTCTAAGCGTGTATCTGGTTCATGGCAAAATTCTACTTCAGGACGTGTGGCGAGCGGGAATTCAGTGGGACGAAAAGGTACCGGAAGATATATTTGACCTTTGGGTTAGATGGACCGCTCTGTTCCCGAAAATAAGAGTCCTACGTATCCCAAGGTGCTACTTCAAGGAAGCAGATATGCAGACGTATGATCGACTACAACTACATATTTTTGTCGATGCGAGTGAAGCCGCATTTGCCGCAGTAGCGTACTTCCGTGTGATCAACGTAGAAGGCAAAGCAGAATGCGCTTTAGTCGCGGCAAGAGCAAAGGTTGCACCGTTGAAACCGCTTTCAGTTCCGCGCTTGGAGCTTCAAGCAGCGGTGTTGGGTAGCCGCTTGATGTCTTTCGTACAAGAGAACCACAACCTTGAAGTGAAGCAACGATACCTGTGGAGTGATTCCGCCACAGTGTTGGCCTGGTTAAGGTCGAATCGTCGTCGATACAAGCAGTACGTGGCCTGCCGAGTAGGAAAACTTCTTTCTACCACAGACGCAGCTGACTGGCGATGGGTACCTAGCAAATTAAATCCAGCGGATGCTGCCACAAAATGGGGAAAGAATCATTGTTCTTCTGACTCCGACGAGTGGTTCAAAGGCCCTGAGTTTCTGCGGTTACCAGAAAAGGACTGGCCGGAGCAAGTAAAAACGTTGACAAAACCTACCGGAGAACTGCGGAATTGCTTTGTGATCCATGCTGCGATCACTCCGGAAGGCATTATGAATTTTACCCGGTTTTCAAAGTGGAGGCGACTCCTAGGAGCAGTAGCGTACGTACATCGTTTTGTGGGCAATTGTCGGCGTAGACGAACCAGCGAGAAACCAGCATTATTATTCCTTAGTCAGGACAAACTGAGAAACGCGAAAAACTCAATTATACGGATAGTGCAGTGGCAGGAATTTCCCGAAGAGATGTCATTGCTCTCGAGAGGACATAATGAGTTCCCCAAAAGGAGCAGCTTGTATCAGTCAACGCCGATGATAGATGAACACGGAGTGCTGCGGATCGATGGGAGAATCGGAGCTGCACCGCATGCAGCGTTTGATACCAAGTTCCCGATGATTCTTCCAAGAAAGCATCCAGTAACAAAACTGGTGGTACACGACTTCCATCGAGCTTGTCGACATGGAAACTCAGAAACGGTGGTGAACGAAATTCGGCACGGTTGAGCAGGGTGACCCCGGCCTAACTATGTAAACGCAGCCCAACAGGCTGGAACGTCATACGTTGACGTCTTCGAAGGTGACGTGGGATGTCATCGGCATTATAGGCATTATTTCCCGTTCTAAAGATGTGCATGGAGTTGAATTGTGGGTTTAGGAGCAAAATTCTTTTCATTTAAAATAAATAACTCTTACTCCTTTCATTTAAAATAGATCTAAAGTTGAATTACAGTAGCGAGCAATATTGAGCAACTTAAAACTAGATTTATCACAACTTGTATCACAGTGAGTTACCTTAAATGACTAGACTGGAATTTCTTAAACATAACCTAAATCTAATATCACAGATAATCGTAGCAAGATAAGCAGAGTCTACTTGAATTTAATTGTACGACCTGTTACCGAAATTTGTAAGTAGAATGTTTTCTCCACATTGTTACTTTACTTGATACTTCAATAAATTTCAGCTTTAAGCTATTTCGCACCAATCGAGAGTTTGCGTCAGCAAAAAGGTTTCGGAAGAAAACCGCCTTTTTGTTCTCGGAATAGTTGTGATTTGTATGTACTGGTATAACGATGTCCCATGGGGTTGCTCCAACTAACACACAAGCTCAGTACCCTATGAATCACTCTGTTGGTGTTGTAGACCTTCAATATCTGAACTCAAGAATGGTTTGGAGTACCGTAGCTATTCTGGAAATGATGATTTTTTATATACTGATGTAATGATGTCCCATGGGGCTTCTCCAACTAACACACATGCTCGGGAGCCTATGAATTACACTGTTGATATTGTAGATCTCCAAGATCTGAACTCAAGAATAATTTGGAGTACCGTTGATGTTCTCGTAACACTGCGATTTGATTAAAACAGTTTAATTATGTCTCAAGTACAACTTCAAATTAGTATTGAGGCCCCGTAAAACGCTTTGTGGTTTATGTAGATCATCAAGATGTGGACTCAAGGGAGGTTTGGAGACCCTAGAAGTACTCAAAAAAATTATTTTCCCCCATATTTGTAATTTTTCGTGGTTTGCATCCGTTTTTTAAGCAGTATGTCGAAAGTTTATGTTGAAATACGGCGAAAAAAACTGTATTGAATCGGCCAAATACAAAAACAGGTGCGGCTTGTTATTCCCTCCCCTATCCAGCACAGGGACCGATTAATGTCCAGAATTTTACATGTCCTGAAATGAAAACCCCTCACCATACTTCCAAATTGCATTACAAACTGATCCTATAATCTTATATTCTATTTTTTCCATCTGACACATTCTATGTTGGGAATAGTGCACCATGTTCGTTTGCCTTTTTCAAGGAAAAAGCTTCGCATTTTCATGAGAACTCAATCAACTGGCACTTAAAAATCACAAAGTTATATATTGAAATATAAACAATTATGCACAGCAATGATCTGTTGCTTAAACGTCATCTAAGAACATCAGTAGTGTATTAAAAACGTGCTTATACTATCTGGAACACCTCATATGTCATGTGTGAGCTATATTTATAAAATTTCTCGGAATATCATGACATTAATGTACTAGTTTGGTACTAAGGGCACTAACGCCGCCGATTTTAAATTTGGAGCAAGGACCTGTTGACAAAGTTTCCGGATTATTCAAGCCTTACATTGTTCTGGCTGTGTTCGAATAGATTAGATTACGTCCTTCGGATTTAAGGAAGTACTGAGTTGAGACCTCACGAAATTATAGATTAATAAATTGAGCAAAATAGGTGGTGTTTAAAAAATCCTAAAAATAGATACAGACCGATAAAATTATGGAATCCGACCGCATAAAAAGCGACCCCTGTGCCAGCACCTTCCCTCTGCGTATGAAATAATATTTCCTTCAAAACCCTCCCGAGCCCCCAACTGGTACATGCTGGTGAATTGTGTAATTTCTAGCTTTTCGCTCATCACAGCCCGGCAACGACGGCTATGAAAACGAAGACGACCGTGCCAGTATCGAATGTACCACGTGCTTTTTTGGCGCAAAGGTTCTCACTCTCATCCGCATGCTTGACGATAGCTCAGCCGATGTGACGGTTTCGGATGGTATCATATGATTCCGGTCGTGTGCTCGCTCGCTAATGAAGATCTCAGCAGGATTACTCGATGTATAGACACTCTGCTCCGACACGATAACGCATAATGAAAACATAGCCGGTTGATGTTGGCATTGTCGGTCCCATTCATGGAAATTCCAACCGGGTGGTCGAAACGATGGGGTTCTTTGCGAAATTTTAGCTTGTACAACCGGAAAACAAACCTCGCTACTGCAGCATTGCGGTGGTGGTTGACTTTGGCTGTAAAGCAAATTGGTTTATGAGGAATCATTCCTGAAACGAAAATCCTAATGATTGGCGGGAAGTCAGCCATTTCGATGCGAGTATTTTCAACAATCATTATTCTGCGATGGATTTTGTTGGCGGTAGAAAGTACACGTAGGTATCCGACGAATAAAGAATCCCACAAACATGCTTGTGATTGGATGTCAATCCACATATTTGATTGCATAGCAGAGGCTTGATCTATCGTTAATTAATCTCGATTTACCATTCTCGCTGTAATGATTCGATGAAATGTTATCTCTTCATTAGGGCACCATAATTCGTGGCGCTTGCTCAAATTCCAAGCAGGGGGCCATGCACTAATTACGCGAGGGTCTGTCATTTTCTAACGCTCTATACAAAAATAAATTGCGAAGCCAACACATAGGCGCAAATGCTAGCGAATAAATAAGTGTACCATGTGGAAGCAATAAAGGCGCATATATCTCCATTTGGCTGCTTGCAAAGTGTACGCATATGGCCTTCATTTTGTACAATAATTTGATATGATATACGATCTTGTGTTTGCTGGGTGATTTGTATAAAAGTATTATAGTGAAGATGGATAGTGGAAAAGGTGGAAGAGGTTTTCCATTATAGTGGAAAAGGTGGTTGAAAAGCCTAAAAAAAATCCTTACGTAATTATTGTTCTGCCACAATTTGAAATCCACATTTCAATGTTTCCTTCTACGGCTAGCGAAATGGGCAACAAAAACGAAAACTGAACGAATGGCAATGCGTCTGAGCTCAATTTCTTGGTATGCACTTAACTACTCAATAGTCTTTCAACAAAGTTTGCCACTGATCTCATGAATGGATAGGTGGGGAGATATTCTGCGAAATGTGTTTCTATGGCAAAAGGTTTCTATTATTACCGTTTATCATGTAAGTGCCTGTCTAAGTAAGAGACTTTTCTGGTTTTAGTCGGCATGGCTATCAAGTGGACCTTATTTTTCCATTTCGAAATTAAATTTCAATTTCGAAGTTCGTAGCACTTTGGCTTTTCAAACTTCTCATGCATTAAGTAGCTTCTTTTTCATTGGCTCTACATTCCTACCGGAACCAAACTTGCTTTTTCAACTTAGTAACTGATAGAACAGCATTTCAACCATTTCCTGCTAATTGCATGAATATCCATCCTGTGTGGCAAGTACAATGGGTATATTATCAGGGTATGCAATAGCGCACGTTTTCCTGGCGAATCGAAACGAAACGAAATATTAGGGTTATTTACTTAACGGCGTAGGTTGCTGCGTATCTGTTTTTAGAAATGTTTCATGAACGATTTGAAATATGTTCCTTCTGATTGTGTATGAAACATTTCAATAGTCAGATACGCAGCTGCTTAAGATGTTAAGTGAATACCTCTAGGGGTATACACTTAACAGCGTAGGTTGCTGCGTATCTGATTATAGAAATGTTTCACACTCAATCACAAGGGACATATTTCAAATCGCCTATGAAACATTTCCATAAACAGATACACAGCAACCTACGCCGTTAAGTAAATCCCCCTTCTAATATTTTTAAAATCGTCCAACCGCATTTAAGTTACAGAAAAAGTAGGCTATGATTAAAGGCGCGTTCTCGTTCACCATTAAGGATAGAGCTTTTATCGTCGATACACCTCTAACTGGCGTATTGTTGAGCTCCATAATTGTCGGACTCCAGTTTCCCAGAACGTTTAGGGTCCCCAGGTCCGCGTGCAGTCATCGTGTTTATGGCCTTCTATGAATTCGCCGGCCTCTATCCGGTTCTCTGCTGAATATTGTTTTCGCTCTTTTTTCTTGCGAAATTCGCACTAAGTCGGTTGTCCACTGAAGTCTACCGTATTTTATATGATTTTATATGGTCATTCGACATAACAGTTGTGTAAACACCGATTTCAGAACTAATACAAAACATATTTATTAATCCTAATTATTCAACAGGCTAATGCGCCAATGGACATAACGAAGTTTCTTTGAAGTTTCTGTTCACAATTTCATATTAAGCATATTACAGAATATCATAACTTTTCCAGAACCATCGCCAGAATGAGCAACGGCCTGGGCATACTGCTCCGTTACAAACTTTCTTATTCAAATTTGCTTTTCGTTTCGATAGCCGCCTTTTGTTCGTCGCTTCGATGAAATCAGATTCTGCTGTGGAGCTCGATGCTGGTGCTTTATCGTCGTCATCGTCGTCGTTGCTATTGTCTGCTTCAGTCAACGTGCCTTTGCTGTTTGCCGGGATGACGTCACACGAATCAGTGGGAGATGGTACTGCATGACTGCTATCCACCGCAGTTTGAGCAGCATTTGCAGTACCACCGGCACACTATTTGAAACGCCAGGAAAGTAGTGCTTCCTGCGCTCACTTTGGATGGAGATCACATTACCAAACTTTCTCATAAATTCACTAATTGTCCCGTGAGGTGTGGGAGTAGAGAGTCACTACCTCACTATCCACATACACGGAAATCTAGAAACGCTTCTCGATAGAAATAAAAACTCGCTTTATGTTATGCGCCTTTTCATAGCGCTGCATTGGATACTTTTAACTTCTGCAGGATTCAAATTGATTTAATTTTCTAGGAATTTCTACGGTTGTAGGACAAAAAGTCGAAAGTCAAAAGATCGAAGGTTAATAGGACAAAAGTTCGAAGGGACGAAAGATCGAAACAAAAATCTGTGCAAAAGGTCGAAGGACAAAAGGTCGAAAAGACGAAAGGTCGAAGGAACAAAAGGTCTAAACAAAAAAAATCTTCGACAAAAGGTCGTAGGACATAAGGTCAATACAACGAAAGGTCGAAAGAACAAGTGATAGGAAAAACAATGACTGGTATAAAATGTCGAAGGGACAAAATGTCTAATTTACAACAGTTTGAGGTTTTATTCTAGATCCTGTCATTTTTTTAATCACCTACTGTTATCTTGAATTTTACTTTTTCATATTTATTTGAGATTCACCTAATAATATTTCATTTTTTAATGAATTTCATATTGTTATCACGTAGAATTACGTTTTTCAAATTTGAGACCGTCACGAGGGTCAGGAAGTGAGAGCCAATAACTCAACTGTTTCCCAACGGATTCTGGAATTTTTGGTCAAAATTATTTCATTAGTATGCAGTTTACAATTGCTTTAGAATTTTCCGTAAACGAAGAACAGAAGGAATTGGCAACAATGGAGAAGAAATTTATCACTCATGCAGTGGTTCGGCGAGAGAACAGCAGCAGCGCTGACCAATCACGCAATGAGGATTTCAAAATAAACAAACTCCAGCTGGTTTTGGAAAATGAAAATATGAGCCGTTTCTAGAACAACATTAGAAATAATCGTGAGAGGATTTCTGTAAAATGTTTCCACACAAGCTTTGGAAACGATTTGGATAATAAAAATGGTGTTGGTGTAAATAAGCCAAATAAGGCAAATGAGAGTTCCTCCGGGAATTCCTCCGGAAGTTCCTCCGGGAATTCCTCCGGAAGTTCCTCCGGGAATTCCTCCGGAAGTTCCTCCGGGAATTCCTCCGGAAGTTCCTCCGGAAGTTCCTCCGGGAATTCCTCCGGAAGTTCCTCCGGGAATTCCTCCGGAAGTTCCTCTGGGAATTCCTCCGGAAATTCCTCCGGGCATTCCTCCGGAAGTTCCTCCGGGAATTCCTCCGGAAGTTCCTCCGGGAATTCCTCCGGAAGTTCCTCCGGGAATTCCTCCGGAAGTTCCTCCGGGAATTCCTCCGGAAGTTCCTCCGGAATTCCTCCGGAATTCCTCCGGAATTCCTCCGGAAGTTCCTCCGGAATTCCTCCGGAAGTTCCTCCGGGAATTCCTCCGGAAGTTCCTCCGAATTCCTCCGGAAGTTCCTCCGAATTCCTCCGGAAGTTCCTCGGAATTCCTCCGGAAGTTCCTCCGGGAATTCCTCCGGAAGTTCCTCCGGGAATTCCTCCGGAAGTTCCTCCGGGAATTCCTCCGGAAGTTCCTCCGGGAATTCCTCCGGAGGTTCCTCCGGAATTCCTCCGGAAGTTCCTCCGGGAATTCCTCCGGAAGTTCCTCCGGGAATTCCTCCGGAAGTTCCTCCAGAATTCCTCCGGAAGTTCCTCCGGGAATTCCTCCGAATTCCTCCGGAAGTTCCTCCAGAAATTCCTCCGGAAGTTCCTCCGGGAATTCCTCCGGAAGTTCCTCCGGGAATTCCTCCGGAAGTTCCACCAGGAATTCCTCCGGAAGTTCCTCCAGGAATTCCTCCGGAAGTTCCTCCGGGAATTCCTCCGGAAGTTCCTCCGGGAATTCCTCCGGAAGTTCCTCCGGGAATTCCTCCGGAAGTTCCTCCGCGAATTCCTCCGGAAGTTCCTCCGGAAGTTCCTCCGGGAATTCCTCCGGAAGTTCCTCCGGGAAATCCTCCGGAAGTTCCTCCGGGAATTCCTCCGGAAGTTCCTCCGGGAATTCCTCCGGAAGTTCCTCCGGGAATTCCTCCGGAAGTTCCTCCGGGAATTCCTCCGGAATTCCTCCGGAAGTTCCTCCGGGAATTCCTCCGGAAGTTCCTCCGGGAATTCCTCCGGAAGTTCCTCCGGGAATTCCTCCGGAAGTTCCTCCGGGAATTCCTCCGGAAGTTCCTCGAATTCCTCGGAAGTTCCTCCGGAATTCCTCCGGAAGTTCCTCCGGAATTCCTCCGGAAGTTCCTCCGAATTCCTCCGAAGTTCCTCCGAATTCCTCCGGAAGTTCCTCCGGGAATTCCTCCGGAAGTTCCTCCGGGAATTCCTCCGGAAGTTCCTCCGAATTCCTCCGGAAGTTCCTCCGGGAATTCCTCCGAAGTTCCTCCGAATTCCTCCGGAAGTTCCTCCGGGAATTCCTCCGGAAGTTCCTCCGAATTCCTCCGGAAGTTCCTCCGGAATTCCTCCGGAAGTTCCTCCGGAATTCCTCCGGAAGTTCCTCCGGGAATTCCTCCGGAAGTTCCTCCGAATTCCTCCGGAAGTTCCTCCGGGAATTCCTCCGGAAGTTCCTCCGGAATTCCTCCGGAAGTTCCTCCGAATTCCTCCGGAAGTTCCTCCGGAATTCCTCCGGAAGTTCCTCCGGAATTCCTCCGGAAGTTCCTCCGGGAATTCCTCCGAAGTTCCTCCGGGAATTCCTCCGGAAGTTCCTCCGGGAATTCCTCCGGAAGTTCCTCCGGAATTCCTCCGGAAGTTCCTCCGGGAATTCCTCCGGAAGTTCCTCCGAATTCCTCCGAAGTTCCTCCGGAATTCCTCCGGAAGTTCCTCCGAATTCCTCCGGAAGTTCCTCGGAATTCCTCCGGAAGTTCCTCCGAATTCCTCCGAAGTTCCTCCGGGAATTCCTCCGGAAGTTCCTCCGGAATTCCTCCGGAAGTTCCTCCGAATTCCTCCGGAAGTTCCTCCGGAATTCCTCCGAAGTTCCTCCGGAATTCCTCCGAAGTTCCTCCGAATTCCTCCGGAAGTTCCTCCGGGAATTCCTCCGGAAGTTCCTCCGGGAATTCCTCCGGAAGTTCCTCCGGAATTCCTCCGGAAGTTCCTCCGAATTCCTCCGGAAGTTCCTCCGGAATTCCTCCGGAAGTTCCTCCAGAATTCCTCCGGAAGTTCCTCCAGGAATTCCTCCGGAAGTTCCTCCGAATTCCTCCGGAAGTTCCTCCGGGAATTCCTCCGGAAGTTCCTCCGGAATTCCTCCGGAAGTTCCTCCGGGAATTCCTCCGGAAGTTCCTCCAGGAATTCCTCCGGAAGTTCCTCCGAATTCCTCCGGAAGTTCCTCCGGAATTCCTCCGAAGTTCCTCCGAATTCCTCCGGAAGTTCCTCCGGAATTCCTCCGGAAGTTCCTCCGGAATTCCTCCGGAAGTTCCTCCGAATTCCTCCGGAAGTTCCTCCGGGAATTCCTCCGGAAGTTCCTCCGAATTCCTCCGGAAGTTCCTCCGGAATTCCTCCGGAAGTTCCTCCGGGAATTCCTCCGAAGTTCCTCCGAATTCCTCCGGAAGTTCCTCCGAATTCCTCCGGAAGTTCCTCCGGAATTCCTCCGGAAGTTCCTCCGGGAATTCCTCCGGAAGTTCCTCCGAATTCCTCCGGAAGTTCCTCCGGGAATTCCTCCGGAAGTTCCTCCGGAATTCCTCCGGAAGTTCCTCCGAATTCCTCCGGAAGTTCCTCCAGGAATTCCTCCGAAGTTCCTCCGAATTCCTCCGAAGTTCCTCCGGAATTCCTCCGAAGTTCCTCCGGAATTCCTCCGGAAGTTCCTCCGAATTCCTCCGGAAGTTCCTCCGGGAATTCCTCCGGAAGTTCCTCCGAATTCCTCCGGAAGTTCCTCCGGGAATTCCTCCGGAAGTTCCTCCGGAATTCCTCGGAAGTTCCTCCGGGAATTCCTCCGAAGTTCCTCCGGAATTCCTCCGGAAGTTCCTCCGGGAATTCCTCCGGAAGTTCCTCCGGGAATGCCTCCGGACGTTCCTCCGGAATTCCTCCGAAGTTCCTCTCGGAATTCCTCCGGAAGTTCCTCCGGGAATTCCTCCGGAAGTTCCTCCGGGAATTCCTCCGGAAGTTCCTCCGGGAATTCCTCCGGAAGTTCCTCCGGGAATTCCTCCGGAAGTTCCTCCCGGAATTCCTCCGGCAGTTCCCCCGGGAATTCCTCCGGAAGTTCCTCCGGGAATTCCTCCGGAAGTTCCTCCGGGAATTCCTCCGGAAGTTCCTCCGGGAATTCCTCCGGAAGTTCCTCCGGGAATTTCTCCAGAAGTTCCTCCGGGAATTCCTCCGGAAGTTCCTCCGGGAATTCCTTTGGAAGTTCCTCCGGGAATTCCTTCGGAAGTTCCTCCGGGAACTCCTCAGGGAATTCCTCCGGTAGTTCCTCCGCAAAGCATGAAAAAAGAGTCGTCGAATGACTTCTTTTGGCGCTCAAACTGAAATTTTCTCTTCTACAGGCTCTTCTGGAACAATCCGTAGGTCCTATATTCAAACATCGCTTCCTGATCGAAAACCATGAAAAACCGCGCAAACTGGAACGCTTTCTTCTAAAGGTTCCCCTGGGGCAATTGGTAGGTCCTAGAAGTGGTCATAGTCGTCAATGGTCCATTTTATATTCAAACTGCGCTTCCTGATAGAAAATCATGAAAAAAGAGCCGTCCAGTGACTTGTTTTGACGCTAAAACTGAAATGTTTCCTTCAACAGATTTCCTTGGAGCAATGCATAGGTTCCGCAAGTGATCATAATCGTAAATAATTCATTTAATATTTATATCTCGCTTCTTGACCGAAAACCTTAAGAAAAGAACCCTCGAATGACTTATTCTGGCGCAGAATATGAAACGTCCCCTTCTACGAGTTCCCCGGGAACAATCCGTAGGTCCCGGAAGCGGTCAAAATCGTCAGTGATCCATTTTATATTCATACCCCACCTTCCGACAGAAAACCATGCAAAACGAACCGTCGAACGACCAGTATTGGCACTAAAACAGAAATGTCCCCTTTTTTATCCCTGGGGGACAATCTTAAGGTCCCGGAAGCGGTCAGATTCATCAATGTTCAATTTTATATTCATAGAACGCTTCCCGATCGAAAACCATGAGGAACGAGCCGTTGAATGACTAGCTTTGGTGATGAAACTGAAATGTCCTCTTCTACAAATTCCTCGGAGACAGTCCGTATGTCCCGGAAGCGGTTAAAGCCGTCATTGGTCCATTTGATATTCATACCTCGCTTCCTGTTAGAAAACCATGAAAAACGAACCGTCGAATGACCAGTTTTGCCGCTAAAACAGAAATGTCCCCTTCTACAGGTTCCCCAATCCGTAGGTTCCGGAAGCGGCCAGAGTCGTCAATGGTCCATTTTATATTCATACCTCGCTTCCCGATCGAAAACCATAAAGAACGAACCGTTGAATGATCAGCTTTGATGCTTAAACTAAAATGTCCTCTGTAGGAATAATGGCAGGCGGTTCAATTTATCGCAAGTTTTAAATACTCTACGCGAGAAATGCAACATTTTCATACTTCTACAAGATCCCGGGGACAATTTTTTAGGTCTCGGATACGGCCAAAGTCGTCAGTGTCTACAGGTTTCCCGGGGACAACCCGTAGGTCCCGGAAGCGGTCAAAGCCGTCAGTGGTCCATGTTGTATTCATACCTCGCTTCCTGATAGAAAAACATGAAAAACGAACCGTCGAATGACCAGTTTTGCCGCTAAAACAGAAATGTACCCTTCTACATGTTCCCCGGGGGCACCCCAGCAACTTTGGATCCGTCTTTTTAATTGGTTTTTCATTATTGCCGTATCAGAAGACTTTTGGAATGTAATCACAATGGAATATTAGTCAAAAAGCTTGATTCAAATGAATTTGTGGCCTGGTCCCTTTTAAAACTCCCGGTCGGCACCGATTCTAAACAAATGGCCATATCTCACTTGATCCTGGTCCGATTTCGAATTTCAACATATGGTTCCCATCAGTAAGAGCCCTACTTTATTTGTGGTTACTAATATTATTCTGTTTTTAACCACAACTAATCCTAATACCCACCACAAATTCACGGTTCTGAACCTAACCTCGAAAAACCCGGAATATCATCCGATGGTCGAGGTCGGTTCCATGGACATATGATGAAACTACATTAAATTTCTAGTTCATGCATCCCTGAATTGTCGAAATCGGATAATAATTGACATAGTTACAACACATCTAATTATGCCCAAAATGTGCCAATCCCAGTTATTTTGGACATCCCCTGTATATAATATTCTCTATCAAATGAAAAACGAAAAATCGATCATCAGTTTCGCATTCGGTAACTTATTTCTCATATCTTCCTCTTCAACTAAATGTCCTCTTTTTTAACCACGATTTTGTGGATTGTCCTCCTTCGGAAATATTTCTTATTGTCACCCTAAGTGAAGCGATGCACTACAAGAATCGCTGTCCAAAAACGAGAAAGCAGACGAAGAAGAAGCATGGAAGCCACGCGCTGTTAGCTGCAAGAAGGATGCTAGCTCCAAAGAAGAAGAAAAAGATTCGCTTAATTACTGACTCTGAGGCAACCGAGCACATGGTAACCGACGAGACAATTTTGAAGGACGTAAAGGTGCTGGACAAACCCGTCGCAATTTATTCCGCGAAACAGGGAGCTTCGGGCTACAAAGGCACGTAAAATGACATTAAAATCGGTCATTGGATTCAATAAAATGACAAACATTAAACTGTACAATGTTTTGTTAATTCCTAGTATGGATTCGAATGTTCATTCTGTGAGGAAGGCAAATGAGATGGGGAAGAAAGTCGTTTTTGTTAACGAAATTGTTCTTTTCATTAGCTTCGGGGAGGATCACTGGCGGAGCCAAGCTAGGGCACGTGACCCACCAAATTGAACATTTTCTTCACAATTTTAATAGATACGCAAGCGGAACTGAGGAATTGCTTTGAAAATTCCTGGGGAAATTCCAATATTTTTTTCTCGGGAATTCCATTGCGAATTATTTCGGGAACTCCTACAGGAAATTTCTTGAAGAGTAATTCGGAAAATTCCGCAAGTATTTTCTTTGGATACTCCTTCTCCTTTTAGAAGATTCTTCGGAAAATCCTGTGGAAATTTCAAAGGAATTCTAAAGATTGAAATTTATCCAAAAGTTCCTTCATTCCTTCGAAATTTCCCTTAGTAAAATCATATCCTTGAGAAAATCTTTCCAAAATGGCTGCAAGAGTTCTCTTCAAATTTTACTAAAGAATAAAACAGTTTCCGATGAAAATCCTCAAGAAATTTCCGAGGAAATTCCTGAAGGCATTAGGAAAAGAACTCATTCTAGAGAATCAATTAACTTGGTAAGTGTCGTGTCCTCAGGAGACGGCTGCATCCGAATCAGCCGTCTCCAGCTGCTGCTCGATCCGCAGCAGCTCCGAAGCACTACTGCTTCCCACGAAATACATCACAAAACTGAAGCTGACTCCGCTCATCTGTCACTCACACATCTGGCACTCGTGTCCAATGTATATGCCCTCTTATTCTGTTTATATTTATATTATCAATACCCGTCTCAATCCCTACATCTTCCGCCTGTTCTACTCTCTTATAGCTTCATTATCATTATTTTGTTCTACTATTTAATTCAATCTACTGTTTTATAATGAGTTTTTTTCAGTTGCGAGTTTTAAGTTCCGACCGAACAGAGAACTGTGACATTCATGAGATTCACAACAAATTAAAAAAATAAACAAATAAACTCATCAAGCTTTTTTTTCTACTCATATATGAGTGTTCACTAATTCCACATAAGTTTTACATAGTTCCAAACCGATTTACATAGAAAGTGTTCAAATCATGCAATTTAAAATTTTCTAATAAAATTCACACACGAACACGTAATTCGAATCTCCAATCAAACCATTAACAACATTCTACGCAACTCTTCGCTTACTTGAACTTAATCTTTGTTACCATTTTCTAACACTGAACTCAAGACAAACACTGATCTCAGAATGCAGTCATGGATAGAACTTACCAGGCTCTAGAACATCAATCTTGCATCAAAATCGAAAAATAATCATTAACAACATTCTACGCAACTCTTTGCTTACTTTTCCCAACTTTTTTGTTTACATTTTCTAACACTGAACTCAAATCAAACACTGATCTTGGAATGTACTCATGCATAGAACTTACCAGGCTCTAGAACATCAATCTTGCATCAAAATCAGAAAACAATCATTAACAACATTCTACGCAACTCTTTGCTTACTTTTTCCTACTTTTTGGTTACATTTTCTAAAACTGAATTCAAGACAAACACTGATCTCGGAATGCAGTCATGGATAGAACGTACCAGGCTCTAGAACATCAATCTTGCATCAAAATCGAAAAATAATCATTAACAACATTCTACGCAACTCTTTGCTTACTTTTCCCAACTTTTTTGTTTACATTTTCTAACAACGAACTCAAGGCAAACACTGATCTCGGAATGCAGTCATGGATAGAACTTACCAGGCTCTAGAACATCAATCTTGCATCAAAATCGAAAAATAATCATTAACAACATTCTACGCAACTCTTTGCTTACTTTTCCCAACTTTTTTTGATTACATTTTCTAACACTGAACTCAAATCAAACACTGATCTTGGAATGTACTCATGCATAGAACTTACCAGGCTCTAGAACATCAATCTTGCATCAAAATCAGAAAACAATCATTAACAACATTCTACGCAACTCTTTGCTTACTTTTTTTCTACTCTTTGTTTACATTTTCTAACACTGAACTCAAGGCAAACACTGATCTCGGAATGCAGTCACTGATAGAACTTACCTGGCTCTAGAACATCAATCTTGCATCAAAATCAGAAAACAATCATTAACAACATTCTACGCAACTCTTTGCTTACTTTTTTGTCTACTCTTTGTTTACATTTTCTAACACTGAACTCAAGGCAAACACTGATCTCGGAATGCAGTCATGGATAGAACGTACCAGGCTCTAGAATATCAATCTTGCATCAAAATCGAAAAATAATCATTAACAACATTCTACGCAACTATTTGCTTACTTTTCCCAACTTTTTTGTTTACATTTTCTAACAACGAACTCAAGGCAAACACTGATCTCGGAATGCAGTCATGGATAGAACGTACCAGGCTCTAGAACATCAATCTTGCATCAAAATCAGAAAACAATCATTAACAACATTCTACGCAACTCTTTGCTTACTTTTTTTTTTCTACTCTTTGTTTACATTTTCTAACACTGAACTCAAGGCAAACACTGATCTCGGAATGCAGTCACTGATAGAACTTACCAGGCTCTAGAACATCAATCTTGCATCAAAGTCGAAAAATAATCATTAACAACATTCTACGCAACTCTTTGCTTACTTTTCCCAACTTTTTTGTTTACATTTTCTAACAACGAACTCAAGACAAACACTGATCTCGGAATGCAGTCAT
Source organism: Armigeres subalbatus (assembly GCF_024139115.2). NCBI lineage: Eukaryota > Metazoa > Arthropoda > Insecta > Diptera > Culicidae > Armigeres > Armigeres subalbatus. Next base: position 57,603,154 of record NC_085139.1, read on the forward strand.
GGATAAAACTTACCAGGCTCTAGAACATCAATCTTGCATCAAAATCAGAAAACAATCATTAACAACATTATACGCAACTCTTTGCTTATTTTTTTTCTACTGTTTGTTTACATTTTCTAACAACGAACTCAAGACAAACACTGATCTCGGAATACAGTCATGGATAGAACGTACCAGGCTCTAAAACATCAATCTTGCATCAAAATCAGAAAACAATCATTAACAACATTCTACGCAACTCTTTGCTTACTTTTTTTCTACTCTTTGTTTACATGTTCTAACACTGAACTCAAGGCAAACACTGATCTCGGAATGCAGTCATGGTTAGAACCTGGGAGGGAGCTCTCGATACTACACATCAAATAAACAAATACTGTCGTCAGGCAACAAGAAAATTTTCTACAAGAATAAACAATCAACGTAGGCGCACCTAAAAAGGCCAAATTTTGTTTTGTGTGTTATTGTTGTTATATTGCCTTAGAAAATTTTCTTGTCGAGAGTTTTGTTCTCGGCTCGCACTGACATTTCATGACAGCTAGATTTCGGCCCGGCTTGACACATAAATTTTTTTAATCTGTTTCTCCCTCCCAGGTTAGAACTTACCAGGCTCTAGAACATCAATCTTGCATCAAAATCAGAAACAAATCATCAACAATATTCTACGCAACTCATTGCTTACATGTTTCTCTCTTTGTTTACATTTTCTAACACTGAACTCAAATCAACTACTGATCTCGGATTGCAGTCATAGGTAGAGCTTACCAGGCTCTAGAACAGCAATCTCACATCAAAATCAGAAATAAATCATCAACAATATTCTACGCAACTCATTGCTTATATGTTTCTTTCTTTGTTTACATTTTCTAACACTGAACTCAAATCAACTACTGATCTCGGAATTCAGTCACGGATAGAACCTACCAGGCTCTAGAACATCTCGCATCTAAATCAAAACCAAATCATCAACAATATTCTACGCAACTATTTGCTTACATATTCATACATTGGTACCCTCTCGGGGGAATGATTGTTTACCCTATCAGGGATACCCTCTCGGGGGAATTACTGTTTACCCTCTCGGGGGAATTACTGTTTACCCTCTCGGGGGAATTATTGTTTACCCTCTCGGGGGAATTATTGTTTACCCTCTCGGGGGAATTATTGTTTACCCTCTCGGGGGAATTATTGTTTACCCTCTCGGGGGAATTATTGTGTACCCTCTCAGGGGAATGATTGTTTACCCTATCAGGGATACCCTCTCGGGGGAATGATTGTTTACTTTATCAGGGATTACCTTTCGGAAAATTATTGTCTAGTTCACACTACTAATAATCCACACTCAATCCCTACAGTAAGTAAAATGAAAAGTAAAAAAAAAACAATTACTAAAACAAATCAAAACACAAAATTTAGAAATATTGATTTACACAAAGCTTTGCAAGGGGCCGTACACTAATTACGTAAGCATTTTTTCAGGGTTTTTCAACCCCCCCTCTCCCCATGTAAGATTTTTCCCATACAAATTATTTTTTATTTATATGGAGCGTAAGAAAATGGCAGAACCCCCCTCCCCCCATAAATGCTTACGTAATTAGTGTACGACCCCCAATTACGATGACAACCAGATTATAGAAAATGTGGCGGATGTGATCCAATCACATGCACTTAACTTCAGTATTCGCGAAATGGGTAGAAAAATTTTGAGGAAAGGAGGAAGTCTTGCAGTAATACTAGAAAAAGCGCGAGCTATCGAAATCGCAAAGAAAAACGAGGAGTTATTCGCCAAGTCTCACACACAACAGACCCACGTTGCGCCAGTTTCTTCCGGATATTCATCAGGGTCCAGTCGAATTGAGTCTCATTACGCTCGCCCGGAATACGATCACCAGTATCAGTCGCCTGTTGGAAGTCAGACAAGGTTCGTCAATCAACAAATCAGACCTAGCAGACAATGTTTTCATCGGGATACAACCTCGCAGCCAAAATATAAAACTTGTTGGCGTTGCTTGGGTAGATATCACTTAGCTTCTTCATGCTCAGCGGCGGACAAAGTCTGTCGAACTTGTCTACGGAAGGGACACTTGGCCAAAGCTTGCAGCCAATCACGAGAAACTCAAAAACGAAAGGCGCTCAATGGTAATGATGGTACCGTCGGACCGACACCGAAGAAAATTGCCATGATTACCAAGGACGAGTCTCCGGAGGATTCTAACGTAAGTCATATTGTGTAATTCTCGATACGGTTCTGCTACTGTTTAACATACTACATTTCCATTGATTATTTTTCACATGAGTTGTGATTTTATAAACACACTTATTCTTGAATTCAATTCACTTACATTGAAATAAATAAAACAATACTACATAGAGCTTTTTTTGTATAGAACAAAAAAGTAAATATTTACAAATAAATTGAATAAACACTGGGTGTTTCTTGCGTTGTTTCAGGCAACGGAAGCGATGGTCAACGAGGTGCCTGTTTCACAGTTAGGGATTGAAAATGGGGCTTGTATTGAAGGACTTGTTGCAGGATTGTCTGGTAATTTTCTGTTCGACTCCGGAGCCGAAGTTAATACAATCAATGGAGACATTTTTCGAGAAATAATGAGCAACGATTAATCACGAGCGGCCATCTTTAACGTCCAAACAGGTTCAGATAAGGTATTGAAGGGTTACGCGGCCAATAGCAATATCAATGTCCTAGCCAATTTCGTTGCTGAACTTATTATCTCCGAGGATCGTCCAGTATTACTGGAAAAGTTTTACGCTGTAGATCAGGCTAGGTCTCTCTTAAGTAAAAGTACTGCATTTCGATATAGCATTTTGCAAGTTGGATTAAGGGTGCCAGTTATGAACGATGGTAGTTCAAGATCCAGTCCTACGCCTGGAGAAATTCTTTCAGTTTCGGGAACAAAGGAGTTTCCTAAATTTAATGTTCCGCCTGTTATACTAGCTTACGACAAGAACAAGCCTCGTTCAAGAAGCATTTATACTAGTATTCCACCAGCATTTAAGAAGGAAGTGAAACGTAGATTGGATGAATTGTTGGCGGCAGGGATAATTGAACCGGTATCAGACGGTATGGAAAAATCCTTTTGTTCTTCTTTGCAACCTACTTCTCTACACTTGATTTATCAAGTGCATTTTTTCACATAGTTTTGGATGAAAGATCTCGACACCTCACCAATTTCTTCGCTGGTGATGCGACTTATCGATTCAGAAGATTGCCCTTTGGGCTATGTAATGCCCCAGACATATTCCAGGAAGTTTGCCAGACAGTAATACTTTCTGGTTGTCAAGGAGTCGTGAGTTATTTGGATGACTTCTTAGTTTTCAGCCGCACTAAGGAGGAGCGCGATAGAAACTTGGAAGAGATATGTCAATAATCTGTAAATATATCTTGAAGTTAGCCTGACCCTTGCTGTTATCAATAGGTGCTTCGTCGTCTTCGCGAGCACAACGTTTGTCTTAACGAGAAGAAATGTGTTTTCGGTGAGACTTCTGTTAAGTTCATAGGATTCACAGTGTCCAGCGAAGGCCTTATGGTAGAAGAAGAGAAGTTGAAAGCCATTAAAAACTTCCGTAGGTCGGGGACGCAGTCAGAGGTTAAGAGTTTCCTGGGTTTAATCATTATCAAGCGGGCAGATAAGACGGAGAAGTTGCGGGAGTTGGCTAAATCAGAAACCTTCTATTGGACTGAGGACGAAGACTCAGGGATGATGCACTCACTACAGTCCTGAAACTGGGTTATTTCTGCAGCGATGATGAGACAGACGTCTTTGTGGATGCTTCGCCAAGCGGGCTCGGTGCTGTCCTTGTCCAATACGACAAAGAGAGTAAACCTAGGATAATCTCTTGTGCGTCGAAAGCGTTAACGGAATCGGAAAGAAAATATCCACAGACTCAGAAAGAGTCATTAGCTATTGTGTGGGGAGTAGAAAGATTTTCCTTTTATTTAACTAGCAAGTCTTTTTCGATCCAAACAAACTCTGAGGCAAGCCAGTTTATTTTTTGTGAAGGAAGAAAAGTCAACAAGCGAGCTCTTTCTAGAGCGGAGGCATGGGCGCTAAGACTCCAGCCTTTCGACTTCACGATAAAACGAGTTCCCGGACATATGAACGTAGCAGATGTGCTCTCGAGGCTTATCAGCAAAGCACAATGTGATCCTCCTTTTGATGATGCAGACGATAAATATGTTCTTTACGCTCTTGATGCTGGTTGTATGGATATTTCATGGAGCGATATCGAAAGCCGGCTCACTGCGCTCACTGCCTGACATCTCACGAGATTCCAGCCGCAGTGTGATTGGTGAACTTCAGGCCGCTCCGTATATCGTCTCAGTCAGCAGGCCACCAAACCACGATTCACCGCCTCTACCAGTTACACCTACCAGCGCTCGGCATTCCTCAAACCACATGATATCTGTTTACTACCAGAACGTGAGAGGGTTGCGCACAAAAATCAGTCAGCTTCGTTTGGCGTTATCCAGCTGTGACTATGACGTGCTCGTTTTCACAGAAACGTGGCTACGATCAGATATCAAAAGTAGCGAAATTTTCTTCCGATTACAATTTTTTCCGTTGTGACCGCAACGATTTAACTAGTCATCATTCACGAGGTGGTGGCGTTTTAGTCGCAGTCAGAAATTCACTGAAAAGTGAATGTGTATCATTAGCCAACTCGGTTGAACTGGAACAAATCGTAGTCCACATTAAGTCGAAGCCTCGTTCGCTTTTCGTTATTGCTGTGTATCTCCGCCAAACTCTAGTATGCAGTTATACGAATGCGAATGCTGTATGTTCCATAGCAAACAATTCCTCTGAGTCTGATAATGTTCTATCTATTGGTGACTATAACCTTCCACATTTGCGCTGGAATTTCGATGTTGATATCAACGGGTACGTCCCTTCCAACGTTTCTACTGACACTGAGCTGAACTTCACGAAAGCAATGTTTACCAATGGCTTGAGGCAAATTAACCATGTTGTAAACATAAATGGAAGACTTCTCGATCTGATATTCACAACTCTCCCTATATAATTGAGCCAACATCTCCGCCATAACCACCATAAACCAATCATCGTACTTCTTGACGAGAATGTCATACCAGCATTACCTGATGATGACACTGTTTTATATTTACCTATACGGCATGCAACTTCGATCTGATTAATTCTACTTTTAACGACATCGATTGGACATCATCTCTGCGGTCTGATACAGTGGACGGAATGCTATCGGCCCTCTACGAACTTCTCTTTGAAGTTATCAACACACACGTTCCTCGTAAGAAGCGTGCCTTAAAGTCTGATTTAAATAAAACTTGGTTTACTCCTGAGCTACGTAACCTTCGCAACAATCTCCGCAAGCTGCGTAGCCGATACTTCGTAACAAAGAACGTTTCTGACAGGGACAGACTTCGTGATTTCGAGCTGGAATATAAAGCAATTCTTTCTGCTGCCCACGAAAACTATGTGCACAACGTTCAAGCTTCTGTGAAAGAGAATCCTTCCCGTTTCTGGAACTACATAAAAAAAAGAAGAATGACTACGGTATCCCCAGTTTGGTGAAATTTAATGGAACTACTTCAGGAACAAGCAATGAAGCAGCTAACCTTTTTGCTGCCTACTTCAAAAGTGTTTTCTGTAAAGCATATCCTGTCCGTCGCCAGAATTGTTTTGGTCAAATACCTTCCTACAACATTGTAGTGAATATAATGGATTCAAGAAACTAATTCGCTGAGCAAGTGAATGTTTGCAAAAATAAAAATGATAAATAAAGTAGAAATTATTTTACCGAATAATCTATTCGAATGAGCGCCCAATTTTCTCAGACCAATAATGATTGTCAATGAGGCATTATTCCGAACTGTTATCAATGACGATGCGCTGTAAAAGCTTCACCGAAAGATCTATGTGTGCCACAAAAAAAAAGATGCTTAGGCTACACGTGTAAGTATGAGTGAGTCAAGGAGAGAAAACGAGCTGTTGATTGCCGGGGATTATGGAGTTTAAAAGTAGGAGATAGAAGGAAAAGGAAATAGCGAGAGCTTGCGTTTGAGAGTGTGTATGTGAGTGAATGAGTTTGATCCGGGCTGAAGAATAACAATCTTCAATTGCCTGGTCATTCTGTGCACGATCTTTGGTGCGAACTGACACGTTTTAAATTTTTCCGTTTCTGTTTTCGCGGATACGACATGGCGCGGTCGGTAGTGAACATTGTTGTGTTGCACAAGAGGTAAGAAAAATAGTGTAAAGAATATTATTATACGTGCAGGACGGGTGGGTACTTGCACGTAAACAAAAAAGCCAATGAAGTTACTGAAGTTAAAAAAAAGACCATAAATGAAAATTCAATCATTTGAATTGCATGCAGGACGGGTGGGTACCTGCATGCCAATAAGAGCAAATGTGAAAAATGTGCGGACGAGTGGGTACCGGCACGATTGATAAAAAAAATGCTGATGAAAGCAAATGTGAAAAAATGTGCGGACGAGTGGGTACCGGCACTATGGATAGAAAAAAACTAACAATGACGGTAATGTAGAATGCTTTTAAAAAAATATATAACGAAAAACATAAGATTTGTTTGGCTTGAAATGCGGTATCGGTTATAAAGGTAACAGAAGTTGAAATTAAATGTTGCGGTAGTTAAAAACTAAAATGAAAGTGTTGCATGAAATAAAATAAACAATTATAACCTGTAACTGATTATGAAATAAAATTAAATATTCATGTAAAAATGTAGGTGTACGGAAAGTCATTCATGATAAAAGATGATTAAAACTGGTTTCTAAATGATAAACAAAACTCGGCCTTGAACTGCGTTTAAAACGATTGATTTTTTTGTTGATTCGATTTGGATACTAATTTGAGTAACTGATCCAAAACTAGCTAATCAATTAAAAGAAGCAATTTAATTCATTTGCATACATATTTGACGGGAATTAATATGAATAAAATTGATTTAGATTTAGATCGGATTTGAATTTGATTTGGATTGAATAAATTGGAATCAAAATCAGTTGAAGGTAAGAACTAAATTTAGTTCTCGAATTGTTATGCAAAACTGGTAATTTTGTATAACATCTCGGGTATTAAGTAAAGCTGATGCAGACTCAAATTCCTGATGGAATAGAATGAATTCAGAGTGAGTTTAATTTGTTTCGATTGAGATTGGACGACTTTGGTGTGAGTCTTATATAACTTTGGACTGGATTTAATGTGTTTTGAATTGGATTTGGATTCAACTTGAATTGAATTTTGATTAACTTTGGATTTAATTTGGATTGGACTTGGAATGGATTTGAATTCGATTTGGATTCGATTGAATTTGAATTCGATTTGGATTGGATTGAATTTGAATTCGATTTGGATTGGATTAGATTTGGATTGGATTTGAGGTAGATTGAAGTTAAATTGGATTGTATTTGGATTGTATTAGGATTGGATTTAATCTCGATTTGGAATGATTAGGATCGAAATTAGATTGGACTTGGAACGGATTTGAATTCGATTCGGATTGGATTGAATTCGCATTGGATTAAGATTGAATTTGGATTGTAAAGAGTTTAGATTGGATTTGTTTTAGATTGGATTTAATTTAAATCTAAAGGCATGATTTAGATTCAATTTGGAATGGATTTGGATTGTACTTGAATTGGATTTGGATTTGATTTGGATTGAACTTGAATTGGAGTCAAATTGGGTTTGGATTGATTCGGGCTAGATTGTGATTGAATTTTTATTGGATATGATTTGGACTTGGAGGTGATTTGGATTCGATAAAATTGGATTTGTATTGAATTTGGATTGAAATCAGATTTGGATTTTGAGTAGATTGAAAATAAATTAGATCTGGATTTAGTTTGGATTGGATTTGGATAGGATTTGGAATTGTATTTAGATTGAATTTGATTGAATTAGGATTGGATTGGATTTTATTCCGATTTGGAATGATTTAGATTGAATTTGGATCGAAGTTGGGTTATATTGGTTTTAGATTTGATTTGGATTGAATTTGGATTGGAGTCAAATTGGGTTTGGATTATATTTGTATTGGATTTGGATTTTAGTTGGATTTGATTTGGATTGGATTGGAATTTATTTGGATTTGAATTAAATTTGAATGGGACTTAAATTGGATTTGGATTGGATTTGGATTGGATTTGGATTGGATTTGGATTGGATTTGGATTGGATTTGGATTGGATTTGGATTGGATTTGGATTGGATTTGGATTGGATTTGGATTGGATTGGATTTGGATTTGGATTGGATTTGGATTGGATTTGGATTGGATTTGGATTGTTTGGATTGGTTTGGATTGGTTTGGTTTGGATTGGATTTGGATTGGATTGGATTGGATTGGATTTGGATTGGATTGGATTTGGATTGGATTGGATTTGTATTGGATTTGGACTGGATTTGGATTGGATTTGGATTGGATTTGGATTGGATTTGGATTGGATTTGGATTGGATTTGGATTGGATTTGGATTGGATTTGGATTGGATTTGGATTGGACTTGGATTGGATTTGGATTTAGTTGGATTTGATTTGGATTGAATTTGGATTGGAGTGGATTGGAATTTATGTGGAATTTGATTAAATTTGAAAGGGACTTAAATTGAATTTGTATTAAATTTTGATTGAATTAAAACTGGATTGGATTTTATTTCGATTTGAATTTGATTTGCAATGGATTTTGATCGAATTTGGATTGGATTTGGATTGATTGGATTTTAGTTGGATTTGATTTGGATTGAATTTGGATTGGATTGAAGTGGATCGGAGTTTATTTGGGTTTGGATTAAAATTGGATTAAATTTGAATTGGTCTTGAATTGGATTCGATTTTGATTACATTAAGATTTTGGATTTGATTTGTATTGTATAATATTGGATGTGGGTTGAATTTTTATTGAATTTAAATTGGATTTCAATTAGATTTAAATTTGATTTGAATTTGAATTGGACTTTAATTGAATTTGAATGGGATTCTGTTTGGATCGACGATGAAGTCTCAACTATTTTTGAAAATCACTTTAATAAAGCATACAAAAATTTATTGGAGTTAAATTATATTTGAATTGGTTTTGGATTTGGAATGGAGATTTGCATTGAATTTTGATTAATTTGGGATTCGATTGAATTGGATTCAATTTAATTTGGATTAAGATTTGGATTTTGATTGATCTTGGGCTGGATTTAAAATGGATTTGGATTGCCTTCGGATTGGATTTGGATTGGGCTTCGATTTGATTCGGATTGGATTTCGAATGAATTCGGATATAATTCAGATTGTATTTGAATTGGATTTGAATTCCATTTGGATTGGATTTGTATTGAATTTAAATTGGATTGGTGGGAATATGGATTGAATTTTTATTGAATTGAAGTTAAATTGAATTAGATTAAATAAGGATTGGGTTAGAGTGGATTGGATTAAATTTGGATTTGGATTAAATTTGAATCGGACTTTAATTTGATTTGGATTGGACTCATATTGGATTTGGATTCAATTTGGAATGTATTTAAATTGGACTTGGATTGGATTTGGATTGTTTTTAATTGGATTCGGATTGGATTTAATTTGGATTAGATTAAGTTTGATTTTAGATTTGATTTCCATTGGATTGGATTTGTATTGGATTTGGATTGAATTTTGATTGAATGAGGATTGGATTTGGATTTTATTCTCTCAATGAACTCTCAATTATTTTTGAAAAATCACTTTAATAAAGCATTTAAAAAAATGAATTGGAGTTAAATTAGATTTGGATTGGATATGATTTGTATTGGATTCAGATTGCATTAAGATTGGACTGGATTTGGATTGGACTAGGATTGTATTTGAATGGAATTTCGATTGGACTTGCATTGTTGACGGCGCTACTTTGAGCATCAAGCCCCACGCGCCCCGCAAAATCGACATGAATTTGGAATTCATCCACTCTACACCCATCGCACGTTCGGAGGATCGTGCGAGATCTAGCGATCAAGAGAAGGTCAGACAAGTAAACAACCGCGTCTATTGTGTGGTCTGACCTTCGTCTGTAGAACGGTAGTGCATCAAAAGTGCGGAATGCTAAAATTGAACTACATATCTAATTGAATTATATCTTAAAAGTACTTATGAACTACCAATTTGAATGAACTATATCTTAAAAGTATGTGCTTAAAACTATTTACGAACTACTAGTGTAAAACTTATCATCTACTTATAGAGCTAAACCGTAAATCTAGGAGGTTGCTTATCCTAACTAAAACTACGATTACTGCCAAGTGCGTTTAGGTGGTTTTCCTGTGGCAAATATGCATTAATATTGCAATTGATTAATATAAGTATGTGACTAAGACAAAATTACAAGACTAAAACTAATCTGTGAATCCTAAAGTCGCTAAACAGGTTACGGATTCTTCTTAGGTGGTAACAGTCGTCGAACCTCTTTGTAGGAACAGTTGAGGCTCGAGTCGAGTAGAGGTGAGAATGGAATAAGAAAACCTCAATGAAATTAAATACTTACATAAACTTATAACTAGACTACAATTAGAACGACGCACAGTACGACTACGAAAAATTAAAATAATCACCGTTGAGTGGTAGTATCCACTAACGTAAGTTATAAGCATACATCCTATTTTTTTATATGTAACTAAAATTATTTTTACACGGCAGGAATTTTGTAATAAACCCATATATTCGCCAACGGATTGGTTAATTAACAAAATTGAGGATTTTACTACTACCACCCAACATTTTACAAAATTCGTTATTCATCGTAACAATGTTCGGTAAGGAGTTAAGGAATTCCAGGACGAGTTCCAAATCGAGTTCGGACATGGCTGCGGCGGGCCAGCTTTTGGCCACGGGTGCAATTGGAACCAACGACGCCATGGGTACTCCAACAACCAATGCAGATGTAGTTACCGGTATCAACAGTCTCACTATCGCGACTAGCGCGCAAGGCGAAGCGAGGGACTTAATGACGACGGTAACCGGTGCCAAGAGCCATGCATCTACGGTACAGGAAATACCCACTCCCCCAAGTTCTCAGGTAAATGCTGATATTGCCAATGTTAGTCCCAGAGGAGCCATACCGAAATTAAAAGCTGGTGTCAATACTAACGTCAATCCCATACGGTCGTCGAATGTCAACGATAACGCGAGTCCCACCGCGCCGCCAAATTCGAATCAACGCGTATACGTTACTCGGTATAGTCATTGCGAATGGTGTAGTGAACGAGATAATAGTAGAATGGTGCAGTGTGATGGTTGCGATAAGTGGTATCATTTTTCTTGTGTGGAAGTGACTGGTGGCGTTGCGAACCGAAGTTGGATTTGTCCAAAGTGTCCACATGAGCCAACGGGCGCAAGTAATCAAATGGAACAAGTACCAACACCCCAACAAAATCAAGCGGTAGCTCCACCCCCAAACACTACAAATACAAGGAAGTCCGCCGGAAAGGCAAGCAGCCATCGGAGTCATCAACGCAAGGTCGATCTACAGTTGCAGAAGCTCGAAGAACAGAAGAAATTGGAGCAAAAGTTTTTGGACGAGAAATACCGCATTTTGGAACAAGAAGACGGTGAGGGAACAGTGGTTAGTGATGATGATGTAGAGTCTGGTGAGATGTCCAAGGTCCGAGGATGGCTGAGAGATACGGATAAATGTGGTGAAGAAAGTGATTCCAGTCTAGTTGAAGAGTACGTGAACGGCGACCAGATGCAGCTTAGAGTTCAACAGGCACCAGATGGCGGGCAGATAGAACGGCGATCAACGTTACAGAGTTTCGTTCCCCCTCTACGATCAACACCCCAAGAAGCGGATCGATCAGATGTTCCGCTGAGGAATCGTGAATTTCGAACTTCGGTTCCTACGCCAATCCCCGAAGATCGGTTCCAGCGAAGATCAATACTAGTTCCAGAGAAGCAGTGTCCTCCGCCACCGTTTCCAAATAATCAACGAGCAGATGCAACACGAGGAGTCCAATTTCGTCGACCGCCGGCGTCCTTTCTTGAAGATCCGCGTCAGATGGCACAATTTTCAACTCCAGAGAACTTTTCTCACCAACACAAAGTTCGTCAATCAGTTCCAGTATCAGGAATACAGTTCAACCAACCGCAACATCGTCAACCGGTTTCATCTCAAAGCTACCAGGCTCAGGACCAGTGGTCGGGTTCGAATCCAAGAGCCCAGTTGCATCCTTCGTTCGATCCACAGGGGGCGTTTGGCCCAACAATCTCGGGTGTCAGAACAGCGCCCTCCGATCCAAACGTCCAGTTCTGGTCTGAACCATCTTTCCTACAAGAAAACCAGGGAAGGAATCCTGCCGGGCTTTCGAGTCAACACCTTCGAGGGCTCAGAAATTCGGAGTTTGACGATCGTGATGCTGACGATAACGTGTGTGTCCTCAACCGAAGTCAGGTGGCGGCACGCCAGGCTGTATCCAGAGACCTACCGAAGATTGGCCTCTCTTCTTCTCGATGTACACTTCATCATCTCAAATGTGCGGTTTTTCTAACGAGGAAAACATGCTCCGTCTTAGGAAATGCCTGAAGGGAAAGGCATTAGAAGCCGTTCGCTGCCGACTACTCCATCCGTCCAACGTTGGCGGTGTAATGTCCACATTAAAAATGCTCTATGGTAGGCCAGATGCAATCGTACATGCTTCGATTGGGAAGATCCGGTCGTTACCATCGCCACAAGTAGAAAAACTCGACACGCTGGTCACGTTTGCACTAACGGTCGAAAATTTGGTTTCTACTATAGAAGCATGTGGAGTTCAGGACTTTATCTACAATGCTGCACTGAAAGTCGAGCTGGTAGATCGCCTTCCACCCGGATTAAAGCTCGACTGGGCAAAGTATTCTCGAAGTAATCCTGCACCGAACCTACTACACTTCAGTCGTTGGCTGTATTCGATTGCAGAAGATGCTAGCGCCGTTATGCAAACTCCTTCCAATACACCTAGAAGCCGCGGCTGGAAAAATGACGGATTTATAAACATCCATTCAGATGTTGAAGAAGAACGAAACCGATCCGCACCAGCAAAAGCACTAGCTGGCCACCGATCGTCCTCAGCGTCAACCACTGCATGCATTACATGCAAAGGAAGCTGTCCCACGGTTGCCAAATGTAAACGGTTTGCCGAATTAAGCCTAGATGCCAAATGGGCCGTCGTACGGGAGGCAAAGCTGTGCCGTAAATGTCTACGGAAGCACAATGGTACATGCAGACAACAGAAACATTGCGGAATTAAAGGCTGCACCTTTTTCACCACCCGTTGATGCACAACGATAAGCAGGACAGTTCTGCTACCAGAAGCTGTAACATCCACCAAGCGCTAACCAGCGAAGTATTGTTCAGGATTGTTCCCGTGTTGCTCCGTGGGCCATCAACGCAGGTCCAGACGTATGCCTTCATAGACGATGGTTCGGAGCTAACGCTAATGGAGGATAGCTTAGCTGAGGAGTTGGGAGTAGACGGGCCTCGAACTCCGCTGTGCTTAAAATGGACAGGGAGGTACCAAGAGAGTAGAAAATGCGTCCCAGAAAGTTGGAGTAGAAATCTCGGGCATCGAAGCCGCTTCCAAGTCTCACAGGATGTCAAATGTGCATACGGTTCAGAGCCTACAACTTCGGCCGCAAACGTTAGTGTACTCGGAGTTACTGCAACGGTTCAACCATCTCGACGGGCTACCCGTAAAGTCCTACAGTAACGTATGTCCGAGAATTCTGATTGGTCTTGATCATGCGTCGCTTGGGCATGCTCTAAAAAGTCGAGAAGGAAAACCCTGTGAACCTATCGCCGTCAAAACGCGCTTGGGTTGGATCATCTATGGGAACACCTCACGAACACAACGACAGGGAAATTACGTGAACGTGCATTCTGTTAAAGTGTGTGAATGTCAGCATGAATCCGACGAGAATCTGCACGCCGCAATGAAAAGCTACTTCAATCTGGATAGCCTTGGGATTTCAAAACCGGAAAAGATTTTGCGGTCGAATGAAGATCAACGAGCGTTGGATATGCTTGAAAAGCTAACAACCCCAAAAGAGGGAAGGTACGAAGCAGGACTCCTCTGGAAGTACGACAACGTTCGTTTTCCGAATAGCCAAAGTATGGCTTTCAGAAGATGGCAGTGCCTTGACCGGCGTATGCAAATGGATAATAATCTCGCAGAAACCGTTAGGATGAAGATGAAGGACTACGTGAATAAGGGTTACGTGCGAAAGCTGACGCAAGCAGAACTCAACAAACAGCAGTCTCAACAATGGTTCGTGCCCGTATTCCCTGTTGTGAATCCCAACAAACCGGGTAAGGTACGGCTAGTATGGGACGCCGCTGCTCCTGCTCATGGTGTTTGCCTCAATTCGTTCCTAATCAAAGGCCCTGATCTTTTGACATCGCTACTAGCAGTTCTCGTCCAGTTTCAGGAGTTTCGCATCGCTATCTGCGGGGATATTCGGGAGATGTACCTGCAGATTCTTCTGAGACAAGACGTTCGCCTGTGCTTCTTTTGGAGGGACGATGTAGGGAGCGCTGAACCCAGCATATACACTTTGCTGGTGTTGCCGTTTGGGGTATCATGTGCCCCTAGTATCGCACAATATGTGAAAAATACCAATGCTCAGCGATTCCAGGAAAGTCATCCGGCAGCGGTTCGAGCCATCGTCGATAAACATTACGTGGATGATATGCTTGCAAGCGTCGAAAGCGAACAAGAAGCAATAGATCTCGCGCTGAACGTGAAGGAAATCCATGCTGAAGCCGGCTTTGACATGAGAAATTGGATCTCAAACTGTCCGGCTGTTTTGGAGGCGCTACATGAGAGAATCACGGAAGAGAAGGACCTTAGTATGGCGGAAGGAGCCACTACGGAAAAGGTACTCGGAATGTGGTGGAATACTTCGACTGACTGTTTCACCTTCAAGATTTCTCCTCGCTATGATCCAGAGCTTATGTCGGGCCAGCGGAGACCAACCAAGAGGAAGTACTCAGAACGTTGATGATGATCTTCGACCCCTTGGGGCTTATTGGTCATTTCTTAATGTTCTTGAAGGTGGTGTTACAGGAAATATGGAGAACGTCCGTCGGATGGGATGATCCTATAGAAGAAAAACAGTTTGGAATGTGGATGCAGTGGCTAAAGGTACTTCCTGAAGTGGCGACGGTAGAAATCCCACGTTGCTATAGGACCGCTACATCAATTGATAGTACCAACGAAGTGCAAATGCACATCTTTGTCGACGCTAGTGAGAAAGGGTTCGCTGCAGTGGTATATCTGCGATTCAAGCAAGGAGACATCATTGAAACGGCGCTGGTAGGATCAAAGACACGTGTTGCACCTATCAAGTTCCAAGCCAGCGTAATCGGAGTAAGGTTGGCGAACAGCATAGCGCAATCGCTGTCCGTCAAGATTAACAGGCGCTTCTTTTGGACCGATTCAAGCGACGTCATCAGCTGGCTCAAATCCGATCATCGCAGATATAGCCCGTTTGTCGCTTTCCGAGTGAGCGAGATGCTGGAAGCTTCGGATGTCAGCGAATGGCAGTGGATTCAAACGAATAATAATGTCGCTGACGATGGAACAAAGTGGAAACGAGTACCTGATATGAGAAAAACAAGTCGATGGTTCCACGGCCCGGAATTTCTCAAAACTTCAGAAGTAGAATGGCCTGTGAAGATACACGTCGATAACGCTACCTCGGAGGAATTACGTCCACATTTATTGCTGCACATCAAATTTCCAGAGCCAATCATCGATCCTCAAAATTTCTCCAAATGGACTTCGCTTCTACGTCGATGCGCATACGTTTTTCGATTCATCGGGAATGTAAAGACATCTAGCTCTGAAGAAAGAACTGTTGGAGCATTGACAGCTGGTGAGCTAGTAAAGGCTGAAAACTACTTGTACCGGCTGGCCCAAGGTAGTTCGTACGCAGATGAGCTAGCAATACTATCGAACACAAGAGCGTCCAAAGATTCTACCTTGACGATACCGAAGAATAGTTCAATCTATTATCTCTGTCCGTTCCTGGACCAACATGGCGTACTCCGGGTGCGTGGTCGAACCTCGGCGTGTCCCGGTGTGAATCCGGATGCAGTGAATCCAATCATCCTTCCACGAAATAATCACATCACGCGTCTCATCATATCCCACTACCACAACAAATATCATCATCAAAACCACAATACCGTGGTTAACGAGTTGCGCCAACGATACAGCATTTCTCGACTGAAGCCTGCCTACAATGAGATTCGTCGATGCTGTCAGCAGTGCAAAAACGATCGTGCACAACCACTACCACCAGCTATGGGCGACTTGCCATTACCTCGCCTGGCCGCCTACGCTCGACAGTTCACGTATATGGGGGTGGACTACTTTGGACCAATTATGATTACCGTTGGACGTCGTCAGGAGAAGCGTTGGGTACTTCTCGCCACATGTCTAACCACTCGCGCCATCCACTTGCAAATCATACACAATATGACTACCGATTCCTGCATTCTGGGACTGAGAAACGTAATGGCAAGGAGAGGGGTACCTGCTGTAATCTTTAGCGACCGGGGTACAAACTTCGTGGGAGCTAGCAGAGAGCTAGAAAATGCCATGCAGAACTTGGATCAAGAGCTTCTTGCAGAAGAGTTCACTACCTCACACACCTCTTGGAGCTTCATTCCCCCGGCCTCGCCCCATATGGGTGGATCGTGGGAGCGGCTAGTACGCAGTGTTAAGGCTAACCTTGCGAACCTGAAACCGAATAGGACGTTGTCCTATGAAGTGCTGGAAAACATGCTAGCAGAGGTCGAGAATATCATCAATTCTCGTCCACTAACCAGCATTCCGCTGGACGATGACCAGTCCCCAGTGCTGACTCCCAACCATTTTTTGCTGGGATCAAGCAACGGATTAAGACCTTGGTTGCGTTTGACGACAGCTCGAAGGCGCTCAAGTACGGTTGGGAGCTATCTCAAACCTTAACAAACCAGTTCTGGAAGCAATGGCTTCGGACTATCTCCCTACAATAACACGGAGGACCAAATGGTTTGCAGAGACGAAGCCCATATGTGTCAACGACATCGTCATCATTGTAGACCCGAAGCTCCCTAGGAACACCTGGCCCAAAGGTCGGGTCATTTCTATTAAGAAGGGATCAGACGGAAAGGTCCGAAGTGCTGCTGTGCAGACATCCAGTGGCATCTACGAGCGACCAACCGTGAAGCTTGCTGTGCTCGACGTAGGCGTTAGGAGTAATGGGCATCAGGATAACCAGGAGCCCATTCCGGGGGGACTGTTGACGGCGCTACTTTGAGCATCAAGCCCCACGCGCCCCGCAAAATCGACATGAATTTGGAATTCATCCACTCTACACCCATCGCACGTTCGGAGGATCGTGCGAGATCTAACGATCAAGAGAAGGTCAGACAAGTAAACAACCGCGTCTATTGTGTGGTCTGACCTTCGTCTGTAGAACGGTAGTGCATCAAAAGTGCGGAATGCTAAAATTGAACTACATATCTAATTGAATTATATCTTAAAAGTACTTATGAACTACCAATTTGAATGAACTATATCTTAAAAGTATGTGCTTAAAACTATTTACGAACTACTAGTGTAAAACTTATCATCTACTTATAGAGCTAAACCGTAAATCTAGGAGGTTGCTTATCCTAACTAAAACTACGATTACTGCCAAGTGCGTTTAGGTGGTTTTCCTGTGGCAAATATGCATTAATATTGCAATTGATTAATATAAGTATGTGACTAAGACAAAATTACAAGACTAAAACTAATCTGTGAATCCTAAAGTCGCTAAACAGGTTACGGATTCTTCTTAGGTGGTAACAGTCGTCGAACCTCTTTGTAGGAACAGTTGAGGCTCGAGTCGAGTAGAGGTGAGAATGGAATAAGAAAACCTCAATGAAATTAAATACTTACATAAACTTATAACTAGACTACAATTAGAACGACGCACAGTACGACTACGAAAAATTAAAATAATCACCGTTGAGTGGTAGTATCCACTAACGTAAGTTATAAGCATACATCCTATTTTTTTTATATGTAACTAAAATTATTTTTACACGGCAGGAATTTTGTAATAAACCCATATATTCGCCAACGGATTGGTTAATTAACAAAATTGAGGATTTTACTACTACCACCCAACATGCATTGTATTTGAATTGGATTCGGATTAAATTTGGATTGGACTAGGATTGGATTTGAGGGGCCTTCTTCTGCCGTGTGGTAAGATGCGTTTCTACAAAACAATACCAAACTGAAGGTTCAATTATTGGTGCGGCCTAGGAAATTTTATCGACATCCCTGAGCATAGATGTAACATCATATTAGTTCTATGGTATACGAATGGATCACAGGTAACAACTGCGAAATTACTTAATGAACACACAAGCTGCGAATCGGCAATGTCCCAGTGGGGGATGAAATACCAATAAGAAGAAGCAGGATTGGGATTTGATTGGATTGAATTTAGTTTAGATTGAAACTGAATAAGATTTTAATTGGATTGGATTCGATTTGGATTGAATTTGGATTGGATTTGTATCGGATTGGATTGGATTTAGTTTGACTTCGAATTGAACGTGGATTGAATATAGATTAGATTTGGATTATGATTAGGTTGGATTCGGATATTATTTGGATTTGGTACACTGAACATATTCTACACGCTTATTCTATATCCTTATACACGTGGATGGGACGTGTTTCTTCATTCTGCAATTTCATTGTCAATCCACGTTAAACCTTCAAGTGGAGAAGATGAATTCTTACCAATGAGTAATACTGTTTAATCTAATATGTTTTGAAACAGTTTTGAGCAGGTTTTGTTTGACAAGGCATGTCATCTTAGACAAAAATTGTTCATGTTTTTGACGAAAATTATGTTTCATTCAAAAATGGATGTGTAGCTTAATAAAGATTTATTAGGAACTCGATTGAAGTTTTACCAGCTGCAACATAAATAAGGATAATTACACCAGATTGGATTTCTAAAACATGGATGCCCGCCCACCATATCCAGCCGATGATAAACATAATATAGAAAATAATGAATAAATAGCTCACAAAAAATGTTTGGAAAGTTTGTTTTATTAATAATTATTCAAGTGAAATGATGTTTCATAAATCGAAAGCTTAAATATTTCCGTAAAACGAATGCTGGCACTGGCGTCCCACAATAATTTCTTGGCGATTTAACGTGTTTTACTATTGACTTCCTCGTGTTGTTCAATTATATCGAGCATTTAGGTTTTTGACATTTTGACTGGTTTTACACGTTGCATCCACATGTTTCTCAATAAGTGAGGATAGTGATGAACTTTGTTAAAAACTTAAAAACCACTCTAATAAAGTTAAAAAAAAGTAAGTGAGGATTCACGTGTGAAAACAGTAGCATGGACATGTAGATTATTTTTAGTGGATTGGAGTAGGAATGGATTTGCATTTGAATCGGATTGAGATTGGATTTGTGTTGGATTGGATTAGAATTCTATTAGGACTTGGTTCTAACATCCATTGCATCATGATTTGTTGGAACTATGTTTGTATTTTATTATAATGAAATTTAAAGCAAATTCGGATGTTGTTCGAGCAGGATTATTGACTACATTATTGGATTTAAATTGTTGATTTGATTTGAATTGGTTCTGTTTTGGATTTGAGATGGAATTCATTGTTTTTTGCCTTTCTCGTACAACAAAGTTGTACCGAAAGGCTATCATTTCACTCCGAAAACGAACTTTTTATAGAAGCCTCGGAAACCCATAGTGTTATATACCAATCGACTCAGCTCGTCGAGCTGAACAAATGTCTGTCTGTCCGTGTGTATGTGTGTGTGTGCACACGAAAACCGAAAAACATTAGCCAACTTTTCGTATAGTAATTTTTAACCGATTTCCTCGCAACAAGTTGCATTCGACGGGCGACAAACTCTAGTTGATCACTATTGAATTTCATAACGATCGACCGTTGCGCTTAAAAGTTATAAAGAAAATGGCACATCGACTCATATTAGCACCATATAAGGTTGGTGTCTTGGCTAAATGCGAGAAAGGCAGTATCACTACTCGGTGAAATAAGTTGAGTTTTTAGAAAGAAAAGCATGATTCGGCGCTAGGCTACATTGAACACATTCTCCACGCCATTATACAAAAATCATAATGGTTTTCTGGAAGCAGACACTTTTCCATTATCCTAGTTTAAATTGTAGAGAAGGGGACGAATGTAGTGAATATAATGGATTCAAAAAACTAATTCGCTGAGCAAGTGAATATTTGCAAAAATAAAAATGATAAATAAAGTAGAAATTATTTTACCGAATAATCTATTCGAATGAGCGCCCAATTTTCTCAAGCCAATAATGATTGTCAATGAGGCATTATTCCGAACTGTTATCAATGACGATGCGCTGTAAAAGCTTCACCGAAAGATCTATGTGTGCCACAAAAAAAGATGCTTAGGCTGCACGTGTAAGTATGAGTGAGTCAAGGAGAGAAAACGAGCTGTTGATTGCCGGGGATTATGGAGTTTAAAAGTAGGAGATAGAAGGAAAAGGAAATAGCGAGAGCTTGCGTTTGAGAGTGTGTATGTGAGTGAATGAGTTTGATCCGGGCTGAAGAATAACAATCTTCAATTGCCTGGTCATTCTGTGCACGATCTTTGGTGCGAACTGACGCGGTTTGAATTTTTCCGTTTCTGTTTTCGCGGATACGACAAACATCAGCTTACCATGCTTTGAGTTTTCTCCTGATGAGATTCGAACAGCTTTGGATGATCTTGACACACCTAAAGGTCCAGGAACAGACCATCTTCCTCCTGCATTTTTTAAGAATTGCGCCGCCACGTTAGCAACCCCAATTGCTGCAGTGTTCAACCGCTCGCTCCAAGACAGAGTGTTTCCATTTGCTTGGAAAACCGCGTCGATAATACCGATCCATAAATCTGGAAGCTGAAATTGCGTCACTAACCATCGGGGAATATCCATCCTCTGCTGTTTAAGCAAGGTTTTTGAAAAGCTGATCCACGCAAGATTGTATAGAGCCGCTGCACCGATTGTCTCGAGCTGCCAGCATGGATTTATGAAAAACCGCTCAACAACAACAAATTTGATGTGTTACGTGTCAACCATATCTCGAGAGCTTGAAGCCAAGCGACAAGTTGATTCCATATATGTCGATTTTGCAAAAGCTTTCGACACTATACCCCATGATATTATTATCGAGAAACTGAATCACATAGGATTCCCAGCGTGGGTCACAGAATGACTGCACTCTTACCTATCTGGTCGCAAGGCTTTTGTGAACTGCAGGCGCTCCAATATCTTTTCAATGACATCTGGAGTACCTCAAGGCAGCGTCCTCGGTCCTCTAATATTTGTCATCTACGTTAACGACCTCGGTTTAGTGATTTCAGCAAGCAAGATTTCATATGCTGACGACCTGAAGTTTTTCCGCGTAATTGCATCTCGTGCTGATTGTGCTGTTATTCAGTACGACATTAATCGTTTGCTTGTTTGGTGTGGCGACATGCGCGTAAACAGTAAAAAATGCAAGGTCATAACTTTCACACGTTCTGCCAACGCTATCCTGAAGCATTATTGCATTGGACCGGACGGCTTGGAACGCGTCAGCTCTATTTGTGACCTAGGAGTAACCATCGATGCGAAGATGAGATTTAACGAACACATCAGCATCATAACATCTAAGGCATACACTGTGCTGGGATTTATCCGTCGTCATGCTGCCGGCATCAGCGATGTTTACTGTATAAAAACACTGTTCTGCTCATTTTGGTACGGAGCATTTTAGAATACGCTTCATCAGTTTGGTCTCCATGTTACCTGGTCCATACGCTGGCACTCGAAAGAATTCAGAAAACTTTCATTAGGTTTGCTTTAAGACAGCTACCTTGGAACGACCCATTTAACCTCCCGAGCTATCCAAGTCGTTGCAAGCTGATCGACTTGGAAACGCTTTCCGCCAGGCGCCTAAAAATGCAGAGATTGTTTATCTTTGACCTCCTGACAGGGAATCTGGATTGTCCCGAGCTATTGGAGCTCGTACGTTGGAATGTTCCCTCACGCAGATTGCGAAACTCGCCTTTATTTGTGATCCCTTTTTACAGAACAAACTTTGGCTACAATAATTGTTTTGATTTGTGTTTGCATTCTTTTAACGATGTTTGTAACAAGTTCGATTTTATTCTGTTGAAAAATGTGTTTAGTGCTAGGATTAGAGAATTAGAATAATTTAGCGATTAAGGAAGCAATCTGTGCGACATGGTCGAAGATGGTGTACTAATAAATAAATAAATAATTCTTTCTTCTCTCTTCTTCCTTCTGCCTTCTTCCTTTTTCCTTCTTCCTTCTTCCTTCTTTCTTCTTTCTTCTTCCTTCTTCCTTCTTCCTTTTTTTTTCTCTTTCGTTCTTCCTTCTTCCTTCTTTCTTCTTCCTTCTTCTTTCTTCCTTCTTCCTTCTTCATTCTTCATTCTTCCTCCTTCCTTCTTCCTTCTTCCTTCTTCCTTCTTCATGCTTCCTTCTTCCTTCTTCCAACAAAAAAACAACAATTATCCCTGGCATGTTACGCTTTGGCATATATAATGGTAAAATCATGTGCAAATTCGAGAATTTACCAGCAGAGTTGTAAACATGTTTCATGACATCATTCGTTTTCAGCTTATGCCGGTTACCATTGTCCGCACATTTAATTATTCCTCCTGGAATATCCATGAGAGATCATGGAATTTGGAGCAGCGAAACCGAAAGCGATTGATGATGCATCCCGAAAATGAATGACATTCCGAAAGGGGCGGGGCCATCGTATATATCATCTGCATTCAGGATGAAAATCTTTTGCTTCTCAGCGCGTCGAAAACCGTACGACAGTGCTCACCATTGTTGGGGGCAGTGAAGGTCGGGAATGAGATGTTTTTCCTTCGATATCAAAGTAGGGTGACATACACCAACTCTTGGCACATGAAATCCAGAATATGATTTTATGATTCGAAGGGAATGGCGTATCATATCTTGAAAGGAAGGTGATTTGGTTCAGTGTAGAGAAGTCTTGAACACTAAAGAGGTTGTATCCCTGGTATTAGTTCCGTTAAACTCTGGGAGAGAAGAGGGGCGAGAGGAGAGAAGGAAGGAAAAGAAAGCAATGAAAGAACGGCCGAGACGACGAGGACTGGAGGCAGAAAGTCGAGAGAGCGCAACAAAAACGGTCGAACGGAAAAGTTTCCCTAAAAACGGAAAATTTTGATAGATTCCCGCGTGTGAAAGTGGTGTCCGTATAAATGGTCGTGGTAAAGTCACCCGAAAAGGACGCCGTGTAGCAAATCCAACGTAAGAAGATCGACTAGAAGCCGTGTGGGAATCCCACTGTTGCTTCGTATTTGGGACCCCGAGGTGAAAATCATCCGGCAAGCCACGATATCATTAGGCCACACGCCACGGTCGACGGTAGCCCTCGTTGTGGCGGTGAGGGCGATAGTGAGGCCCGGCGGGTTCGCCCCCGCTCATTGTTGCTCAAAACCCTATGGGCTACTATCCCGTCAGCGAGCGATTGGGACGTCGGTGACCAGAGTTGCCCAACCAAACATCGGATCGTTAGCAGACGAACTCGAACGAGATCAATCCGGCACAGCAACAGCGCACCTTGAGAGTACGAAGGATATCAGGGACGGTACCAGACCATACCCCTCCCTTTCGTTACTAGCCACGTGAGCCACAGTTTGGAAATTGAGTGGGCACCCCAGGTACGAAGAGCATCAAGGACCGTACCAGACCAAAAGTCCCCTTCGTAACACGCCACGTGAGCGACGATCTGGAATCCGAGTAGAAACTCCTAGGAAGTCGAGACGTGACCGCTTGACCGAGAAGCATTAAACCTGGTAAGTAAAGTAACCTCTCTCTCTCTTATTCCCGCATGGGCCCCAACGGTACTATCGGCCGGCCGCAACGAAACCGCCGCCCCAACAACGTTATCATCGCCTGACAACGTTTTATCTGAATTATAACTTAACTGATCAACTCCTCTAATTAAAGTTCTTACTGCCGACGTCAAATTATCAATGAACCGTTTACGCCAAAATTACTGTTGCCCTGCACATTGAGCAACCAGCATTCAGGACAAAAAAAGTTCATGCTTTTCACCCAAAATTAAACAAATGTAAACCATTAAATGTTAAACGAAAAATAATTCGCTTCTGGAAGATTTTTCGCCCTATAAAAACAAATTTATGAGACATCCGCCCTTTCAGCGTCCACCACCAGCCACCATCTTTAAACCAGCACTCCCTAATATTCTCAAATTGTCCTTCACAGGAAACACGCTTCTAGAATACACTTTTCTAAATATCTCGCTCCCCCTTAGATTTAAAAAAAAAAATTAAATCCTTTGGTGCGTCAAATGAGAAATAATTACCCCTAGTAAATTCGTTTTCCCCTAAGAGTGCTTTTCAGAGAAGCTTCCGCCCCTTATAGGTATTATCAAATTGTCTTCTACAGGATTTCCACTCTCGTAAACTACACTGTTCAAATCATTGTGCGCCTTCGTACATCAGTCTTCAAGGTGCAACATATGTGAGATCTTCACGAAAGTTTTTGAACCCAATCAAACCTTGCTTGCTATGTTAGAACTTGCACATAGTAATCTGAGCCCGAGCCTGAACTCCGATACACCCAGCCGTAATGTACATGTCATATATTGGGTTTTAAACCTTTCAAACTTGGGTTTGAACATGTACGCTTGCACGCGAATTTATCTAGTAGGCACTACGCTTGGGCAAATGCACGGGTTGCTAGGGAAACATTGTTGATTCTTCACGTCTCCCAGCCTCGTTATTTATGTCTCGAACTTAGGATTAATTCAACCAAACTTCAATGCAGGTTTGATTGAAAATTTGAAACATGTGCATATTTTCTGCAAATTGCATAACGAAGCGTTTACACCGGCGAGGTCTTGATTCAGGCCTTTCATCCACGACGTGGTCGTAGGTATGAATTTGGTCTGAGCGGAGCTATTTGTTACATTTTCCAAGTTCTGAAAGCAATTCTCAGGATTTCGGAATTTCGGGGCGTAACTGCATTGATCGATCTCTCTTCCTCGATATTATCTTTTTAACAATGCGATAGTTTGCCGATGGTTCAATGGTTTCGTGTGTCATAGTATGATTGCATCTTGCACCAGAAGCAACAATCACGGTTGCAAATTTCAATCCTGGGGTGTTATTGAAGAATAATAAAATCGATGAAGAGAAATCGACCATACAATTACGCCTCTATGATTCTAAGTGCGAGATGAGATATATAGAAATAGAGAATACATTACGAATAGAGCATCTACTATCTTTTTATCTCTATCAATGTCAATTTTGGTTTAACAATGAGTTCTTCACCCTCCCCCACTAAAAGCGTATAATTTCCATATTTTCTATATCTATATTTTCTGCACGATATGCAAATCCCTGAGTCTTTAACAAAACAAAATGCATACTTGCATATGTAATGTGTATAACATGATTTAGGGCCTAAATTTTAGACTAATGGTGAGGAATATCTACGTTCCGAAAAATATCAATACAGAATTATTTCAACAGCTCGTTTAAAACATAACGCAATGATACCGCGTGAGTTCTTCCCCACATTTATGCATGGTTTCGTTAGTTGCTGTCATATCGCATAGTGGTGGGTCCCAATACAAATGCCGGACAAAACCTAATATGTTGCTCGAATTTTTCACAAAAGAGTAATTTTGGAACCCTAAATTCGTTTTGAGGCTAGAATTGTTATCCAACATATACTATCCTACTCAAGTAGTTAAGAAAGCCCATGCCTTAAGGCCAGGAGCATTAGCACCATCCTCATTTTGACATTAAAACAGTCAATTTCCAGCATTTGAGCAGCTAGGAGCAAATCACCACACTAAGTACCTGAGAAACTACACAAAAATAGGTTTTAATATATTATACCAGATCAAAGAATAATTACCAGATGGTTTCGAATCTTTCCCTAAATAAAGTTTAGTCAAATTTTCTTTTACCATACAAATTTGTTAGGGAGATGCTTTACAGCGTTGAATTCAAAAAGCCACCAAAGGTTAAATATACAAGCTACAATCATAAAATTATGGAATCAGTTTATTTAATATAGGTATGTGTGAAATTAAAAAACTCAAAGGTGCAGCCCAATCGGGTTGTACGCAAAGGTGACGCAAAGGTGAAGGATGGTATTTGCCATAATAATTTGTGCCTCTTTATTAACATTGAGCAAACTGCTCGGAGGTCAACTGAATCAAGAAGGTGAATAGTTGCTTCCAGTTGGATGGACTTTGAGTCTCTAACCATGGAATTAACATGACTCATCGGCCGCATCGCCGCTGAAGCCACTCAACTGGCTTTCAGTGGAGTATATCACAATCCTAGAAGACAACATCCTCAAAAAAAATAAAAAAAAAATAAAAATAAAAAAATAAAGGAGAAATAAGCAGAATCAGAAATGGCATGAAACCAAATACAAATATATTTGCAACGTTTGGTTTTCGCCCGCGATGGGAAAGTGAGGAGAACTTAAAGAATTAATTGCACATAGTTCTTTTCAGGACTTAAACTATTTATCCAAGAAGAGGTATTGGCGTCTTCATCGATTTGGCTGTCATCGGCGGAAAGTGAAATTTTCTGGCAAGATTATTTGGTTTTGTTTCTGTTAGTCATTGGAATTGAAATCAGTTTTTTTTTCGAGCCACCATTTTATACAAAAGAAGGTCAATTCGAGATAAATTTTCTTCAAAGTGCAAAACTTAATCGTTTTGCGACGGCAGAAAGCTACTCTTCGGTAACAGAATCACAAGCGCTCGATGAAAGGGATGATGCAATAAATTTGTTTTGATGGATGGAATCACTCACAGCAACCAAGTCACCACGCCAAACGCCGATGCAACCAAAACAGACTATTTTTGCAATCAACCCTGAGAAGAACCGATTTTCTTTTCCCAATCCGCCTTTCCAATAACTAACTGTATCCAAATGCTTTTCAGAACCTAGCGTTGAAATTGTCCGACAGTCACTCGATGATCTTTCGCTAAGCCTCCACCATTTGAAATAAATTTTCAGCATTGCTACTGGTGCTACCCACGCCTTCATGCTACTGTGTCCGATCCGCTGCATAAAATCTTGTTTAACCGCTCTTTGCGGAATCCCGTTCAAAAAGGCTCGCGCGCGCCGGAAAGCAGCTTTCTTATATTCAATAAATTAGACCCGTAAGCCCCGCCCCTTTGTGATCTGATAAATATAATGTGCACTCATAACGATTAATGACGATTAATGGCTTATGGAATTACTTCATTAGATATAAGAAAGCTGCTTTCCGGCGCGCGCGAGCCATTTTGATCGGGATTCCGCAGACAACGGACAGTTTGGAGAATGACAAATTCTAAGAATCCTATGAAATTTTCTTGCAAGATTCTGAATTTGGTTATGAGCTGTTGATTATCTAAGACGCGTATTGTTGTGAAGAATAACAACAGAAATTTGACTCAAGACGAAGTTTCTTCATATTACAAAACATAATCTCTTGGCTTCTGTCTGTCCGAGCGACGTTCACTGATGGGTAGTTGCTGTAGATAGTTTCCACTGAGATTGCGTCTTCATTGATTTTATACAAAAGCCACCATTTTATACAAAAGAAGGTTGATCCGACTATCCGCAATAATCTTTCTTCAAAGTACAAAACTCAATCGTAAATAGCGAATTTGATAGCGCGTCGGAGGGAGATGATGCAGTCAATTTGAATGGATGGAATCACTAACAGAAACCAAGCTACCACGCCAAACCCTATGCCACCGAAACAATCCATTTTTGCAATTAACTCTTTCTTTCCATAAAATGTTGGTCCTGAGACGAACCATTTTTCATTTTCCAATGCGACTTTCCAATATCTAACTGCATCGAAACGCTTGCCGGCACTTTGCGTTGAAACTGTCCGACCGCCATTTGATGATTTTTCGCTGAGGCTCCAAAATTTGGAATAAATTTTCCGCATTTCCACTGCCACCCACGCTTTCGTGCTGCCTTGTCCACTGCGCTGCATCGAATGTCGAACCGCTCTTTGTGGAATCTCGATCTAAATGGCTCGCGCTCGCCGAACAGCAGCTTTCTTACATGTAATAAATTGAGCCCGTTAGCCCCGCCCTTTTGTAATCTGATATGGGTTTAAATATAATGTGCACTCATAACGATTAATGAAGGGGCGGGGCTAATGGAATTACTTCATTAGATATAAGAAAGCTGGTTTTCGGCGCGGGCGAGCCAATTTGATGGTGATTCCGAAAATAATGTCGGAGAATGTTATTTGCCACTGCCTTGCAAGCGGGAAAAAAAGCATCAAAAATAAATAAGAGATTTTAAAAAAATAGGTTTTACGTTAAACAAATCAAAACAAGGCACAATACATTTTTTAGCGAAGAGTCCTAGTTGGAAAACGCATCATAAGTGAAAAAAAAAATTGTTTTGCACTTTTTTTCCCGAGTAATTTTGTCAAAAATCAAAAAACCAAATATTCAAGAAAGGCAAAGTATTCTTCACGCTAATCACGCCATAATCTAACACATGAGATGTAAAATAATAAGTACCAATGGGAAAAATTATATCTTTGCCATCATTTTTCAACGAATTATAACTGAAAATCCATCTTCCACTCGAAACTTACGATCTGTTCGTAAAAAAACGTTCTCAAATTGACATTTCAATTTTTATGGCTTTATAGCTGCGATGGATTTCCGTTGAAAATGTTACCAGAGCCTCCGTGATGCTGTGTCCGCTCTGCGTGAAATCTTGTTTTTAACTGAGGATTAGATCCAAACCCGCAAGTGATTGATGTTTGATGTTGTGGAGTTTATTCTGATTATTTGCAAGCGGGAGCCACTTGGAACACCTTATCGCACTGTTTGTTCACTGAATGTGATCGACGACACATTCCCCGATTGCTTTGATTGCTGATGATGTGACTCTAAGTTGTGGTTCACATTAGGCCTACTTCGATGGTTTAAAAGCAATTGAATATATGATTTATGTAGTAAACGGCAAGTACTGTTTCACTGCCACACATTTCCCCTCTTCTCAGGAATTTATGTGAAAAAAATTGTCATTTGAATTGACTTTCAATGAAAAACATGAAAACTTTGTATTTTTATTATGCCTATAAGAAACCAAAATATAAACCCGTTTACTGTATGTGGCACATACTACATACATCACTTAACAACTGTGAGACGAAGTTGAATTCAGCTTGTAAAATTGTGTTGTTCTCCAGATATGAGTTCTCCAAATATAATGTTTACACTGACTAGATACCGCAAATATGCTATGCTAGCTGATCCGTCGAACTTCGTCTCTCCAAAAAAACTATTATTTAGCGCCAACATAGTTTTTTTTTACTACTTTATAGGCAAAATTATATCGATTCAAGCGCTTAGCAACGTACGTATCATCTGGTATTATAAATATTGCATTTATAGTATATGACTACTTTTATGCAAGGGCCTTAAGTGGCATTTATTAGAATGCAACTGACTGTATCTCATTGTTAAATGTAATTATATGAACCACTCGCGCTCCTTACGAAGATTAGCTACACTAAGTCTCACTTATCAATTTATGCGAGCACCACTCGTGCTCATTTAAAAAGTCATAACAATAACTCGTACTGAGCACTTCATGCGAGCACCACTCGCGCTCATTTAAAAAAAACATCATAACAATAACTCGTACAGAGCACTCAATGCGAGCACCGCTCGCGCTCATTCAAAAATTCATAACAATAACTCGTACTGAGCACTTTATGCGAGCACCACTCGCGCTCTTTACGAAGATTAGCAACACAAAGTCGCACTGAGCACTTTATGCGAGCACCACTCGCGCTCATTCAAAAATTCATAACAATAACTCGTACTGAGCACTTAATGCGAGCACCACTCGCGCTCTTTACGAAGATTAGCAACACTAAGTTGTACTGAGCACTTTATGCGAGCACCACTCGCGCTCATTCAAAAAATCATAACAATAACTCGTACTGAGCACTTAATGCGAGCACCACTCGCGCTCTTTACGAAAATTAGCAACACAGAGTCGCACTGAGCACTTTATGCGAGCACCACTCGCGCTCATTCAAAAATTCATAACAATAACTCGTACTGAGCACTTAATGCGAGCACCACTCGCGCTCTTTACGAAGATTAGCAACACTAAGTTGCACTGAGCACTTTATGCGAGCACCACTCGCGCTCATTCAAAAATTCATAACAATAACTCGTACTGAGCACTTAATGCGAGCACCACTCGCGCTCTTTACGAAGATTAGCAACACTAAGTTGTACTGAGCACTTTATGCGAGCACCACTCGCGCTCATTCAAAAAATCATAACAATAACTCGTACTGAGCACTTAATGCGAGCACCACTCGCGCTCTTTACGAAAATTAGCAACACAGAGTCGCACTGAGCACTTTATGCGAGCACCACTCGCGCTCATTCAAAAATTCATAACAATAACTCGTACTGAGCACTTAATGCGAGCACCACTCGCGCTCATTCAAAAATTCATAACAATAACTCGTACTGAGTACTTAATGCGAGCACCACTCGCGCTCTTTACGAAGATTAGCAACACTAAGTTGCACTGAGCACTTTATGCGAGCACCACTCGCGCTCATTCAAAAATTCATAACAATAACTCGTACTGAGCACTTAATGCGAGCACCACTCGCGCTCTTTACGAAGATTAGCAACACTAAGTTGCACTGAGCACTTTATGCGAGCACCACTCGCGCTCATTCAAAAAATCATAACAATAACTCGTACTGAGCACTTAATGCGAGCACCACTCGCGCTCTTTACGAAAATTAGCAACACAGAGTCGCACTGAGCACTTTATGCGAGCACCACTCGCGCTCATTCAAAAATTCATAACAATAACTCGTACTGAGCACTTAATGCGAGCAACACTCGCGCTCATTCAAAAATTCATAACAATAACTCGTACTGAGCACTTAATGCGAGCACCACTCGCGCTCTTTACGAAAATTAGCAACACAGAGTCGCACTGAGCACTTTATGCGAGCACCACTCGCGCTCATTCAAAAATTCATAACAATAACTCGTACTGAGCACTTAATGCGAGCACCACTCGCGCTCTTTACGAAGATTAGCAACACTAAGTTGCACTGAGCACTTTATGCGAGCACCACTCGCGCTCATTCAAAAAATCATAACAATAACTCGTACTCACTCACGCTCATTCAAATATGCACAATACTAAGTCGTACTAAACACTTCTTAGCATGTCTGAGTTGAAACTATTGTTAATTAACAACACATTTTATTACAACGGGAATCAAAAAAAAGATACCACTACCAGAGAAATTTTCGTTTGGTAATCATGAACAGCCCTATACGTGTGCTTGGGCCTACCTTTTTTTTATGTGCAAGTTTTCCGAGCAAAGCTTGAGAGCAAATCGATAACTAATTTTGTTGTTGTGAAATCGCCTAATTTTGATAACTCAGGTTGATATCCTTTTGGTCGTTTTAACGGTTAAAAGATCAAAATCTACAGCAGAAAAATCTTACTGTGACATCAAATCGAAAACTATTCGATGAGAGAAAATCGAAAACTAATTTTGATATTGGTTCCGATATCAAAATAAATACACAGTTTGATGTCAGATCATACAATTTAGAAATCAACAGCAAAATGAGATCAAAATATGTAATCAGTCATGATGATTCATATTTGAAAACAAATTAAGATTTCGATTTGATATCAATATCAAAATATGTTTTCTATATGCTCTCATTATGTTTTCAGACTTTGCTCGGGTTGTCCATCTATTTGCTTAAGTTGGTTTCAAAATAGGGGAAAAATGTCCATGCATTGGACAATTGTATCATCTGAAACAAAAACACTAATCTTTTTTTCTTATGCATATTTCATAGTTTTCTATAAGAAAATAAATATGTTCTGCGTTGTAGAAACATTTAACAATTGAATAAAACAGATAACATCTCATTCTTTCATCATTTTAAGATTTTTTTTACGGCTCTCGAATGTACCAACGATTTCAAGTCACTTTTGGAGTGAAATCAGTAGTGATTCAGTCTCGTTGCAAACCCTCGAACATCATTCTAGTTTGAATCTGAGGTAAAATAGAACAAACTCACTGGCTTCTCCAGCAGTGTTTTATTCATGTTTGAAATTTGCTTTCCCTTAGAAGAAACTAGTATGCTGCTGCTAAGAAAAGCGCCGCAACACAAAATGGATTGATCCGTACATAAAATGACGCATTCATACACCAACATAACTGAATCTCGTGATTCATTAGTGGTTCAAATCTGCAGAAAATAACAGGTCCAGTTTTAATTAATTTTCTAAAATTTACTCACCCAATGTCCAAGTATTTGACCACATCACGTCCACTTGCACAAACAATTCGATTACTTTATGGGTGCTCCCGCTTGCTCAATACTACATTTTTTTTTAAGGCTGAAAATCCAGTAGGATCGCCAAATGTGGAGTTTATTCTGATTATTTGCAAGCGGGAGCCACTTGGAACACCTTATCGCACTGTTTGTTCACTGAATGTGATCGACGACACATTCCCCGATTGCTTTGATTGCTGATGATGTGACTCTAAGTTGTGGTTCACATTAGGCCTACTTCGATGGTTTAAAAGCAATTGAATATATGATTTATGTAGTAAACGGCAAGTACTGTTTCACTGCCACACAGATGTCTGTGCTAGTAATGCATGTACGTGATTGGTTGGTTTACCTATTTCTAAACTTTTTATCAATTTTCGATAATAAATAGTTAAAATCAGTATTTCCATATAAATACAAATAAGCGTTGACTCATCCTTGATCGAATGGTCCAACAAAATTGAAAATCCATCGAGAAACGGCTGAGATATTAAAATTTAAAGTCTACCATATTTTCGTGACGGTCCCTGATTATCGCAATCGTAAAGTGTACCCCAATATAGAAAAAACAGACGTAGTCCTACGTCAAAAAATACGAGGAATCGATTGGTGATAATTTTATTGCAGTCAAGCAATGAGAAAGGCCACATTTTGCCCAATTTTCCCAAAAATAGGACTCAAATATTACCCAAATGTTGATAGAATATTGGTGAAATGGATTGCATTGAGCTTTGTACGTGACATATCTCAAAATTAATTACGGGAAATCTTATTTGCCTCTCTCGGAGATGTCTCAGATGTCACTCATGTGTTAATAGAATATTGGTGAAATGGATTGAATTGAATTCTGTGCGTAACATAACTCAAAATTAACCTATTTTTCCCGATTCTTCAAATTCAAAATTAACCTATTTTTCCCTAGGTTTCCTCGAAGGAGTTCCTCAGGAAGTTCCTCAAAGGAATTCCTCCGGAAGCTCCTCAAACGAATACCTTTGGAAGTTCCTCCAGGAATATTTCCGGAAGTTCTTCCAGGAAGTCACCCGGAAGCTTCTCCTAAACTTTCTCCGGAAGTTTCTCCAGGAATTCCTCTGGAAGTTCCTTCATGAATTCTTACGGAAGTTCCTCCGGATGTTCTTCGAAGAAATTCTTCCAGAAGTTCCTCAAAGGAATTCCACTGGAAGTTCCTGAAAGGAATTCGTTCGGAAGTTCCTAGAAGGGATTTCTCCGGAAGTTTACAAAGGATTTCCTTCAGATGTTCCTCAAAAGAATTCTTCCGGAAATTCCTCAAAAGAATTCCTCCGGAAGTTCCTCAAAGCAATTCCTCCGGAAGTTTCTAAAAGGAATTCGTCAGCAAGTTCCTCACATGAATTTCTCCGGAAGTACTACAAAGGAATTCCTCCGGAAGTTCTACAAAGGAATTCCTCCGGAAGTTCCCCAAAGCAATTACTTCGAAAGTTCTTCAACGGAATAACTCCGCAAGTTCCTCAAAGGAATTCCTCTGAAAGTTATACAAATGAATTCGTCAGGAGGTTGCTGAATTAATTACTTCGGAAGTTCCTCAGAGGAATTCCCCTGGAATTTGGGGAACTTCCGGAGGAAAACTTTTGTGTAACTTACGAATAAATTCCTTTGTAAAGCTTCCGGGCGAATTCCTTTGCAGAATTTTCGGAGGAATACCTTTGTAGAACTTCCGGAGGGATTTCTTTATAGAATTTGAGGAGGAATTCCTTTGAGGAATTTCCGGAAGAATTCCTTGGAGAAACATCTGGAGGAATTCCTTTGAGGAACTTCCGGACGAATTCTGTTGTAGAATTTCCGAAGGATTCCTTTGCACACTGTTCGAACGAATCATGTACATTTACATCAAATATCATGCACATAATTGGAGCATGATAAACGATAGAAATTTCCATTTCATTTTATCTTTACATCACTTATCATCTGTTGTTTTAAATTTACATTTTCTATTTTATGCTATATAAATAAAAAAATCGGTTAACATGAGAATCGAACTTAGGTCCGCGGAGTGATAGCCCGTTCTGATACCACTCTACCGTCTTCACTTCTTGAAACCGACGATGCCCAAAGAGTAACAGGTTCTGAGTTATGGCGATTCAAACATAAAGTATCGAACCCGTCGCGATCGGGTTCTGGCTAGGTAATGTAAAGTTACATGCACTGAGTAGGCGAATGCGCATCGTCAAGAGGGAATATCTGACTGAATGAAGTGCAAGATTTTGAAGTTTTTCCATCGATTTAAGTAAACGCCTGATGAAGTACACCGATGAAATGCAGCATCATGGATGCTGCTTTGTAGTCGTAATGAAAAATCTTCACTTTAGTATGACGGTGGTCGAAAACGAAGGTTTCCCGCTGCATTTGCAGCTGCCTTGATGGAATTGTTTGTTTTGTTTACCGAGATCGTCGCAAGCGTGGCCATCTTTAGTTTCGTTCACATAATATCATGTAAACTTAATTGTTTATAAATGAATTTTCAGGGTGAATAAAGTATTGCTTTCAATAAAGTGTAGTCATAATGGTAAGGTGCTGTATTTATACGGTTTAATTCATGCTCTGTTTATGTGCATGATTTTCAACGCATAATTACATTGAGAAAACGATTACATGATCTGCATTTACATTATTCTTATTGATTACATTACCAGTAAAAGTCAATTTTTTTTGCTGTGCAGAACTTCAGGACGAATTCCTTTGTAGAACTTCCGGAGTAATTCCTTTGAATTCCTCCCGGAGTAATTCTTGGAATGGTTTTCGGTCGTTGGTATTGAAATGGGTTTCCGGTCGTTTCAACAAAATTCCAAATTCCAATATGCAGACATACATATTCTAGCCGTATCTTGAATAGCAAAGATCATTTTAAACGCAAGATATTACTTTCCAACAGCTTATTTAACTAAGTCATGAGTTTGGGGGAGAATCGGGCAAAATAGACTAATTTTGAGATATGTCACGTACAAAACACAATGCAATCCATTTCACCTATATTTTATCATCACTTGAGTAATATATGAGTCGTCTCCGAGAGAGGCATATAATATTTCCCGTTGAATAATTTGCTTTTTGATGTACACAGAATTCTGTTTTTACACGATTTTTTTCGCTCGTTTTTTTGGTCGTGTCATTTCAATTTACCACCAAAATCTCTGCAACATGTTTAATAAAATGGACCCATTCGTAAATCGTCAATCACGAAACGATTAGATTATTATAACAATTATAGCATCTCGGACTCATCACTCAATATGAAAGCATTGCACAACTGTCATTTTTATTGTTCCACGCATGCTGCGACGCAGCAAAGCTGGAATAATAAAAACAAAAGTTGTCCGATGCCCTCGTATTGAGTGGTGTGCCCTTGAAAACGTGAGTGAATTTAGTTTTGGATTCTGTGATACTTGTCCTTAAACTTGAGAAATTACTTTCCCGCTGGTTACTTAACTAAATCATGTTGATGACTAGTCCGATCCGCTTAGCTTCCCTCTTCAGTCTGATGTAGGCTTCCTCCATCTTCTCAAAGTTACGTGCCATAATATCTATGTCGTCGGCGAAGCCAAATAGCTGGACGGACTTATTGGAAATTTTACACATTTATTCTTAAATAAATGAACAAATGAAGTAGGCTGGCCAAACGTTGCCAAAAATTGTTAATTCAACCCCTGAATCTACATTCAAAATTTGGTAAGGATAGGTGTTACAGAAAAATAGATATCCTTTCAAAATGGGGTATACCTATTAGCGTATAAAGCGTATAGGCGCTTTTTAAGAAGCTTTTGCCCTTTATATTCTTAATTTGTCCTCTACAGGATATCCACTCTATTTAGATTTTGGAAAAGGGGTAATGACGGCTTTGGCAGGTTTGGTTCTATATTATTGTCAGAGGGGTTGTCGTTAACTAATTATGCTAAAATTTGGCCTACACATTCTTTGCATATCAAAGAATATTATGGCAAAATTTCATAAAATTTGGTCAACAAAAACCCCCTGACAGTAATAGAACAAATCCTGCCGACCCCGTCATTTCCCCCTATATAAATCCATTGACACTTCAAATGGTATGTTTTCCGGTCATTGAAAACATCATTTCGAGAAGCTTCCGTCCCCTAATATTCTTAAATTGCCCTCTGCTATCATAGAATGTACTGTTCAAAGTCTACATCGATGTTTCAGCAAGCAAGCGTCCCAAAAAAATATTGATTTTCCTTTTAAAGATTTCTCCCATAAAATTAAACTTTCTTTTGAAAATTTCCGTCCTTGTAAAAGTGTTTTCTGTAGAAACGAAACAACCCAATTAGCATAATACAGTTCCATTTTGTAGCACCAACTTATTATTAAATGAACAAAGTCACATAGAACTCTGGTCTCTCTTCAAATGTCGAATAAAGTCACATAGAGGTTGCTGTAATCATTTTGTGACCTGTGTGCTGCTCAGATTCTCTGGTTTTCCAGCACAAATAAGCATGCGCCCACAAAATATTTGTTTTTTCTTAAGGGTTTCCGCTCTCCAAAACATTTAAATTGCCTCCAAATTATTAAATTTTCCTCCTGAACAGCACATTCTCGAATAACCAATCCCTGATATTTCACCACCATCTCCCATCCCAAGTTATTCAAATTTTCCTCCTAAAGGTTGCCGCCCTCCAAATTATTCAAATATTCCTCTTGAAGGATTCCGTCTTCCAAAGAGCGTATTCTCGAATAACATATCTACTCTGATGTTTCAACACTATTGAGCAGGCGTCTTCAGAATTATTCAAATTTTTGCTCTTTGCCCTCCGAATTATTCAAAGCGCTGCTACCGTTACCGGAACTCTGGCTCCGCCAGTGGTGAGGATATTGCCAAAGGAAGACTTTATTGTAAGGAATTTCTCCATGATTCGGTGGTCGACCCTTCAGCGTTGGTTGGTGCAATCCACGTAAGTAAGGAAAAGCTCCATAGGCATTTACGTTTTTTGGGATATAAAAACTGCTTTATCAGGTTGACATGGTTGAGGGAATCAATCAGTGTTTATCTACAGCAAAAAGTTAGGAAGGTATGTGAGAGTTATTTGGCAGGGAAACAAATTGATTTGAGCATCAAATTCTTCCTAGATCAAAAAGGCCGCTTGACATTATTATACATTTGGATGTATGTATGCGGTCCTATGGAAGCGAAGACGTATAATGGCTATTCGTATTTCGATACGCTTACCGATGATTATACACATTTTAATATTGCTTATTAAATAGCACGAAACAGCGATGTCTTCGATAAATGCGAAGACTATTATAATGGTGGAAGGACACTTCAGTCGAAGTATCACCAAGATCAGGTGTGATAATGGCGGTGAATACATTGGAAATGAATTCCAAGGTTTTTGTAGAGCTAACGGAATTCAAATGTTTTTCACAATACCTGACACTGCTCATCCCTTTACCAAACGGAGTTGGCGAGAGGTTAAATCGGACTCTGATATGAAATCGGAATGCAATTGGAAATGGAAACAGATGTTCAACGAATGAACTTGATGTGGAAAACAAGACTCCATATGAAATTGTTTTCAATGAACAATTTGATGTGAGTAATCTGAGTGTTTTTGGGAGCACAGCTTATGTCCAGTATCATAAGGAAAACCGACTGAAATAAGATGACAAGACCTAGCGTCTTACTTTTGTGGTGAAATAATGAATCTCGAATAATTAAATCTGTACGAAGTGTAATATTTGATGAAGAGAAATTATTTGAAAATCATTCAAACCATCTTGAAGATGAAAAGGATAAAAATTCCCCTGAAGAAACTATCGCAGTTGGGAATATTCCTGTTTCAAATGCAGCCAATAAATAAAGAAAAGAAAGTATCTCTAGAAAGGCAAGAATTAGTGATTAAAATACTCTAGCAGAAATATGACTAGAAAGAGACTATGAAAGTACTTTCGCAGACCAGTATTCCGAATAAACATAATGATGTTCCGTTTCATATTTCCATAGCACTGTATACAGGTAAGGAATGTTATGCCAAAGTTTCAGAAAGGTTGCAGTTTTTATAAAATAGTTAGATTTGTTTTTCTGATTAGAAAAAGGGCCAAAATTCAATGCTTTCGGAGGTTGATCTAAATCCTCAAAATATTGAAGAATTGAAAAAGCGAGACGATTGGGAGCAGCGGAGAGCTGCAATCAACAGTAAAATACAATCTTTGGAAGATAATCAAACTTGGGGCATGGCACAGACAAGCATTACCAAGAAGCCAATTCAATCGAAGTGTATTTTCAATACTAAAGATGACGGGCGATATAAGGCACGGCTATAGTGCCCAAAGGCTGTTTGTTACGTCCCGCGGGCTCAAATATATGGCGAAACATTTTCTCCAGTCGCAAAGATGGGAAGTGCTCGAACAATTATACCCATAGCTAATGAGATAAAATTGCAAATCCATCCATTGAATGTAAAGACGGCGTTTCTTAACGAGAACTTGGATAAGGTTATCTACATGACTACATATTACCAATGTCGGGAAAAATCAAACGATTCTTTTGCAGACCAGTCTGGATTGATTAAAACAGGCTAGCAGAAGTTGGAACCAATGATTTGGTACAGTCAGAGCGCATTGTGCTCTTGTACTGTGCGGTTGTCTGTTCTCTTTGCTGAAGGAAGTTTTTAATATTACCCGAAGCTATTTTAATGTCCACAGCGCTTCTCAGCGCTAGTTGTACCTGCTGAACCCGTTACGATCTTTGCTTGGACCCGTTTTGCGGAAGTAAATTTCTGACACCAGGACACCTTGGGCCTTGAAAAATGTACAAGAGTTGTGCAAAATAAAATTCAATAACCCATATATACAATTTGCAAGGCCCGTTCTACGAAATGCAAACTTTAAACCCAAAATGAAAAGTTTCTATGAAAATATTTTCTTTCAAGAATTTTATTCCGTTTTTTTAAATCAATGTATGTGCCAAATAAAATCAAACAATCCACATGCATTCTAGAAGGTCTATTCTATGGAAGTCAAATATTATTCTCGAATTGAAAAACCGACATATAGCTTTGTAGAGTAAAACACCAAATTTCTCTGAAAATACGTAGGGGAAGAAGCCCCAAAACGCGTCGGCGAATCAGTATTGGGGGCCTCTTCCCCTACTTGCGTCTTCACGCACTAGCCATACCAGAATGCTGATTCGCCGACGCGTAGTGCTTTGTTCCCTAGGAGATGCCAGCTAAAAGGCGTTTTGCCTCATGAGTTTTCCGGCAACAGAATATCACCACTTTTTTGAAATGTAAATATTATCAATATGATTAAGATTTTTGATAATTTTTGAATGGCATCAACTAGCTATCTTGTTTAACTGTTGCATAAAGTAAAAATACCCATGAATAGCATTACAAAGAAAACAATAAAGCAGTGTTTGCTAAACTAGGGCATATTGCTCCCTCTTCCCCTACTTTTGTTAATTGAATTCCGTTTTTCACAACAAATCTATGTGCTAAGAAAAATCCAACAAAACATATGCTAGGGTGGTTCAAAAAATCGATTTTGCTCCACAGCGCTCATTTGATTCTTTATCATGTTCTGAGTGTCCTCTGAAAATTTGAATTAAAACTGATTTAGCACAATCCGTTTCAAGTTTGCATCCAAATTAGTATGGGGAAATTTATTTTTTCATTATACTGTTAATGATGCTTCCCCATTAAGCACAGGTTATAAGAAAACCTACATACCTGGAAAGAATACTCAAAAGCTTTCACCCAACGAAAACCGCAAAATGAATCCAAATTTGTTATTATTTAAATTTCAACGACATTTCAGTATCGATTATTCGAAGGCTTGATTATCCGTAAAAAATGCTAGACCATTATAGTCCGACTTGCATAATACTTTACTCAGTAAAACCTTCGCCAATACTTCTAGAGGTATTTGCTCCAAATAATTATATATTATTAGGGGGGACTTGCTCCTCTCCAGATTTGCAAATCTGATCGAGCGTCTGTTCTCCATGTTAGAAGCGGCTCACAACAGCGTCTGTTTGCATGTTAGGGTAGGCTGATCATCTTCCGAGTGCTAGCGAGGGACTCTAAATAAAACTGTGCACATCATCGTATCAGCATCGAGAAGGCAGCCCCTTCAACGCGATGTAAATAGCGCAACCCTGGTAAGGTAGCATACCGAAGATTCTGCAGTTACCAAGAAAGGCAAAAGTAGAGCAAACGGATTGATTCAACGGGAACAGACCCGGCAACGAATAAAAGACAACGATTGGAAAGTCGGATCTTGGAACGTGAGAACTTTGAATGAACCCGCACGTGTTGGGCTCCTGGCTCGTGAGCTGCAGAAGGTCGGCGTGAGTGTGGCAGCAATCCAGGAAATACGGTGGCCCAGAACTGGAGAACGTGAATTCCGGGCGGTGGATCCCATAGCGAATACCACAGTACAGTACCACATCTACTATAGCGGCGGTGACAGAGCAGAACGAGGAGTTGGCTTCATGGTGATAGGGAAGCAGATGAAGCGTGTTATCCGGTGGAAGCCGATAAGCGACCGAATTTGCGTGTTGAGAATGAAGGGCAAATTCTTCAACTATAGCCTGATTAGCATCTATGCTCCAACGAACGATAAGCCTGATGGCGTGAAGGATGAGTTCTATGAGAGCCTTGATAAGGCCTATGGAGAGTGCCCAAAACACGATGTAAAGATTGTCATCGAGGATGCAAATGAGCAGATCAGAAAAGAAAGTTTCTTTCGCCCTGTTATTGGTACGGAAAGCCTTCATTCCACTACCAACGATAATGGTATGCGACTTGTAACCTTTGCTGCTGCTAAAGGGATTTGTTGAACGGTGAAAATGAAGCTGAAGGATGGACATAGTAGGCGACGGTCAAGCTGTACAACCACCAACGCTGGACGAGGTAAAGAAGGCTCTAAACGAGCTGAAAAACAGTAAAGCTGCTGGGAAGGACGAGATCCCGATCGAGCTTCTCAAACACGGAAGTGAGTAGCTGCATCAATCAATCCACCACATTATCTAGAAAATATGGGAGAATGAAGAACTGCCTGCCGGCTGGTTGGATGGTCTCATATGCCCAATCTATAAGAAAGGGCACAGACTAGAGTGCTCCAATTTCAGAGGGATCACCCTTCTGAACTCGGCGTACGAAATCGTGTAGCATATCCTGTTTAACAGGCTGATACCGCTTGAGCAGTTTTCGTCGGCGAATACCAGGCAGGTTTTCGTGAGGGTCGATCAACGACGGATCAGATGTTTAGCCTGCGGATGATTCTTGATAAATTCCGGGAGTACAGCTTA
The DNA here is from genome assembly GCF_024139115.2 of Armigeres subalbatus. Lineage (NCBI taxonomy): Eukaryota > Metazoa > Arthropoda > Insecta > Diptera > Culicidae > Armigeres > Armigeres subalbatus. Next base: position 57,644,942 of record NC_085139.1, read on the forward strand.
CAAACTCATCAACAGTTCATTGTTTGCAAAGCAGCGTACGATTCAGTGAAAAGAAATGAGCTGTGGCTAGGGATGAAACGATACCACTAAGGTGTCAATAATTTTACTTTAAAGTAGTATCGCATAAAAGTATCGATACCACTAAATATCGAATTAATAGTATCGATACCTACTGGTATCATATGAGTACTCATAAATTTAAAGTAAATTTATTTTGTCACTAACAAGTAGTTATCCATAATTTATCTGTAATGAAAAAAAATAAAAATAATAAAAATAACAGTTGAGCGTTGCCCTTGAAAACGCGAGTAGATTTAAATTAGGATTCCTGAAGGCTTTTCTTTTTTACTTTTTTAACTGTATTTTGAATTCATGTTCCTATCGATGTGAATCCCTGATCCTTCTTCAATAGGACTACTAGAAAACAGCTGCAAATATTAGTGCAAAGTCAAGATTACCCAAGATATTTGAGTAATTTATTATTTATTTATTTATGTATTAAATTCTAATAGAATTGGATTAAAAGTTAACCATATTTCCGTTTCTCAATTTCAAGTTGATCATACAAAAATCATTAAAATTAATAAAACTTGATTCGCTTTTGCAATTTTCACTAATATTTTCAAGCAGTTAGCAGAAATAAGTGTTGAGCAAAAAAAACAATGTTTCTATTTATCTTTAGTAGATTTAATGGGTTTTGAATTGAGTACTCAATTGATTCAACTACTTCAATCCGATACTTACTTGGTATCGGGCATCACAGAATCGATTCCAAAAGTACTTGGTATCGAATCAAAAGTATCGAGTATTTACTCGTATTTACTTGTATCGATTCATCCCTAGCTGTGGCAGATAATGTCCGAACATGGTTTTCTGGCGAAACTAATTTGACTGATACATGTAACGCTGGATGGCTCAAAATCAAGTATTGGGATTGCAGACGAAGTGTCAACCTCGTTTGTGACCTTAGACGGATTGAAGCAGGATGATGCATTTTTGATTTTATGATTTTACCGTTTTCAAAATCAACTCCCTGTGTACCATCTGTACTAACAATCGGTGAACGGGAGGGCTCGTATACCCAAGGTGATGGAAAACGAGAGGAAAGCATGCCCTGCTGCTCTTTATCATGCTCGGTTTTCAGTAAAGCTTGACTTCCACCAGTAGGTTCGGTAGTATTCTAAAATCTAAGATGAACCAGATTTCATAGCAATGTTGCATATATGTTATGTGCTGGAACGCTTATGACATGTGACAATGACGTTTCCCGTGAAGTGAAAAGACGTATTGCTGCTGTGAATAGGGCCTTTTACGGATTACGTAACCAGCATAGGTCCTGCAACATGCAGACGGAAACGAAATTTGCTCTTGTCTTGTCTTGTCTTAGCACATGCACAGCCAGTAATGAAAAGCATCCTAGAAATGTCGGTTGTGTTTCCGAGCATTTTCTTGTCTGCATTAATATTTGCAGCATATCATAAATATGACACAAGTATTAAAACGACCAGGCCCACCGTGCAGGCTTGAATTTGGGAGAAATCCATAACTCCCCGGCAATCAGATTATTTAGTAATAAATAACATGATCAACGAAGAGTTTTGAATCTACGAAAGGAAGAGACGGGGACAGCCGTACCAACCGTTTCACATTCAGGGGAAAGATGCTTGACGAATCGTTGGGAGTGACTTTGCTAAGAAGATTAATGTATACTCCTTGGGTCCTCAACGTCTTGGGATGGGACACAGTTTTTAGTCTAGAGCCGTGGCTTATACACTGATGGGCAAAAGTATTCGCATAATTTCAGATAGATTACTATGAAAACATGACGAATACTTATGTACATCAGTGTACATATGGGCCTAGGTTTAAGCGCCATTACTCGCTCTCTGGAACGAGAAAAGAAAAAAGAAACAAAAACGATGAAAAACAAGGGGAAACTCATAAGACGATTCAATTATACCTTATTTTTACTTACAACATCTCCATATTTACTTCGTATTGACTTCATGGTATAACAAAACTGGAAGTAAATAACTAGCTTCAAGTATACCACATAATCTCTTCTAATTTGAACCGTTAAAAGTGACATGCGTATGAGTCAAGTCAAATACCACCAACATAAAACGCAAACAGAAAATCTGAACGATCAGAATCAGAGTCTGAGTCTGGATTTTTAGTCAGAAACATCGTGAATTTAATGAAAACAAAATTGTCTAACAGTTCAAAACAGTCAACCAGTAAACGAAAATTATACATCTGTCCTATGCATCAAATGCTTGAAAAATCTTGAAAGGCACTTACTTTCATGAACCTCTAGAATGTGAAGTGATCGATGAGCCTCACTTTCATGCATTTATCTAGGGGAAATAATCTAGAACAATGATAAGAATCGTAATTTCAAAAGGCTTCTCTAAAGATTAGGCCACGCTAACATTTGTCAAAACTTCATAGAAGAAATGTGCTCCTTACTTACGCAACCAAAAATATCTTTATAAATCCACCCACATAGGAATGACAATAAAATATGCAACCTAAAAATGTCCTAAACCGAACTGGAGATACAACTCAGGCACCTCCAGCATGATCTTGGCATGCCTATGGCACAGGTAGCGATAATGATGTCCTTTGAAATGTTATAAAAATCGTTAACCTATTCCTTATGAATCACATGCATTAAATGAATGTTCTTCATGTTACTTTATTTTAAGCCTAATTTCAAAGGCTCAGATGCGGAGAAGAATAGCGGAGCCGCAAATACTAAATTCAATAATTAGCTAACAAACATGACCGCTCCGCAATGGTTAACCCCACTAAATTATTATTAAAAGCAGCCTCTCCCTGGTCAATTTACTTTTATTTTTTGGTGAAGCTTTTCGGATAATAATGTAATTAGTAAAGTTCGTAGAGATCAACTATATCTTTGCAATTTGATAGTTTGAGCTCGAAAAACGATTGGATTCCGACATTCAAGTCATAAAGATTACAGCAGTGCTTGTCTTATGTTTAAAAAAGGAGAACAATGCAAATACCTTGTGAGGCAACATCTTAAAGAATTCCTTACCAATACCCAATTAAGAGAGCGCGAACTCGAAGGTGATATCCGTGACAGATCCTATCATAATTGCTACTATGAATAACTGGATGATGACTCTGGTGCGTTGTTTGCTGGTAGTTCCACAAGGTTGCACAGCACGATTTTAAATGCGTTTGATGTTGTACGAGACTCAAAAACTTGAGCCTTTAGGACGGCTGTTGAAGTTTGTTTTGAAAACAGCGTACTGATTCAAATATCGAAGAAAAGTGAGATAATAGAAGCAAACGGAAGTGTCCAAAATTGAAAAATTTAGAAGGTTTCCAAACATCGTTAGATGCGAACAAAGTTTTTCAGCTTACTACTGATTACTACTTTTTGATGAACAGTCCGTCAAACCAACAATGCATGAAAAAAGGAACGAACTTACCGAAGGTGTTAAACATATTACAATGTTTTTCTTTCGACCCTTTTGCCATCCATAGCGATGTCCACCAGAACTAATAGCTCCAGTATTTTGATCCGTATTCAAGGTATTAAAGCACTATGTAGACCTTCCTACCGTGCCGCGAAGCCGGCCTTTGGTGAGATTAATCTTCGATGTACAGTCCCATCCCGATTTTGGCAACACCCGTTTTTGTCTACCTCCGATTCTGGCAACACCCGTTTTTGGCAACATTTTCTTCCCGATTTTGGCAACAGTCTCGAAAACATGTTTTTTATTACTTTTTAGAGCTAAATCGTTTTTATTAATATGTTATAGGATAAACAAAACCAAAAGTGAACATCATTGAGGTTTATATGCATATTATGGGCTCTGTACGAATAGTGGACACTTTCACTGAAAAAATGAATCATCACTCGTATCACCGCTCATTGCAAACAGTTTCTATTGAAACTTTTCTGCTCTTTTTATTCACGTTTTCCATGTCCCTATTCACACTACCCTAATCTAACCAGCCCACCGTAGAATGTCGTATTTTTTGGCATTCTCACTGATTTTGTCGTCGACAAGCCAACTCACCCCGTTGTACATAGTAGGGGAGAATGGTCCAAAATGCACCCCTGGGCCAAAATGGCCTAACTCATAAAATCACTCATATAATCTGTTGTAGTACATTTATGAACGAATATTACCATTACAATTTATAATTAGTTATCCATCATTGAGCTCCATTGGAAAAATTTAGCAAAATCCATTCATATTCACTCAAATTTAACGATTTTCTATTCTTCCACCACATCCGTAAGTTTGCAGTTCAATCCATTAAGAAAAAACAAACAACCATGCGTTCACCATCATTTTACATGCAATTGAGTCATTTTAGACCACCATTCGGGCGTTTTGCCCCAGGCCTATTTTTAAAACATTTTTTAAATGCGTTAGAAAGTCATGAAAACCTTATTGTTTTGAATAGAAGAACATTGTAAAATGTAGCTGGGTTTGTAAATGTTGCACCTATACGTTGAAATGGTTGAGTATTTTTGTTAACATGGGCGAAAACATCGATAAAGCTTAAGGGGAGCATTTTGGACCGTTCTCCCCTACAACACCTATTAAGCGAAGCCCGCTGTTTACATCACAATGCAACCGATGCTGCATAAGTGATCCAGGAGCATGCAAGCCCCAGTAGATTTAATTGCTAGTGCGATTTTCTGAATGCGCTATATAGCCATCAAGTCGTTATGCTCATTATGCGCCTCTTTTCTGATATCAGCCGAGAAACTGTAATTTTATCATTTTATCCATCTTTCTGCTGCATTGGGGTCGTACACTAATTACGTAAGCACTTATGGGGGGAGGGGGGGTCGACCATTTTCTTACGCTCCATATAAATAAAAATTGATTTGTATGGGAAAAATCTTACATGGGGGAAGGGGGGGGGGTTGAAAAACCCAGAAAAATGCTTACGTAATTAGTGTACGGTATAGGTAGCCAATAAGCAATAATTTTATTTCAAAGAGTTTTATTGTTTTAAATTGAAGCAAATTTGTCTAGCGATTAATATCAGAACACTATGGGCTTTTCCAGTTTCCTGATGTGTCAATTGCATTACGAGCCTTTTGATTCCAGCATGTTTGCCAACAATGCGACAGTAATGGTAAGAGTTTGGTAAAATGTAACCGTAGGGCTCTCGAACAGGCATTGAAAAAAATCAGATCATGAGAAAAAATCGGGTTAATCTAAGCCAACTAGATGCTTTGTCGTGGGACAAGTTATGAGCAGGTATTGAAAAAAACTAGAAAAAATATTTTAAGCTGTTTTTAGTGGAATGTATTCTACCGTCTAAGACGAGTTTAGTACTCTCCATTTAATTCCCCTACATTTTGTTATCTTTGCAGATACGCGAAATGCGTATCTGCAGAGATAATAAAATGTAGGGGAATTAAATGGAGAGTACTAAACTCGTCTTAGATGGTTGAAAAAAATTAGTTCATGATTTAAAATCGATAGCCTCTGCGTACATAACAGTTGTCTCCGTCCACTGCTGCACGTTACCAGTCATGCAGTCTACAGAGGGTCCGTAAATCGTCTTCCACCTGATCGATCCATCTTGATCGCTGCACACCTCGCCTTATTGTGCTTGTCGGATCGTTGTAGAGAACCATGTTTACTCCAAGTGCGCGTTTGTCCTACACAAGTATTGTCCAGATCTCGTGTCCAAGGTAGGCTATCGCCACCGGTTTAATAAGGGAGTCTGTTTGGCACGGCGGCAAACTCTATTCGATCGGAGAGTTTTTTGGAGTCCAAAGTACGTACGCTTTCCTGCCGCGTTGCGTCTCCGAATTTGTCTGCTGGTCGTTATCGGAGGTCAAGTGAGCCCAAGTACACGAATTCTCCAACCACCTTGATTTTGTTGCCATTGCAATGCATTGATACAAGCTCGTGGTTAATGGCCGTTGTCTTCTCTTAAGCCTACTTCGTCTTCAACGTGTTATGACTTGTCCGATCTGTTTTGCTTCCCTCTTCAATCTGATGTAGGATTCTTCCATCTTTTCAAAGTTATAATAATGAAAGTACCGCATGGAGAACAGGAGTGCGATGACCTGCAGAGAGTACCAGTTTGTCCGTAGGTTGACTGCTGTCGAGTGTCACAGGTGGCATGCCGCAAATGGTCTTCCAGCTTCCACTTGGCCACACTGTCACTCGTAGTGCGAGGTGCACATTGTGCTGATGGATCAATCATTGCCGCTTGAAATATTCCTGAGTTGAGTGCTAGGAGACCGACTAGTGCAAAGGGATTTGGTTTTAGTGAGTCGAGTGTAGTTAACCCATACTCATACTACATTGGATACTCTTGACCAATGTGCAGAATGCAGATTTCTATTACCATTTTATAAAACAATGGAATGTCTTATGCCTTGCGTTCATTTTTTCCATAATGTCAGCGAAAGTTGTGAAAGAACTTTACTCTTAATCACACCGACCACAAGAAAGTTTTCCTCCATCAAAATCCATTATATAAGAATTCGAAATTTGTATCACATTTAGTCATCTTGTATCCGTCGGATCACTATTTGATTTATATAGTGAAAAAACAAGCATTTTTGGTGGACTCAAATTTATATGAGATGTCAGATTGAAGTTAGCACTTCAATAAACTACAATAGAAACGTTTTTTATCGCCACAAATTTTAGTAAGGACGTGGCCGACGCTATTGTTAATTTCTTATATTATTTATTATTAAATTTGTATTACGAAATTGGCTAATTATTTACATTATCGTTTGATTATCATTCTTGAAGTTTTTTTAAAATATGTTTGAACTACATTCTCCGAGTTATGAATAATACCGCAAAAATGTTAATTATGATGCACGTGCATCACTTAACTACACTTCACATACTTTGTAGTACATATTCTAAATATTTAGAATCAATCATGAAACCAAAAAAAAAATGAAATTTTGTATGAAATTTTTTTCCCGTTTTTGGCAACATCCCCATTTTGGCAACATTAAAATCCGGTCGTGTTGCCAAAATCGGGAAGGGACTGTATTCTAAAGCTTGACAAGTGTATACTCGAACTACTTGAAAATTTTCGCTCTCCCTCCTTTTCTCTGTTCGAATCTATTTTGACAGCTTCGCTTTTTTTGGCCCAATCACTCAAACTATTTGGCCACACTTTTATTGCAAATTTGTTATTATTCATGAAAATGACCACAGCAGCATGATTTTTTACGTCGTCTCTTGTCCGCAGCTTGCTAAGACTCCTCGCAAACGGAAACGAAATTTGCTCTATAGAAAACTCTGATTCTACCCGGTGGCCCTTTATGGACATGAAACACGGACGTTAAAAGAGGCGGACTGGAGAGCTTTCGGGGTTTTCGAGCAAAAAGTGCTGCGTACAATACTCGGAGGGAAACTAGAAAATGGTGTGTGACACAAACGCATGAAATGAGCTGTATCAAGTATACAAAGAAGAAAATATTTTGAATCGTATAAAATACGGCAGACTTCAGTGGGCTGGTCACTTAGTGCGAATGTCAGATGAAAGAATAGCGGAAACAATATTCAACAGAGAACCAAATAGAGGCCGGCGACTTCGTGGAAGGCCACGAGCACGCTGGCTGCACGCGGTGGAATCGGACCTTTAGACCCTAAACGTTTGGAGAAACTGGAGGAACATCGCCCAAGACCGACGATTATTGAGCTCTACAATACGCCAAGCATAGGTGTATTGACGATGTAGCCAACCAGGTATCCAGGCTGGTATTATTGTTGTGTTTATTAAAGATTCTAGCAGCCCTCGGCTGACTCATATCTGAAACAGTACTCCAATAAGAAAATAAACATCATCCATTTTTAGATGTTGTAAAAAAAAACTTTTAACTTCACTTCCATAAAAAATCACCCAAATTTAAAAAAAAAACTGTTTTCAATAAAAATTGAGTTGGATTGCATATTTCAAAGACACGATTGAGTGAATTACCGATTTTCGATATGTTTTTGTACACATCTCCATGAAGTGACACAGACACATATACACACATGTACATACACGTACATTCACAGTCCCACGTACACTAACACATACATTCACATCCTCACAGACCCATTCACAGATCACTTTGCTCCGTAAAGCGCATCTCGAAGCGAGGGATAATGGAAAATTGCATCCTCCATTCCCGACAAATGATAACAATGTTTGTTGAACAAAAGCAAGTTAAATTAGTTTCTATATTCATTTATATGTCGGACGAAGTCATGTTTATACATTATCATAAATAAAGTTTCTAAATATGGGAGCATATGTCTGCGTCTACCATTCTAACGAGCTCGGTGGTCTGGCGGCTGTCGCTTCTGCCTTGTAGGCGGGAGGTCGTGGTTTCACTTCCGGGCTCGTCCCTTTCTTGTTTTGTGTTTCTGTCTTACTTCTTTCTGTGTTTACGGTGCACCGGGGCGATTCCTGCTGCTGTAGCCCTTCACACGGTCCCGGGGCCTCTGAGAGGTCGTGGAGTTCTCTGCATCTTTCTTGAGTGGGTGTCCGGCGGGCCATCCCTCCCCTTCCTCAGCGTTTGCAGGGACGTGGCCGGGGCTGGTTTCGACTGATGGAGGGTGCATTGCTGCCGTCTGAGAGTTGGGGATTGGTCCCAGATCGGTGGATGTGGGGGAGGATGAGAGTGATGCTGCTTCATGCAGTAGTCTTGGCTTGTGCCACCTGAGAGTTTGTGCGAGCTGCAGAATGCTAGTGCTAATATGTCTGCGTCTACCATTATATAAAATTGAAGAATATAGTGGATATAAACTATTATACCTCCATACATTTGTGAATGAGAAGATCTTGTTTTTTGAACAGCAGGAATTCAATGTGTTGGTAAGTAAAATTTTGCATAATTATCTGCATTTTTATGTACGTTTCCATTTTAGGTATCCCGAGGAATGACCTGATTATAGAGTACTAGATCTACCAAACAATCGGACAAAGTAAGTGTGATCATCGAATATCTGTATACGTCTTAACGTTAACCAAACGATTCCCATTGTTAAACCTTTCCCCCACTCCAAAAAACTCCCGTGACACCTATGAGAGGTCGTAGAGTTCTCTGCATCTTTCTTAAGTAGGCGTACAACTAACTATCCTTCCCTTTCCTCAGCATTCGCAAGGACGTGGCCAGGACAGATCTCGACTGTTGGAGAATGTACTGCTCTCGTCTAAGAGATGAAGATTAGTCCCAAATCTTTTTCTGTGGTTACGGACGAGAGTGATACTACCCTTGTACAACAGTCTAGGCTTGTACCACCTACGATATTGTGCGAACTGCTCAATGCTAATGCTAATGCTAAATTGAGTTGGATTGCATATTTATCCTAAAATTTTTAGATATTTACTCTCAAATTTTTCTGTCTGGTACAGTACAGATTTTTGAAGATTTCGGTACAGATGAAAAAGATTTTGGAGTCCATGGTAGTAGTCATAGGAGGTGACTTCAATGCCTGGACTGTGGAATGGGGCAGTCTAACACAAGATGATATATCCTGCAGGAAGCTCTATTGAAGCTAACTGTACGACGATTATACGTACGATTGTGCAATGAAGGCTGCATGAGCTCATTTCGGAAAGACGTGAGGGCATCTATCATCGACATCACGTTCTGCAGTGGCAAACATGGACTTGAGAGTTGGCGAAGAGTACACCCACAGCGACCACCAGGCGATCCACTACAGTATCGGCCAACGAAACCCTGGTTCAACACGGAGAATGATGCCCAATGAACGGAAATGGAAAACGAAAGCCTTCGACAAAGACCTATTCGTTGAGGAACTTCCTCCATAGAGATTACGAGAAAGTTGCTGTGGCCGAGTTAACGAGAAGAAAAGTAACGATTTGCGACGCTGCAATGCCGCGAAAACTGAATCAGAGGTGTCCAGCATAATGGAGGAATGATAGGCTACGTGTGCTACGTTCTGCTTGTCTCAAAGCTAGGAGGCGGGCACAGAGAGCGAGGATGGAACTAGAGATTCATGTCTCTCTAGGCGGCAAGGCGGCTTTCCGGGAAGCTAGGACCGCATTAAAACGGGTTATCCAACTTAACAAGTCAGACTGCTTCAAGGAGTTGTGCCTGGAGAGACAGGTATCGAATCGTGTTGGCGAAGATTAAAGGTTCGTCTATGCCAGCTGAAAAGTGGCCGGACAATTTGAAAGCGATCATAAAGAGCCTCTTCCCGAAACAAGATCTGACCTCGTGGCCACCAACACCGTACGGCGAAAAAGGAGAAGCAAACGCTGATCTAATAGCGAGCTTGCATGACCGACAAAACGTCTGAAAGCGAAGAAAGCCCATGGACCATATGGAATTCCGAACGTGGCGCTAAAAGCTGAGGTCCTAGCATATCCAGACATGTGCAGGAAAGCGTTGCAAAAGTGCCTGGACGAAAATAACTTTCCAAAAATGTGGAAAGATCCTGATATACTGCCAAAGCGAAGAAAGTTACCCGCCAATCCGGTCGCGTACAGACCTATATGCTTGTTATACACGCTAGGGAAGCTCCTGGCAAGCATCATCCTCAATAGGCAAACTAAATGTACAGAGAGGGAGAGCAGACTGTCGATGTTGCAGTTAACCCAAGCAACACCTCTTGTTTCTCAGTGAGTAACAACAACTGTGGTGTGACTTACTAAAGGTCTGACTTATGCACAACGCGTCGTATTTGGAACTCCTTTGTGACACGGGGGCAGCAGGGACTATGTCCAAGGGCTTGACGATCCCTCCCCAGGCCATCTGCGAGTTGTGGGGCTTGCCTAGGATGTGGTGGGGTTTGACAGTGGGCCCTGTTAAACCTCTATAAAAAGCTGCATGTATCCGCAAGTAGGCTCCGCCAAAGCGACCGTGTGCCGCTCAAAGCGCACAAGCCCAAGTCCTGGTGTTAGGTGGGACGCTAAACAGCCCTGACACGACGGCCCTCCGACGAGACAGGAGGTTTGCGCAGGCCCAATAAGCCGCCTAGAAAACCAATCATTACGAACAATATAAGAGATAATGCGACTCGATATAATCGGCAAAGACCTAGGCGACGAATACAGGATCACGATTGGAAGCTTGGAACATGGAATTGCAAGTCGCTAGGTTTCGCAGGTTGCGACAGGATGATCTACGATGAATTACATCCCCGCAACTTCGACGTCGTGGCGCTGCAGGAGATTTGCTGGACAGGACAGAAAGTGTGGAAAAGCGGGCATCGAGCGGCTACCTTCTACCAAAGCTGTGGCACCACCAACGAGCTGGGAACCGGCTTCATAGTGCTGGGTAAGATGCGCCAACGCGTGATTGGGTGGCAGCCAATCAACGCAAGGATGTGCAAGCTGAGGATTAAAGGCCGTTTCTTCAACTATAGCATCATCAACGTACACTGCCCACACGAAGGGAGACCCGACGACGAGAAAGAAGCGTTCTACGCACAGCTGGAGCAGACATACGATGGATGCCCACTGCGGGACGTTAAAATCGTCATCGGTGACATGAACGCACAGGTAGGAAGGAGGAAATGTATAGACCGGTCATCGGACCGGATAGTCTGCACACCGTATCGAATGACAACGGCCAACGATGCATAAACTTCGCAGCCTCCCGCGGAATGGTAGTCCGAAGCACCTTCTTTCCCCGCAAAAATATCCACAAGGCCACATGGAAATCACCTAACCAAGAAACGGAAAACCAAATCGACCACGTTCTAATCGACGGCAAATTCTTCTCCGACATCACGAACGTCCGCACTTACCGCAGTGCGAATATTGAATCCGACCACTACCTCGTTGCAGTATGCCTGCGCTCAAAACTCTCGACGGTGTACAACACGCGTCGAAGTCGGACGCCGCGGCATAATATCGGGCGGCTACGAGACGGTAGACTAGCCCAAGAATACGCGCAGCAGCTGGAAGTGGCACTCCCAACGGAAGAGCAGCTAGGCGCAGCGTCTCTTGAAGATGGCTGGAGAGATATTCGATCCGCCATTGGTAGCATCGCAACCGCTGCACTTGGCACGGTGCCCCCGATCAGAAGAAACGACTGGTATGACGGCGAATGTGAGCAGTTAGTGGAAGAGAAGAATGCAGCATGGGCGAGATTGCTGCAACACCGCACGAGGGCGAACGAGGCACGATATAAACAGGTGCGGAACAGACAAAACTCGATTTTCCGGAGGAAAAAGCGCCAGCAGGAAGATCGAGACCGTGAAGAAACGGAGCAACTGTACCGCGCTAATAACACACGAAAGTTCTATGAGAAGTTAAACCGTTCACGTAAGGGCCACGTGCCACAGCCTGATATGTGTAAGGACATAAACGGGAACCTTCTTACGAACGAGCGTGAGGTGATCCAAAGGTGGCGGCAGCACTACGAAGAACACCTGAATGGCGATGTGGTAGACGAAGATGGCGGTATGGTGATGGACCTGGGAGAACGCGCGCAGGACATAATTTTCCCGGCTCCGGATCTCCAGGAAATCCGGGAGGAGATTGGCCGGTTGAAGAACAACAAAGCCCCTGGGGTTGACCAACTACCAGGAGAGCTATTTAAACACGGTGGTGAGGCACTGGCTAGAGCGCTGCACTGGGTCATTACCAAGATTGGGGAGGAGGAAGTTTTACCGCAGGAGTGGATGGAAGGTGTCGTGTATCCCATCCACAAAAAGGACGATAAGCTGGATTGTAGCAACTACCGCGCAATCACATTGCTGAACGCCGCCTACAAGGTACTCTCCCAAATTTTATGCCGTCGACTAGCACCAACTGCAAGGGAGTTCGTGGGGCAGTACCAGGCGGGTTTTATGGGCGAACGCTCCACCACGGACCAGGTGTTCGCCATTCGCCAAGTACTGCAGAAATGCCGCGAATACAACGTGCCCACACATCATCTATTCATCGACTTCAAAGCCGCATATGATACAATCGATCGGGACCAGCTATGGCAGCTAATGCACGAACACGGTTTTCCGGATAAACTGATACGGTTGATCAAGGCGACGATGGATCGGGTGATGTGCGTAGTTCGAGTTTCAGGGGCATTCTCGAGTCCCTTCGAAACCCGCAGAGGGTTACGGCAAGGTGATGGTCTTTCGTGTTTGCTATTCAACATCGCTTTGGAAAAGGGTAATACGAAGAGCAGGGATTAACACGAGTGGTACAATTTTCAATAAGTGCGTCCAGCTATTTGGTTTCGCCGACGACATAGATATTATGGCACGTAACTTTGAGAAGATGGAGGAAGCCTACATCAGACTGAAGAGGGAAGCTAAGCGGATCGGACTAGTCATCAACACGTCGAAGACGAAGTACATGATAGGAAGAGGTTCAAGAGAAGACAATGTGAGCCACCCACCGCGAGTTTGCATCGGTGGTGACGAAATCGAGGTGGTAGAAGAATTTGTGTACAGGCATACCTCGATAGTACGTACACCTCCGTAATTTTAGTGTACGTACTATCGAAGCGTATGTACTATCGAAGCAAAAAATACTGAACAAAAAAAAATTTGTTTTTGCCTTTCTATTTATTTGGGAGTGGTGTAATGTTTATAAAACCGCTCGGAAGCCAAAATTTCGATAGAAGGCTCTGTATTCTAAGCAAATTTATATTTGATATAGTACACAACGGACCAGCATGACTAAGATTTCTCTTGAAATGGTGCCTACATGTAGCATTGCGCAGAATTATCGTCCTTGCAAATGTGAGGCTATTGTTTTTATGAAATATTGTATGTTAATGCTTCGGAACATCCATAAATTACGTGATATTCGTAACGTTATAAAAATATGTTACACATCATGCATAATTATGCATGTAACTACAAAAAGTGACGATTGGAGGTGGATCACAACATTTTTACGTGACGTATTTTATGGATTCCACCTATAGATTTTATGTAAATGAAAAGCTTTAAGCTTGTCCCTAACTGTCACTGTCATTGTGATTCTATTGGCTCCATTGACGCTTCCTCACCAAAGCGACAAACTGTTAGCTATAGCAACAAACGCATCGCGTTGATTAGGAGGAATCTTCATTATGATTCGTAATTTTATACATAAATACATTACACTAAGATGAGTATAAAGATAACAAATAAACTGATTTCTAATTTTCTAATTTATTTTAATTTTCTCGTACATACAGGGTGTCTGCAAATTATCCGTACAGATTTTGATAGTTTGCTTCTACAAAACAAAAACAGACAATAATGGACTGAAAGGCTGTAACAGATGTATATTCTGAGAACACTGAGCGTCACATCAGCTTGATGTGCCGGCGAACACATCAGCTTGATGAATTGAGGTGTTGTCTGTCGATAAAGTATTTAAATCTAAATCATTGGATGTTGATCTACCGAACTAGTTGAACTAGCGTGGATCTCTGGCTAAAAAGTGCGACGTGGGATAATTTTCGGCAACATAGCCACTTTTCAACACATTCTCGGCCAAACATAAAGCTACTTTTTTCTGAAAATGTGGGTTTGTTCTTCAGGACACTAAGGAATTACTCCAAGAACACCCTCTGAACTTCTACTAGAGTTTCTCCGTATTTTAGTTTGAAATTATTTTAAAACTTTATTTGAAATTTATTTTGACATTCAAAAATATTTTCCTCTGAAAATTCCTTAGGAAATTCATTCAAAAAACTTCTTATTTTCATATTTATCCTGGATTTGTTTCAGATATTCTTCTAGGATTTTTTTTCGAGAATATCTCCAGGAAATCCATCAAGATTTTTCGAAACTTAAACTCAAACCAAGAAATCCATCGCGATTTTTTTCAAAAATTACTTTAGGAAATTCTTCAGGAAATCCTTTCGGATACTCCTATTCTTCCTGAAAAAGGAACTTCTCAGAGCAGTTTTTGAAGGAATTTTCTGCAGAATAATTTGAGAAAATTCTGTGGGAATTCCGATACGAAATCCCGGATAATTCTTGAATAACTTTTCGGGGGAACTTTAAAAGAGATTTCTGAAGAAGTTCTTGAAGTAATTTCCGGGGAAATTATTAATGGATTTTTTGGGAGAATACATGGAGGAATTTCTGGAATAAAAAGTGTGAGAATTCTTGAAGAATTTTCGAGGTTGTTGTTTTAAGATATTGCTGCGAATTCATGGAAAAAAATCTCGGAAAATACTCGGATGATTTTTTATAGAAATTTTAAGCGAAGTACCGTAGAAATTTTGAGAATGGCTGCAGGATCTTCCGGGAGAATCCCTTAAATAATTTTCAGAGGAATTTTAAGGGGAATTTTTGTAGGTAATTCCGAAAGAGTTTTGACCAGTGGTGGAAATCTGTGAACCTTGTTCACAAAACAAGAATAAGGCCATGCAAAATACTCGGGAAAACTTGTTTTGCCTTTTCTTGCCTACCTATTACTCGCAGAGAAAACAGAAAAGCGAACCCCGAAAAATGTTCGTAGAGCTCGCGAGTCATTTGGGTTAATTTGCTAAATGTCATAAACCAACCTCGGAACATGATTCTCACGGATGTTCGAGCAAGAACACATTTGTTTTTGTGTTTATGTTAAGTAAAATTTATCCATTTTATTCGAAGTAACCACAAATACTCGTGATCGTGATTTTTTCCTCGCGAAAAATACTGTCCTGCTTTTTGTCTTTGCTCTGCCCGTACTCGCGAACAAAGCAAGCGCTTGAAAAAATGCAGGCAGTAGGTTCACGCGAATTACACTCTTTTCTTACTCGTGAAGCGAGTATTTCCAGCACTGATTTTGACGAAATTTAATTTTTGTACCCAGATGAATTTGCAGACGAATTTTGCAAGGAATTTCCAAGAGAATTCCCGAAGAAAAAAAAAACAATTTTCCGGGAGAGTTCTTGGAGGAATGCCTGGGGCGTGAATATCAAGGACTTCCACGTGAGTTTCTGAAGAAATTCAATGAGAATTTCCGGAAAGACCTCGAAGTAATTAATGGAGAGATCTTCATGAAATTTCTGGAGTAACTCCAGAGAGGATGCCCGGAAGAGTTTGTATGGGAATTTCTGAATGATTTTCTGGTGGAAGTTCTGGGAAAGGGGATGTGGAAATTTCTAAGATAATTCCTAAGTGAATTGCTGAAGAAATTACCAAGAAAATAATGGAATTTAGAGGGAACTTTCAGAGAAATATCTGGAAAAACTCCCGTAGGAATTACCGAAGAAACTTTCGGAGGAATTCCTGCAGGAACATCTAGATAAATTCCGGAAAACTTATAATACACGAAATTGATTCACGCTGACTCACGCCGCCGCCAATCACCACCACGCCACTGCCACTGGCTGAAAATGATCTATCACGCCTCACCGTCGATAAAATTTCAATCGGCGCACAGGTCTAGATAGAATATCAAGTTAAATCATGTATGGAATTTTGAACCGAACTACCAAGGTATCCCAGGAAGAACCCTTGGGAGAACTACTGCTCCAGGATAAACTTCTTCGGAAATCCCAGTAAGACGTCTCAGAGGAAATTTTCGACCAAAAATTTTCCTCATTTTAGTAACGCTGCTAATTTGGTTCTCAAGAAAAAAATAATTTTACCGACAAGTGGATAGAATGGAACTAAACTTAATGTAAACTTAATTAAACAGTAAAGTATCTTGTCGAAAATTCAATTTTATGAATCACCATTCCCATGATGGAATTAATTTACTCCTCGGGGAAATATTTTCTGGTCTATCAGGTGAACTAATGCATGGGGAAGGGTTCTAGAACTAGAACTAATTTCCTTGATTGATAAAATAATTCATAAACATAATAACTGTTTAATGAAGTGGATAGCTAATCTGCTTTATAAGAAAATTATTCCCATAAAATTTCAATTATTGCTGATAACACTCTTATGCCGATGACATACTCACGCGAGTGCGTGTGCGAACGCGTCCAAGACAAAAGAATTCCTCTTGCTGATATTCAGCTTTATGAGGGCTTGGACGCGCTCCGCATCGCTCAGCCGTTTCAGATGTTCCTTCAATTGTTTAAAATGATAGTATAATATGTGTTATGTAAGACTGGGAAACATTTATGACACGCTGCTTTTTCAAAGTTTTGCTACTAAATTCTTTATAAGCTCACGATGGTGTTTAAATCAGTTGTGAAATTATTACGTAACATATGAAGGACCCCCGCATGTGCCATGATCAATGCATATTAAATTTTTTACTAAAATCGTACAGAAAATTGAACGAAAAAAAAATTTTTTTTGTGTACGTACTATCGAGGTAAAATGTACGTACAATCGAGGGTACGTACTATCGAGGGTACGTACTATCGAGGGTACGTACTATCGAGGTATGCCTGTACTTGGGCTCACTGGTGACTGCCGAAAATGACACCAGCAGAGAAATTCGGAGACGCATAGTGGCTGGAAATCGTACGTACTTTGGACTCCGCGAGACGCTCCGATCGAATAGAGTTCGCCGCCGTACCAAACTGACAATCTACAAAACGCTCATTAGACCGGTAGTCCTCTACGGACACGAGACCTGGACGATGCTCGTGGAGGACCAACGCGCACTTGGAGTTTTCGAAAGGAAAGTGCTGCGTACCATCTATGGTGGGGTGCAGATGGCGGACGGTACGTGGAGGAGGCGAATGAACCACGAATTGCATCAGCTGTTGGGAGAACCATCCATCGTTCACACCGCGAAAATCGGACGACTGCGATGGGCCGGGCACGTAGCCAGAATGTCGGACAGTAACCCGGTGAAAATGGTTCTCGACAACGATCCGACGGGCACAAGAAGGCGAGGTGCGCAGCGGGCAAGGTGGATCGATCAGGTGGAAGATGACTTGCGGACCCTCCGTAGACTGCGTGGTTGGCGACGTGTAGCCATGGACCGAGCCGAATGGAGGAGACTCTTATATACCGCACAGGCCACTTCGGCCTTAGTCTGAATAAATAAATAATAATTGTGACACAAAAAGCGCAAGAGGTGGAGCCTATTTGCAACATCTTGCGGTCACAATGAAAATAAAAACACAAAAACCAACCGGGAATCGAACCATGGACCTTGAGAATTGCAACCTTCTACTATAACCATTACACCAACAATTCTATTTGGAGGTTCTGCTACAAGTGCACTACATAAACAACAAAGTCATTTGTAACTTCATTGTAGCTTATACGGAACATGCAGGGGACTGTCAAAAATAAAATACTGTCAGCTGAGCTCTAAGTGTTTTGCTACATATCAGAAACATTGTCGTAACAGCAATGAACCGAAGTGTTATTATTTCTGCAACTTATCTGTTTTGTTTCTGATATGAAACACATCGAATTTTAAACCACCCAAGAAGTCAGATGGGTAGAATATTGCGACGCCACTTAAAAGGAAATGAAACATTGTGATTTCCTGAAACTGGGAAGTAGCTTTAATGAGACTCGATGTATTGCCAGTGTCTTCAATGCAATTCATTAGGAACAAACACCTATTTGAAAGATGTTGCACGTGCTGCTTGGGTAAGATTCCGTAAAGGAGTATCGATGGTAGATGCAATTCGAACAGTGCTCGAGAGTGCTGAGAAGGCGTCCAAACGGAAGAGACTAGGAGATTGATACTGCGCAGTGGCTACGATAGAGTTCAATAGTTCCAGCTTTGTGGCGATTGCCGCAACACTGCACAGAATGCGGGCTCCAGACTATCTTTGTCATATCAAAAAAAGCTACTTCCAGAGCACAGTCTTGGCGAACGTCACGATTATTATTATTATCAGACTAAGGCCGGAGTGGCCTGTGCTGCACGTAAAAGACTTCTCCATTCAGCTCGGTCCATGGCTGCACTTCGCCAACCACGCAGTCTTCGGAGGGTCCGCAAATCGTCCTTCACCTGATCGATCCACCTTGCCCGCTGTGCACCTCGCCTTCTTGTTCCCGTCGGATCGTTGTCGAGAACCATTTTCACCGGATTACTGTCCGACATTCTGGCTACGTGCCCGGCCCACCACAGTCTTCCGATTTTCGCGGTGTGAACGATGGATGGTTCTCCCAACAGCTGATGCAACTCGTGGTTTATTCGCCTCCTCCACGTACCGTCCACCATCTGCACCCCACCATAAATGGTACGCAACACTTTCCTTTCAAAAACTCCAAGTGCGCGTTGGTCCTCCACGAGCATCGTCCAGGTCTCGTGTCCGTAGAGAACTACCGGTCTTATAAGCGTTTTGTAGATAGTCAGTTTGGTACGGCGGCGAACTCTATTCGATCGGAGCGTCTTGCGGAGTGCAAAGTACGTACGATTTCCAGCCACTATGCCCCTCCGAATTTCTCTGCTGGTATCGTTATCGGCGGTCACCAGTGAGCCCAAGTACACGAATTCTTCAACCACCTCGATTTCGTCACCACCGATAGAAACTCGTGGTGGGTGGCTTACATTGACCTCTCTTGAGCCTCTTCCTATCATGTACATCGTCTTCGACGTGTTGATGACTAGTCCAATCCGTTTAGCTTCGCTTTTCAGTCTGATGTAGGCTTCCTCCATCCTCTCAAAGTTACGTACCATGATATCAATGTCATCGGCGAAACCAAATAACTGGACGGACTTCGTGAAAATCGTACCACCCGTGTCAATCCCTGCCCTTCGTATTACTCCCTCCAAAGCGATGTTGAATAGCAGACACGAAAGACCATCGCCTTGCCGTAACCCTCTACGCGTTTCGAAGGGACTCGAGAATGCCCCTGAAACTCGAACTACGCACATCACCCGATCCATCGTCGCCTTGATCAACCGTATGCAGCCGGCGAACGTCACGAACAAATGGCAAAAATCCATGTGTTTTACAGCGGGTATTCCTCAAGATTCCATACTCGGTCCAACCGTCTGTAATGGAATGGAATGGAATGTATGATGGAGTTCTGACACTGCGGCTGCCCAGGAAAGTGAAAATCGTGAGTTTTGCGAACGACGTATCATTAACAAGAAGTAGGTGCTATCAGTCAGCAACTGCAAAGCGAAGGTAATGAACGTGATAACTAGGATCAAGCCAAACGTTGGCGGTCCCAGAAGCAGCACGACGCGTCTGCTAGCCAGTGTCTCGTTATCGATACTGCGGTATGGGGCTCCTGCACAGAAACAAATCCATATCCATGATAATGAACATAAACTCATAAAATCATAGAATTTGTCAGATCATGAAACCATGATAATAGTTCACGATTTCAGGAACTTTATTCATGAAGCTCTGCTCATCAGTCGATAATATGCATAGCCTGTTATACTTCGATTGTTCCGTTCCCAAGAAGCACTCAGTGGACTCAAGTTCGATCCTCGTGTTGAACCTTTTGGGATGGGATTGTGCCCATTTGCATCATCCTGGGAAAGATGGTGAGAAATCATTCGATTGCAATGTGACAACAGGAGTGGAGCAGTACAAAGAAAATAAGATGGACCCACGGGCTTATTCCAAACTTACCAAAGTGGATGAACAGTTCTTGCTCAATCCTATCGAAATAAAGCACAAAATTTTCGATGGAACATTTCTGTTTTTATTGTATAATCTCTCCTTTTTTCAACATCACATACATAAGTGTGATTCATTACACATGTTATTGTATATTGTTTTTTATGTTATATCACATGAAGGACACGCATTATAAACTAGGAAACATTTAGATAGATACAGTCAGCAATTTATTTGTAATCAGTTATGCATTACTAATTGAACAATCAGTTTGTTTATTACCCTCCAAAAATTCTTTCCCTCGTCATATTGGAGTAATAAGTTTAACGTGTAAATATTTCCTTTGTCCACACACCTGGAGCCCGTTCATGTCCTGTCATACAAGTAAAACTTAATAACTATGGAACTTAAATATAAGGCTTTAGTTTCTGTGTATTGTTTCGGCCATTGTTTGTGGGTGTTTGTGTACTCTGTATTCTTACATCGAATTGTAATTTGTATCCTTGGGTATCGGTGCACTGCTAATTCTGTTTAAACAATCTTCAGATAAACCGGCTGCATATCGGCGTACCAGGCTACCTCTCCGTGGTGGTTCGGGATTGCACCTTCCCGGCAGGTAAGCCAGTACGTGTCCATTAAGCCTTTTCCCTTCACGTCGATAAGTCCCCTGTGTTCGGTTTTGAAGCCGCCGATTTTGACTAGTTCATCGTTCATCTCAGTGGAAATGTGAATTTTGAGTGCTGGAAATAAAGTAGATTTTGAAATGTTATCAGGTGTTATTTAAGTCCACAAAATATTGATTCAGGGTGCACCATGGTTCAAAAAATTTATTTTGTTCCACATCACCCATTGGATTCTGTCTCATGTTCTGGGTCTCATCCGTAAATTTGTGCTTATTTAGATAAAAACTAGGGGAAATGTGAGTAAGTCCGGCACTGTGGATAAGCCTGTCGCCCCCAGACTTTGACAAGAAATCATTTTTCAATTAACTTTATGACCTCATGTAATGTCAGCTTTTCTTAGTTTTGCTATTCTGAATCACATAAAACCTATGATGAACTGAATGTCAAGAGAATTAACAAAACAAGTGCAAACATCGCCGCCGCGTTGCCGGCGTTTAAGGGCACTCCTCACGGAATCCAATTTTCAAGGAACTCGCGTTATCAAGGGCACACCATTCGATGCGGAAGCAACGCACAGCTGTCATTTTTATTTTTTCAGTTTTGCTGCGTCGCAGCATGCGTGAAAAAATAGAAATGACAGTTGGGCGTTAATTCCGTATCGAGTGGTGTGCCCTTGAAAACGTGAGTACTTTGAAGTTTGGATTCCGTGAGGAGTGCCCTTAAGGTCACTCCTGACGGAATCCAAGTTTCAAAGTGCTCGCGTTTTCGAGGGCACCCCACTCGATACGGAAGCAACGCACAACTGTCATTTTTATTTTTTCACGCATGCTGCGACGCAGCAAAGCTAAATCAACAAAAATGACAGTTGTGCGTTGCTTCCATATCGAGTGGTGTGCTCTCGAAAACGCGAGCACTTTGAAACTTGGATTCCGTCAGGAGTGACCTTAAAAAGCTTTCAGAACATCAGTTTTTTCGTACAAACATTCTTTTGTGTACTCTTTGCTGTCATTAAGGTGGACTGAAAGGTGCCTATGATCAAAGATTTATTTATTATGGTGCTTTTGGAAAAAAAATCATAAGGGTTGTGTACAAGACACGACCGCCCGACGTAAACTACGTAAAACAGTTTGGTGAAATGAAGAATCTAGCAAGTCTCATCATTCATGAATATTGCTCTTTTAATTACTTATGAGACAACACTGGTTTCGAGCAATATTCAAAACATGAAATTTGTTGAATACGACAATTTAAAATTTACTTTTTGAAAGTAACTGATATATTTATGTAATTCAGCCAAATTTGTTAAATTCTCGAAATATGTATAATATGAGAAGTTTAGTTTTGTTTGTTCAATTTGTTAGGGTTTTCACTTTAAAAAATTCAATTTCATTGTTGTTTTTTTTCGAAAAATCTTCTAAATGAGCTTAACTAAATTTGGGTATTTCTATTGCAAATAATATTTTGTAAGGTTAAATTGCAATCTTTACTGAATTTAACCATTAAAATGTCAGTAATCAAGGATAATTACCGTCAAATCGCTGAAGGCGCATCTCGGTGAACAAAGCGAATTCGTGATTTTGCTACTGACGGCATCGTTTTGATTGAACTGTCGCCATCGCCATTTGCACTTTCTTGCAGTTCTGCGTAACTAATAGAAGTTTGTCTCGAGTCAATTTTATATTGTTATTTTTCGCATTGGAAATCACTAAGAGAACATAATCAAATTCATAATCTTGCTAGAAGATTTTACTGAAAGCCAAGAGTGTGCTGGTCACTAGTGGTTGCACTCTGGAAAAATCCTCTCAGCTTAACAACATTTTTCCAAGATAATGATGGTCATCAAAAGAATCGATTTACTTTAAATGACTATCAGCAATTACCGCAGCTCCACCATTGACGACGCGACCAACATCAACGCGGCAGCCTTTGTCGCTTGGACCGCAACCGGACGAAATTTTCACTCCCGTGAGGCTGCCGTCCCGACCGTCGCTCTACCATCGTTGACTGCCGCCTATCGCTGTGGGATGCCTTTGTCGCTGAGATCGCTACCCAACGCCATGATCCACTCTCCGCCCGACATTCACCTCCCATGCTGGTTCAAGGCAACAAATGAAGCATCGTGTCCGCTCTCTGAAAATGCTCGAATGAAAATGACGCGCGCGTCCGAGACAAGAGCTTTTATGCATAGAGAAATGGAGCGATGGGCGAAAAGGACCGTAACTTATAACAAACTGATGTCCGTCTTGGGGATACAGGATTATTGATTGGGTCTGAATATTTACTGGGTTTGGAAAGAATTAAAATTTCCACTAGTTTAACGTTGATAATCAAAATTTCAATAAAACTTATCAAATTGGTGAAGAGTTTCCGAAGCGCTTGATATATAAATCTCAAAAATCCATCAAAAGTAAAGATTAACGTTTAAAATCTTACATAATTACGTGACGGTCCCCAATTTTGAGATTTTCATCTTACGCCCTGTATCAGAGCCTCCACCTTAGACGTAGTTCACATCAAAATGCGATCACATTACCAATTTACTATTCATATGAATATACAGGGGATGTCCAAAATAACTGGGATAGGCAAATTCAAGGCATAATTAGATGTGTTGTAACTATGTAAATTATTATCCGATTTGGACAATTCAGAGATGCCTGAACTAGAAATTTGATGTGGTTTCACCATATGTTCATGGAACCGACAATGGCCGACATGGCCATCGGATACCGGAGAAATTCCGGGTTTTTCGAAGGTAGATTCAGAACCGTAAATTTGTGGTGGGTATTAGGATAAGTTGTGGTTGAAAACAGAATAATATTAGTAACCACAAAGTAGGGCTCTTACTGATTGGAACCATATGTTTAAATTCGAATCAAGTGAGATATGGGCATTTGTTTAGAATCGGCTCCGATCGGGAGTTTTAAAATGGACCAGGCCACAAATTCATTTGAATCAAGCTTTTTGATCGATCTTCCATTATGATTACATTCCAGAAGTCTTCTGTCACGTCAAGAATGAAAAACCAACCAAAAATACGGATTCTGAAGTCGCTGGGGTACCCCCGGGGAACCCGTAGAGGGGACATTTCAGTTTTGATACCAAAGCTAGCCATTCGACGGTTCGTTTTTCATGGTTTTCTATCAGGGAGTGAGGTATGAGTATAAAATGGACCATTGGCGGCTTTGACCGCTTCCGGGCCCTGTGGATTGTCCCCGGAGAACCAGTAGAAGGGGAAGTTTCTGTTTTACCCCCAAAAGTGGTCATTCGAAGGTTCGTTTTTCATGGCTTTCTATCAGAAAGTGAGGTATGAGTATAAAATGTACAATTGACGGCTTTGCCCGCTTCCGGGACCTACGGCTTGTCCCCGGGAAACCCGTAAAAGGGGCATTCCAGTTTTGGCACCAAAGCTAGTTATTCCACGGCTCGTTCTTTATGGTTTTCGATCGGGAAGAGAGCTATGAATATAAAATTGATCATTGATGACTCTGACCGCTTCCGCGACCTCTGGATTACTCCCAGGAGAACCTGTAAAAAGGTCTTTTCGGATTTAGGTCAAAACTAGTCATACGACGGATCTTTTTTCAAACACGGTTTAAAAAAATGTCTTCCTTTTACTTCCACTAATTCGTTTTTTGGTATCTACATAAATACGTAATTCATTCACCACTTGTGGACATATTCAGTGTGTTGTTTATCGTTTTATTAGTCGAACATTTTCCCCTAAGACGCTCGCAAATAATTATTAATCTAAATTAATGATTTTGTGTGTGTTACTTCTACGTGAAGTTAAACGATTTACAATGATATGGAAATGCTAATATCATCTTCCAAACTTGGACGTACATGTTCATGATAGAATTAGAGGCGAAAGTATAAAATTGATAGTTCCGTTAGGATACGGCAGGCATGAAGAATGTTTTTATAGAAGTCGATTTGAAAGCGAGTGGAGGGCAATATTTGTGATGGCACATATCACACGACCTTACTTCTGCCAAACTCCCGTATGAAGGGGGAGGGAAGAATATCAGTGTGGAAGCTGATATATCTCCACTGGCAAAAGGAAGGTGGTTTGATTTGCTCATATGCCATAGCATGTGGAAGGATTTTCTGTCGACGAGTACTGTCTCCAAATTTCTAATATGACATCAGCATCTAGTCGAATAGGATTTTTATTACACAGTTCTGTTTTCTCATTGCGTCCGTCTCGTCGACAGGACAGGACAGAAAGTGTGGAAAAGCGGGCATCGAGCGGCTACCTTCTACCAAAGCTGTGGCACCACCAACGAGCTGGGAACCGGCTTCATAGTGCTGGGTAAGATGCGCCAACACGTGATTGGGTGGCAGCCAATCAACGCAAGGATGTGCAAGCTGAGGATTAAAGGCCGTTTCTTCAACTATAGCATCATCAACGTGCACTGCCCACACGAAGGGAGACCCGACGACGAGAAAGAAGCGTTCTACGCACAGCTGGAACAGACATACGATGGATGCCCACTGCGGGACGTCAAAATCGTCATCGGTGACATGAACGCTCAGGTAGGAAGGGAGGAAATGTATAGACCGGTCATCGGACCGGATAGTCTGCACACCGTATCGAATGACAACGGCCATCGATGCATAAACTTCGCAGCCTCCCGCGGATTGGTAGTCCGAAGCACCTTCTTTCCCCGCAAAAATATCCACAAGGCCACATGGAGATCACCTAACCAAGAAACGGAAAACCAAATCGACCACGTTCTAATCGACGGTAAATTCTTCTCCGACATCACGAACGTCCGCACTTACTGCAGTGCGAATATTGATTCCGACCACTACCTCGTTGCAGTATGCCTGCGCTCAAAACTCTCGACGGTGTACAACACGCGTCGAAGTCGGACGCCGTGGCTTAACATTGGGCGGCTACAAGACGGTAGACTAGCCCAAGAATACGCGCAGCAGCTGGAAGTGGCACTCCCAACGGAAGAGCAGCTAGGCGCAGCGCAGCGTCTCTTGAAGATGGCTGGAGAGATATTCGATCCGCCATTGGTAGCACCGCAACCGCTGCACTTGGCACGGTGCCCCCGGATCAGAGAAACGACTGGTTTGAGCGCGAATGTGAGCAGTTAGTAGAAGAGAAGAATGCGGCATGGGCGAGAAAGCTGCAACACCACACGAGGGCGAACGAGGCACGATATAAACAGGCGCGGAACAGACAAAACTCGATTTTCCGGAGGAAAAAGCGTCAGCAGAAAGATCTAGACCGTGAAGAGACGGAGCAACTGTACCGCGCTAATAACACACGAAAGTTCTATGAGAAGTTGAACCTTTCACATGAGGGCCACGTGCCACAGCCCGATATGTGTAAGGACATAAACGGGAACCTTCTTACGAACGAGCGTGAGGTGATCCAAAGGTGGCGGCAGCACTACGAAGAGCACCTGAATGGCGATGTAGCAGACGAAGATGGCGGTATGGTGATAGACCTAGGGGAACGCGAGCAGGATATAATTCTACCGGCTCCGGATCTTCAGGAAATCCAGGAGGAGATTGGCCGGCTGAAGAACAACAAAGCCCCTGGAGTTGACCAACTACCAGGAGAGCTATTTAAACACGGTGGTGAGGCACTGGCTAGAGCGCTGCACTGGGTCATTACCAAGATTTGGGAGGAGGAAGTTTTGCCGCAGGAGTGGATGGAAGGTGTCGTGTGTCCCATCTACAAAAAGGGCGATAAGCTGGATTGTAGCAACTACCGCGCAATCACATTGCTGAACGCCGCCTACAAGGTACTCTCCCAAATTTTATGCCGTCGACTAGCACCAATTGCAAGGGAGTTCGTGGAGCAGTACCAGGCGGGTTTTATGGGCGAACGCCATTCGCCAAGTACTGCAGAAATGCCGCGAATACAACGTGCCCACACATCATCTATTCATCGACTTCAAAGCCGCATATGATACAATCGATCGGGACCAGCTATGGCAGCTAATGCACGAAAACGGATTTCTGGATTTCTGACTGCCGAAAATGATACCAGCAGAGAAATTCGGAGACGCATAGTGGCTGGAAATCGTACATACTTTGGACTCCGCAAGACGCTCGGATCGAATAGAGTTCGCCGCCGTACCAAACTGACTATCTACAAAACGCTCATTAGACCGGTAGTCCTCTACGGACACGAGACCTGGACGATGCTCGTGGAGGACCAACGCGCACTTAGAGTTTTCGAAAGGAAAGTGCTGCGTACCATCTATGGTGGGGTGCAGATGGCGGACGGTACGTGAAGGAGGCGAATGAACCACGAGTTGCATCAGCTGCTGGGAGAACCATCCATCGTTCACACCGCGAAAATCGGACGACTGCGGTGGGCCGGGCACGTAGCCAGAATGTCGGACAGTAACCCGGTGAAAATGGTTCTCGACAACGATCCGACGGGCACAAGAAGGCGAGGTGCGCAGCCGGCAAGGTGGATCGATCAGGTGGAAGATGACTTGCGGACCCTCCGTAGACTGCGTGGTTGGCGACGAGTAGCCATGGACCGAGCCGAATGGAGAAGACTCTTATATACCGCACAGGCCACTTCGGCCTTAGTCTGAATAAATAATAATATCATTGTAAATTATCTAATAAAATCTTTTTTCATAGTTTTCTATCAGGAAGCGAGGTATGATTATAGAATATATTATTGACGACTTTGTCCGCTTTCGGAACCTATGCATTGCTCCAAGGAAATCTGATGAAGTATAGACATTTCAGTTTTAGCGCCAAAACAGGTCACTGGACAGCTCTTTTTCATGGTTTTCTTTCAGAAAGCGCAGTATGAATATAAAATGGATCATTGAAGGCTCTGACCACTTCTGAAACCTACCAACTAAAGGGAGCATTCCAGTTTTTGCGCCGAAACTAATCATTCGACCGTTGTTTTTCATGGTTTTTGATCAGGAAGCGATGTTTAAATATAAGATGGACTATTGACGATTCTGACCGCTTCCGGAACCTACGGATTGCTCCAGGAGAGCCTGTAGAATGGGACATTTCAGTTTTAGTGCCAGAAGAAGTCGTTCGATGACCAGAAGTCATTCGAAAACCATGAAAAAAGAACCGTCGAATGACTAAATTTGGAGCCAAAACTTGAATATCCCCTCTACGGGTTCCCCCGGAACAATCCGTAAGTCCCGGAAGCGGTCAAAGCCATCAATGGTTCATTTTATACTCTAAACTCACTTTCTGATAGAGAACCATTAAAAACGAACCGTCGAATGCCCAGTTCTGGCGCTAAAACTGAAATGTCCCCTCCACAGGTTCCCCGGAGACAATCTACAGGTCCCGCAAGCGGTCAAAGCCGTCAATGGTCCATTTTATACTCATACCTCGCTTCCTGATAGAAAACCATGAAAAAACGAACCATATGGCTAGCTTTGGTGTCAAAACTGAAATGTCCCCTCTACGGGTTCCCTGGGGGCGCCCCAGCGACTTCAGAATCCGTATTTTTGATTGGTTTTCCATTCATGACGTGACAGAAGACTTCTGAAATGTAATCATAATGGAAGGTCGGTCAAAAAGCTTGATTCAAATGAATTTGTGCGCAACCTTTCCGTTGGAAGCGCCATCCAACACCATCGATGGGAACGAATTTTCTGCAGCAAGAACGCCGACGACCACCACCGATGCTGATAGATAACCGTTGGGGCCGCTTCTCACGAAATTTCGACCAAATGAAGCGCACCTATGCTGATGCTGGGACTGCTCTACCCTCTCCGCGATATATCGAACGAAATAGCTCACGCGCGTGGGAAAGCAGCTTTCATGTAAGCAATAAAGTAAAACATGTAGCCACGCCCTTTTGTAAAGTGTTATGGTTGCAAATAATATTTGCACTCATATCGATAACAAAGAGCCGGGACTAATGGGCTTCCTTTATTAATTACAAGAAAGGTGCTTCCCGCGCGCGCGGGACATTTTGTTCAAGCTGTCGCGGAGAACGATCCCAGCATCGGCGGCGGTCGTCGGTGAATTGCTGCAACGTCAACACTTTTCAGTAAGAATCTTGCGTGAAAATTTCACTTTTCGCCGACGACAGCCGAAGCGATAATTTATCGCTGAAACGCCTTCCACCCATGCCAATCAAAAGTCCATTGCAGCGTCTTCCTCCGAAGGGTGCTTATGATTTCGCTGATTCTTTACGACTGAACTATCTGTCGTTGTCCAGCGATTGTGAAGAGAATTAATTTCAGATCAACTTCCTCTAGAACAAATGGTGATTTCCAAAGAACCTATTTATCTTTAACAATGTGTATTAATAATCACTCATAGCGACAGAACAAAATTCGAAATCTTGCGTGAAAACTTTACTTTCTACCGACGACAGGCAAATCGGCATAGTGAAAAAAAAATTGTAGCAAACATCAATACTGACGCCATACGATTTTCTTCAGTCATAATGCGAATCAATTGTTTGCATCGTCTCCTTCCGACAGTTGCTTGGGATTCAACTACCAACGTTAGCGTTGCGCTTTGAATAAAGTTCATATCGGAACAGAATCATCAACAGGAAAAATACAAAGTTAGAGTCTCGCGGGAAAATTTCATGTAGTGTCGACAACATCCAAATCGTTGCAAACGCCACATTAGTGAATAAATTGCTGTAGCAATCATCTGCTGACAGCCTATGCTCGGATCGGCACTAATCCTATGATTCCGCTACCGATGCCAAACAATTATGATTTGTTCTATGAAGAAAGTTCTTCTAATATCAACTTTCTGAATCACTAAAATCATATAACTCCGAATTACGCTAGAAAATTCTCCAGTTCCTAGCGGTTGCAATTTAGAAAAATTATTTCAACTTAACCTTCCTCCCAAATATAATGATGGTCCTGAAAAGAACCGATTGTTTGTTGCTGGAACCGATTAATTTCCACTTCTGTGCCTTATTAACAGCAACCACTGGGCTGCGCGACCGCTATCCGATGATTCGGCTCAACGGATGCCGTCGATTGCAAGATACGCCGAAGATGGAACACGGATGCAAATGATGTGCTGCTGCTGCCCCGACCGCGAAAAAATGTCATCCGCACCACCACAGCCGTTGTCACTGGGACCGCTTCTAGACGCCCTGGTCCGCTCTCCGTGACATCCAGAATGAAAATACTGCAATCTGATGTCCGTGTTGGGGATTTATGAACGGGATTGATTATTTCTGAATTAGTTTTTAGTTAGTCTAAATTAGTTAGTTTAACGTTGATAATCAATAGTATCAATAGAATTGGCAAATTGCTGGAGAGTTTCAGAATCGATTGATAAGCAAATGTCGAAAATCCATCGTGATCATCGTGAAAATCAATCGATCCTAATTTCTTGACGGTCTCGAATTTGGAAATTTCCGTTTTACACCCTGTATCTGAGTTTTCCCCTTAGACTAGGGACGTTCCGATACTTCCGATATATCGGAATATCGATATTTTTGTTTCGATATCCGATATTTTTGTATCGATATTTTGCTTTCAATATATCGGTCATATCGATATCGACAAATGGCATTATATTTTGTGAAAGAAAATTCTTCAAAATGGATAGTGTGTGGTGTGCGCTGCCAAATGGTTTTGGCTACTCGACACGTTGCATTGACACGCCGTTGGGCAACAACTGTCACGCCGCTGGTCCTTGAATCCTCACGGGAATTCAATTATATATTTGACGTGGTAAATTTGATAAATTATAGCTTTAGGAATTAGAAAGAGATTTGTGGAAATGAGAATTTGGAAGAATTTGAAAACAAATGAAAATTTTCTGACGAAATTCAAAAGAATGCTCATTAGGAATGAAGGAGAATTTCCTTAAAATCAATTTTAATTGGGAAAGTTTTTTGATCACCGTACATGACTCAATCATTATTGATTTATTGGCATTAGGCAGAATAACAGCGATTTCAACAATGCTGTTCTCACAACTGGCCCTCTACTAAAAAAAAAAAAAAAATTTTCAATTTCTGTTCGCTTCATACTCGTCGCTCGCTTGTGACACCTATCCATACTGTTCTTCATTGTTGCGCTCCCTCTTACTTTGAGCTTTAGATGTTGTACTCACCGATAAATGCCAATAAATCAATAATGATAAAATCAATTTTGAAGAATGTCCAAAAAATCGAAGAGAATTTCCTGCCGAAATTCCTGGGAATTTCATATTGTTTCAGATAATTTTTCGTGAAAGTTTAAGAGAATTTCCTTTTTTAATCCTAAGAATATTCCAATGGATTTTTCCGTAAAAATTCTGATTTTTTAATGAAATTAAGAAGAAACTTACGTGGAAATTCTGAAGAGAGAATTTTCTGTTTTTAAAAATCAGATTGACTTGAAGAGAAATACAGAAAAAAATGTCAATGGTATTTCAGCAAATTTCTCAAAACTTCATATGATTTTTTTCAAGCGAACGGAAAATATTGAGGTCAGTGTCATGCAAAAAAACACCGCCACTACCGGTTAAAACTACCATGAACGTCGCTGCCGAAAATTGTTGGACTTGCACACTATAGAAGCAGATTGGATTAAGTAATAGAGAAAAAAGTCTATTCCAATCATTATTGTATTACGCCTTTACAATACGTTAATACGAAACGTTAATACGAAAAAAATAATCTAATAACTATAACAAATATATTATAAATATTCTCATTTCTGAAATATCATATGATTTTCCGATATATCGATATTTAAATTCCAATATATCGGTGATATCGATACATTACTTTGATTCGATTATCGTATCGAATCAAATATCGATATTTTGAAGTATCGGAACGTCCCTACCTTAGACGTAGTTTACGTCAAAATTGTAGATCCCTGAGGAAAACCGAGACCAAGGGCCGAAACGTAGGAAACTAAACCAACGATTTTTGTGAGAATGAGCCACTAATGCCAAAGTTGTTATTGTCTCAATTAACTAGGTTTTCGTCACCAGATCGCTTTACCTTGATTCCCGAAAACAAGAAAATATCACATAAAATAATATTACAAAGCTTATCCTTGCCACGATGATGGCTGTGCACGAGGCTGCAAAACAGCACAGCCGATATCAATACAACCCAGAGGAATGCTCTTCCGTTTAATTGCGAAAATTGTGGATCCTTAATATCATCATTGCTCAGCCGGCACATTCTTTCATGTATACCGCCAAATAACGACGATGTGGGTGCTCGATGAGATGCCAAACCTCAATAGAGATTCTCACGTCCGAATGTGTGAGTGGCCGAGTTGAGTTAAAATGATTAATGTTTCCGTACACCCAGGTTTTTTTTACACGTTTTGGTTTTAGTCGTTTGAGACCTTCAGCGTCAACGAAACAATGAGTTAACCCCACGAAAAAAAATCACAAAAAATCAAAGAAAATTCAGGTGGTATTTAAAAAGCTGTGAAAGTTCGGGTTAACCGAGAAATTAATAAATTCCAACCGTGTAAAAAAAAACTGGGTGTATATTATTTAACGTGGTTTAACTCTTCTACAATAATTGTGACGACAGATCAATTTTGAGGTTATGACCAGAAGGAAAACCAAAATATATTTACATCTGACGAAGCAAACATTAATGTGCGTTAATGCGCCAAACGATACTCATGTCAATTGATTTATTGATTGATTCGTCGTTTCCATAAAGGTTCCCCCAAACACACGCGACGTGACAGTCGCGACGCGATTCTATCGCTTGGCGACAGCGATTCTGTCGCCGTTGGTATGGAAGCGTAAATCAAACATATCCTGCAGCGACCCAACGATCGAATCGCGGCGACTAGTTGTCGCCGTCGCGGCGATGAATTCGCTTAGGTCTGGGGAAGCCTTAATGCTACATTTAGACTAGACAAGTGAATTGAGCAAGTCGCTTGAATCGAACGCGAACTGAACGTGTAAACAACTTAAATAAATTCACTTGAACGCAAAGAAAGTTGAACATGTTCAACTTCTGGAAAGTCAATTGAATTCAACCGAGTTGTTCAATTCACTTGCCCTGTCAAAACGTAGCATAATCCTACATTTAGGCAGGGCAAGTAAATTGAACAAGTCGCTTGAATTTAGAGCGAATTGATTGTCTAAACACCTCCATTCAACTCACTTGAAGGAAAAGAAAGTTGAACAGGATCATCTTTTGGCAAGTCAATTGAATTCAACTGAGTTGTTCAACTCACTTGCCCTGTCAAGCATAATTGTTACAAAAACCCTGATTCATCCACCTAGCGGTGTTTGTGCCTTTCTCGTGCATTATATATACTAAAAAGACTTGAGTGTATTTTCTAGCGTGTTTTTTTACGTAAACTACACGGAACCGCGAAACAACTCACTTTATGGTTCCTTTCACTCAAATCCGCCCTTGCGTGGAAGAAGCCAAAAATAGGTTAAATGCGAAAAAAAACCCGGTAAGTAATTTGCCTTTACTCGTACTCCCGCGTTGAATTTTCACCCACTATGAAGTTTCACCAACTCAAATTTATGTTATTTTCACTCACTCGAGACTATGGTGAAAACAACTCAAATTTAGCTTCTTCCACGGAACAGCACACGTTGGGTCGATGCAGCTCTCTTTGTTTATAATATCATTCATGAGAGGGAGTGAGAAAACTATCTAATATTGAGTTAAAAATTTGTACTCCGAACTCAAAGTTGAGTTCTTTAAACTTTTTTTTTTAGGTTCTTTATTTTTTCTGTGTATGTCTAAGGGGAAGACTCGTAAACAGGGTGTAAAATGAAAATTTCAAAATTGGGGACCGTCACGAAATCATGTAAGATTTGTAACATTTATAGGTCCTTTATCTTTCAATGGATTTTAAAGATTTATATTTCAATCGATTCGCACTCTGTACCAATTTTCCAGTAGTATTGAAACTTTTGAGTATCAACGCTAAACTATTGAAAAATTTCAGGCATCATGCATCCCCTATACAGCGCGTTCCAATCCTTGATAATTGCCTACTTTTAGGGTATTATCAATTGCGGAACTGGGGTGTATGAATGGGGTGGTCCAGCTGCTAGACCCTCCCTGTGGGATGGTTCCTTCTCTTATATATAGAGCGGAATAATTGGTTCAGTGTACTATATTTGGTGTTACCTAGTTTACGTCGAGCGGTCGTATCTTGTATACAACCCCTTTTTTTTTTGTACAGAAATCGTATTTTGGCCATAGCTTTTGATCCCACAGTTCGATTTGGCCAATTTTAATAGGAAACTAATGAGACAGGATTCCCCATGGAATGCAACATGATCAAGATAAGTGTCTAAAAGATGAGTGAGTTTTATTTTGCGCACATACATACACACACGCACACACATACAGACAGACATCATCTCAATTGGTTGAGCTGAGTCGATTGGTATATAACACCATGGGTCTCCGGGCCTTCTACCACAAAATCGTCTTGGAAGTGAATGTATAGCCTTTTCGTTGCACCTTGGTGTACGAGAAAGGCAAAAAGGCAAGAATAGAAACAATTAAAAGGTTTTTATTTTTCACATTCATTGATTAAGTTTCATGAATTCCTTGTTCCAAAATTGGTAATTATTTTACTCACCTTGTCAGAAACTTATTCTTCTGCAATGAAGGAATAAATACCTATTTTGTGAATCGGGTTTCCTCATTGAATGGGAAAATAGACTTCTAACCATAATGGGTGTTTTTTTTTTTGCAATCAACCGTGTATGGTTCTGAGCTTATTTTATTCGAATGACCGTTCCAAATACCCTTGATATTGCGAGAGCAAAATTAAAGTGAGTTCATAAGTAGAGTTCAACGACTACTCTCCCACAGCTGGGAAACATCACTGCCGTAATTAGGCAAAGCGATGCGTTCGCCAATTTGTCAATGGTGTAAGGGAATTACGGTTCCCCAAACACACGGGACGCGCCTGTCGCCGTCGCTTGGCGACTGAAATTCTGTAAATGGAACATTGAATGCAGCGACTCAGCAATAGAGTCGCGGCTACTAGTTGTCGACGTCGCGACGATCGCTTCGATTTGGGGGAGCCTTTATTATTATCATGATTTTCAGTTTCAAAACATCAAACGGGAAAATGGGAATCGTGCTCAGGGGCCATATACATATTACGTAAGGGATTATCCGGGTATTTCGAACCCTCCTTCCGCCATGAAAGATTGTTTCATACAAATTTTGTTTTAATATATGGAGGGTAAAAAAAAAAGACAGACCCCCTCCCATCATAAACCCTTACGTAATTAGTGCACGGCCCCTAATGTGCGCTCGGCTTCCAACGGCAATGCAAGGCATGAATGAAATCGACAGACAGGTGGGCAATGGAGTATTGTCTAATTTAATTACAGTACCTTCTCCGGTGGACTCCATCCTGGACGCAGTATTCACCGTGTCTCCGAACAAGCAGTACCGGGGCATTTTGGTTCCGACGATCCCCGCCACAACCGGCCCCGTATGGATTCCGACCCGTATCTCTACCGGCTCGTTGGATCTAAAATAATGAGCAATTTCAGTATCTCAATCATCGTACAGCCACCCATGCACTCACTTGTGTGGAATGCTGAAGCACCCGGACGCGTCCAGCAGGTCCAGCGCCATGGTTGCAATCTCCGACACGTGCTTGTTACCTGTGAAATGGAAAAGTCCGCAAGTGCAAGGCAAGCCTTTTAATTGGTGATATGAGAAGAATGCCATCAGAACAAAGCTTAGGGGGAAATAAATCACCGTTCTTCACCGGGAGGCCCGACGCGACCATGTACGAGTCCCCGATGGTTTCGATCTTGTACACGTCGTAGCACTCGATGCGTTCGTCAAACATCCGATAGATGGCGTTCAGGAACGAGACCACCTGTAGAAGCGGAAAACCGGTTGCGTGTAGGGAGAGACAAACGCGGGAGAAAAATATTAATGAACGTGTCGAGTGATTGATGATGAATCTCGTATTTGTTATATATCGTGGATTCAATGGCGGCTTTAGAACTATGATGGATATAGATTTTTTTTGCATTTCCGCTTGGCATCTGATATAGATGAAGTCCTTGAGACAGAAGTGTCATTTCCGGATTATCAAAATTCCAGATATTTTCGTATCCGTAAAACACCATTCAAAACTAACAAGTAGGTTTCTACGCAGAATAAAAATATCATCGGTAGAGTATCAATAAAAGAAAACATTCTAAATGAAAAAAAAAAAGAAAACATGAGAAATTTATATTTGTTGAAATTAAAGTGCTGCACCTTACTCTGTAAATCTGATATGCATGCCTCTTTCTAGACTTTCAAGACATAGAGAGTAGGACCATTTGGGCAGCAACCCCTATTCAGGTCCGCAACGTTCATTACTCGATTGCTTTCCAACCACATGACTTGATTTTGATTTGATTCGGTTCTAATGCGCCCGAGTAATAAACGTTGCGGACGGGAATAGGTGGTGCTACCCAAATGGTCCGAACCCCTACAAAAACTGAAAATTCCGATTCTTGCAATATTCACATACCTCCAGGGGCGTGCATTCCGCCGCTATCTCGGTAAAGCCCACGATGTCACTGAAAAAGATGGTAACGGCCGAATAGTATTCCGCCGGAACGGTTTGTGCCTGCTTCAGCTGGGTGGCCACCGTGGGCGGGAGCATCTGGAACAGCAGCGAGTCGGATTTGCGCTTCTCTCGTTTCAGTTCTTTGGCTTTTTGTGCCAGATTGACGGCGTACATCTGTATGGTGGCGACGGCATTCCGTACCAGAATAATTATGATGGGTGACACGATGAGGACAACGATGAGAATTCCGATGCCGAACGTTTCCATGCGGTCGGCGGTGTCCAGCACCTTTTGGACTTCTTCTCTGGAAAGTTTGTATGAGATGTAATTATTATTAGCTGAAGAATAGAAAAAAAAATTTTTGAAAGAATGAACGACACAATGATAATAAAATAAGAAGCCTTCGTTGAATTGGCAAAGGCTGCTGTCTAAACATATTAAATCGAGATTCTCATAAGCTGCATTCAACGGCATATGAATCGGGTGTTGACTGTTGACACAGGATTGGAATTTTATTATTAGGGTACGTTGCCTGAATAACTTTTCACTTTAATACTTTTGACGTAGAATTACGTCCTTAGGTAAGAAACGGGGGGTCATTCGAAAGTTTCAAATTTGGAACCGTCACGAAAAGAGGCCAAAAAGTACGAGCTAATAACTCAGCCGTTTTTTTATTCTTTATTTGTTTGCGAATGGTAGAATATTCAAAAATTTATTCAAAGAAATGACTTGATTGTTGCACTACTTTGTCACTAGGGTGTACATGATTTTATTTATTTTTTATCCATCTTAAGGAATTCAAACATTTTTCTCCAAAACATTTTCCCCTATCTAATAGAGGAATGTCTATTTCAATACCAAATTTTCAAAACGACTTATCTGCTTTTGTAAACAAAAATTCAAACGTCGATTTGACGAATCTGATAACACTCCCACGCAAACCAACACCATCAATAAGGCTTTTGCTAGCTGTTAATGGTGTTGATTTGCGTGGGAGTGCTATCAGATTCGTCAAATCGACGTTGGATTTTTTTTTACAAAGGCAAATAAGTCGTTTTGAAAATTGGTATTGATTTTATGCTGTATCGTGTTTTTCTCAATGTCGCGACCAGTATATTGTCGACCCGGTTTTAATCCGCTACCAACAGTGACTAGTGGAAGGGCGGTCGACTTGAGTTACAGCCTTTTCACTACCACCCGACATCACCCTGTTGGTCAGCTCAATCAGACTCCGTCCGAGCCTCGAAACTGGGCTCCGTCCGAACACTCAACCGAGCTCCGCCCAAGCTTTCAACCCGAATGCTGGTTCTCCAATCCGGGTCCATCCGCATCCGTCTATAAACTAAAGCTTCCTGCGACTTGACTTTTAATTAATTGATTTTTCAATGATTGGTGCCAGCAAAAGTGGTACATAAACCATTTTTGTCGATTTTGAGTTTTTTGCACCAACGGCTTCTGTTAGCAAAGATCTAGTAAGGGAATAACGAAAAAGTGATTTCCTACAACTAAATCTGGAGATATGCACTTTTTAATTTCTGGTATATATCACAATGCCAATTTCGTTGCCAGGAAAAGTGGTACATGTACAGTTCTACCCATTAAAATCAGCTTATTGATAAGAAAATTTGACAACATGGATGTTTTCGTTACAGATTTTAAGTCTATTTTGAATTTCAAGATGGTTTACTGCCATTTAAAATAATTTTATTAATGTACATGTACCACTTTTACTGGCAACGATTTTCGGTTTCTGTTGCATTTTATTCCTATTAATAGTGGTACATGTGCATTTTGTTTCAACAAATTTAAAATTTGTCAAGAAACATCGCAAATTTCTCATTACTGCCTTTAGGCACATCAGTCATAACACGTTGGTGCAGTTGAGTAGCAGAAAATTGCAAATTTGAATTTTATTTTCCATGTTTTTGGAAAAATGCGTCTCCTGTAAAATTTACTCATTGTAACATGTACCACTTTCGCTGGCACCGGTTCATATAGAGGAGAACAGTGCATAATGCACCTCTGGGGCGAAATGGCCTCACTTATAAAATCACTGAGAATATAATCTGTTGTAGGACATTTATGAACGAATATTACCATTACAATCCATAAATAGTTATTCATTATTGAGCTCCATTGGAAAAAGTGAGCAAAATCCCTTCATATTCACTCAAGATTAACGATTTACGATTATTCCACCTTACCAGTAAGATTGTTGCTCAATCCATTAAGAAAAAACAAACAACCATGCGTTCACCATTATTTTACATGCATTTGGGTCATTTTGCACCACAATTCGGGCGTTCGCCCCAGGCCTATTTTTAAAACATTTTTTTAAATGCGTTGGAAAATCATGAAAAGCATACGGCGAGAGACTTTTCTCGCAAGCTGTCATAATAAAGAACTGATTCGTGACGAGATATTTTTTAAAAAGCTCAAAACGCGGGGAGCATTGGTTCTGATGATGTATTTCAACACACAGTTCTACACAGCTGTGCGGTTTCCAACACAAAATGAGCGAGAACAAAGCGAGAATCATCACTTCTCTGTGGTTCTATTTTTGCTGATGAGCAATTTGGTTTTCGCCACGGGCATTCAGTAATTAAAAGTTACGAATTTAATCCTACTCAACAAATCTGAAGGATATTCGACTGGAATTGCTCTTTTTGATATAGAGAAAGCATTTGACAGTGTTTGGCATGAAGGTTTGATTGTAAAATTATTGAATTTTAATTTTCCTCTGTACATTATTAAACTGATCCAAATTTATTTATCAGATCGCTCGTTTCGATGAACCTATGCCGAATGGAGTATCCTTCTCCACTGGACTAGATCCTGGGCCAATCGCTTCCAGTCGCCCTGAACATTGAGCGCCCTCAGGTCCTCTTCAACTGCAAAAAGCCATCGTGTACGTGGCCTTCCACGAAGCCTGCGGTCTCTTCCGGGTTCTCTACTAAATATTAGCTTCGCTTGACGTTCTTCCGGCATACGAACAACGTGACCAGCCCACCGTAGTCTGCCGTGTTGTATAAGCTTAATAATATCCAGCCCTTCATACACCTGGTACAATTCGCGATTCATGCGATCATCAGCCTCCTTTAACATCCATGTCTCATAGCCGTATAAAGCCACCGGAAGAATCAGAGTAGTATACAGCGCGAGTTTTGTTTTCTTTTGCAGACTACGGGACTTAAGCTGGTTACGAAGTCCGTAATAAGCCCTATTTGCAGCTGCAATACGCCTTTTCACCTTGCAGGTAACATCATTATCGCACGTCACTAATGTTCTAAGGTACACAAATTCTTCTACCACTTCAAATTTTTCATCATCCAGCACCATTTTGCTACCACCACCACTAATGAACCCACGTTGATTACCAGCGACCATGTACTTCGTTTTGCTGGTATTGATCGTAACTCCAATCCTCGCTGTCTCCCTCTTAAAAGGCACAAAAGCCTCTCCTACGGCACGGCGCTCAATCCCGATATTATCGATATCGCCCGCAAATCCCAGGAGCATATACGATCGTGTAATAAAATAATGGTACCGCTTCTTTGCACACTAGCTCTCCTAATCGCTCCCTCGAGCATAACAGTAGATTCGAGAGTGCATCACCCTGCTTTAATCCAAAGGTAACAAATGACGTCGATATTTCATCCGCAGCCCTTACACTTGATTTCGATCCGTCCAACGTTATACGAATCAGCCGTATCAGTTTCGCCGGAAAACCATGTTCAAGCATAATTTGCCATATTTTTTTCCGTTTCACTGAATCGTACGCCGCCTTGAAATCAATAAACAGATAAATTGTCTGCAAGTTGTACTCCCGGAATTTATCAAGGATTCGTCTCATGGTAAACATTTGATCCGTCGTTGATCGGCCCTCACGAAAACCTGCTTGGTATTCGCCGACGAAGGACTCTTCCAGCGGTCGCATTCTGTTAAATAAAATACGGGACATAATTTTGTACGCCGAATTAAGGAGGGTTATTCCTCGGTAATTGGCGCACTCCAGTCTGTGCCCTTTCTTAAAGAGAGGGCAAATGAGGTCGTCCAACCAGCTAGCAAGCATTTCCTCGTCTTCCCATATTTTCGACATAATATGGTGCAGAACTTCATAAAGCTGCTCACTGCCATGTTTGAGAAGTTCAGCTGGGAGCTGGTCCTTCCCCGCAGCCTTATTGTTTTTCAGCTCTTTAACAGCTTTTTAAACCGCATCTAGTGTAGGCGACTCCACAAGTTGTCCATCGTCGCTAATATTTATTCTGTTCACCGATGCACCGTCACTTCCATTATTTAACAAAGTCTCGAAAAGTTGCTTTCATGTACCAGCCACTTCGGTTTTATCTGTCAGCAAATTCCCTTGTTGGTCGTTGCACATGACGGGAGATGGCACTGTCTTTCTCCGCACGCTATTGACAGGCTCATAAAACCTCCGCATATCGTTCTGCTCCATTTTTTCCTACGGCTCGCTAATCACTTGTTCTTTATATTCTTTCTTCTTCCTGCGGTGGGTTCGTTTTTTGGCTGCTCTTGCTTCCTTGTACCGATCTCTACTCGATAGGGTACCCGACACCAACACCGGCTTCTGACAACGTTCTTCTCGTCTGTCACTCTCTGATACTCCACATCGAACCAACTCGTCCTGGTTCGCCTCTGTGCAGTGGCTACCACTTCTCGTGCTGTTGTGCTCACCACTCCATGGATCGACTCCTACAGATCGTTGATGTTGTCGCTAACGTTGATTGCGCTTAAGGTGAATCGCGTTGGAGTCCAATTAAAATTCTACATAGCGCTTTGAAGGGCACATAACTCGAAAAGTAAACGACAGACATAAACGGAAAGTAGTTTTTCACCTTTGCTCACTTGCAGCATACACGAAAAAATGGTTTCCAGATGTGCTAACCGCCTAAATATTCACATTTGTGCGAGCAAAAACGCGAGGTGAGGGATAGCACGGCCATTGTGGCTGCCATTTTTGGACGCCGCCGTAACTCACCTTAACCGTTCGTCAAGCTTCTGGCGGTACTCAGCCGATACTCCTTCCGCCGACAATCGCTGCATATTGTAAAGCATCGTTCGCTGTGATCTTTCATTCGGTACAGTTGACAACCATGATCGAATTTTACTGACAACGAGGTAGTGATCAGAGTCAATGTTCGGGCCTCTGAATGTCCGCACATCGATAACATCCAGGGGGTAATATGCGGTGCATCGCGCCTCCTCGACATGTAGAATGAAGCAAATGTAAATAAACAATCCCACAAATTTTTCGTTAGTCAGCAGTAGTGTAGATTAAGTATTAACCAATATCTTACAAGATTCCAATTCGAACAATGTTACACTTGCCAAGCGGGGTGGCCCGCCTTTTCCAAGTGGCGTGGCCCG
This sequence comes from Armigeres subalbatus, assembly GCF_024139115.2. Taxonomy (NCBI): domain Eukaryota; kingdom Metazoa; phylum Arthropoda; class Insecta; order Diptera; family Culicidae; genus Armigeres; species Armigeres subalbatus. The sequence continues at coordinate 57,686,827 of NC_085139.1, forward strand.
GATAAAACATCTTGGGTAGGCTTGATTTGTTCGTAGATGACAGGCTTACTCCCCCCTGATAACATCCGAGAAATGGCGCACATCCACCAGAACATGGTCTATGTGGTTGCAAGTTTCATCATTTGGGTGTCAATAGGTGTGCTTTCGGATATTCTCTCGTGCAAAATAGGTACTACTGATGGCCATCCCTCTGGCAGCAGCGAAAATTACTAACCGTAGGCCGTTGTCATTGGTAGCGGAGTGAAGGCTCTCCCTACCAATTATGGGACGGAAAAAGTCCTCTCTACCGACCTCATCGTTAGCGTCTCCGATAACAATTTTCATGTCATGCTTTGGGCTATGGCTATGGGCTATGGAGGCTTTATCAAGACATTCATAAAACGAGTCCTTCACGTCGTCGGATTTATCGTTTGTCGGTTCGTAAACGTTGATTAGGCTGTAATTGAAGAATTTGCCCAGTATCCTCAACACACAGATTCGTTCGCTAATGGGTTTCCACCGCATCACTCGCTTCATCTGCTTGCCCATCACTACGAAACCAACCCCATGCTCTGCTTTTCCGCCGCCGCTGTGATAAATATTATACTTGAATACAGTGTTGGTCGTGGGGTCCACGGCTCGGAATTCACGATCTCCGGATCTGTGCCATCGGACTTCTTGAAGAAAGCTCACTCGTCCAGGTTCATTTAGGGTCCTGAGATTCCAGGTGCCGAGTTTCTAATCATAGCTCTTATTTCGTTCCCAGGCTGCACTACCAGATAAGTACATAACCCTCAGCTGGCGGTCTTTTTTTCATCGGACGACCCGTGGAATCGTGAGATAGGAACTTGTGGGTACCAGAGCTCTGTTGGGCGCTCCTTCCTTGATGTCAACCCACCATTTTGCAGCCAACATATCAAAGCAAAATTTATGGTAGTATTTGTGTTGTTTACCAACATCTGATTTGATTCCCATTGGGATCCATAAATGTCAGAGGGAACCAGTCGTGCAATGTTGGCAGCAAAAAAGCCCATTGTGCGAGATATGGATGACATCCGCCTGGTAACTCCGTTCAGAAGTGTGCGCGTTCAAAGAATGACAACCGCCGCTCTGAAAACGGACTTCGTTCGGAACTTTGTGGACGCCAGATACGCCTGTTCCGGCATCTACAACATCTTGGCACTATTGGACAACAATCAGAGCATCAAAAGAACGGCAGGTTCCGGACGGCCGACGACCCTGAGCTACAAGAAGCTCCAAGGAAGCTGAAGAGGAAGACCGAGGGAAATGTGGCTGCGTGTACTTGGACGGCCAAACAGTGAAAAAAGTACCTGGCGAACATGAACATAAGAAATTTATCAAAAGCAATTATCTACCTTAGCTTTTTTATCACCGTCCGAAAAAAAAGTTTTTTTTTAATGCAAATGTTACTGAAAGGTATTGAATTCCTTTTATGAGGAATTTCTCCGATAACGAATTCTTCCGGAAGCTCTACTCGGAATTTCTCTGGAATTACTTTAGGCATTCCTCCAGACGGTGAACCCAATGATACTTAGTGTTTATCAGCAGAGATCACGCAGAAACTGCAAGTATTCATTAACCGATGTCTACGTTTTAAAATTCGGGCCTGATGGCCTCACAACTAGATCTCGAATTCTGAGGTTGAAGCGAGCCCATGAGCCCATTTTGAGCTTAAAGCCGCCCATGATGGAGATATTTTACGTTACTATGTACCCCTAGACATGCTCAGCATACATGACTAAGTGAGTGATTCCTCTGACCAGAAAATCCATTAGGAGCTACTCAAAATGTTTCGTATTGAAATCCTGCGTGCCCCCTAGGGAGTCAGGCAGTTGGGAACTCTTCCAGACGTAGCCAATGTGTCCAAAACCTTTCAAAAACTCATCTATTGAGTTTGTCTTTCAAAATCATGGAGTTTGATATGTCGCAGGATGGGTTTCGGTGCTAATCGAAATTTGTCCACTTCCTTGAGGGAATCAGGTTTCCGGGAACACATCCGGACGTGGCCAATGTGTCCAAAAGCTCTCAAAAACTCATCTATTGAGATTGTCTTCCAAAACCATGAAGTTTGATATGTCGCAAGACTGGGTTTTACACCACTTTAAAATTGTCCAGAACCCCAGTGAACCAGGTTCCCGGAACATCCGGAACCATGTCCTGGTGATTCAATTGTATCAAAACTAACTTCTGGTGCTGGTCAATGATGATTGACTACGTTTGCATCAACATTCTAGGCACTTTCGTTCATTTATCAATGGTTTTAAAAAAATGGCCCGTTTTTGACTGCACCTGACCCAGGACCCCACCCCTTAATGAATCCGGCCTGATTGGCACCATGGTCAAATCAAGTTATGAACCAAAAAATGGACATGATGACGCTTGTTCCCTGAAAATTTCATGGCAATCGGACGAAAAATGAGCCCACGCCACACGGGTTATTTCAATTTCGATTTCTAGGTCAGACCGAAACGGATTAATGCAATTTTTCTAAGAACTTCTTTTCTTTCAATTCTTTCAAAAATACTCACCCCGGGGATTTTTTCCAGCAATTTTTCGGTAATTTCTATGGAAATTGGATTATGAATTCCTCAAGAAAATTTTTATATAAAAATTCCTCTGGGAATTCATCCAGATATTCCTTAAAAATTCCTTCAGGAATTCTTCAGAAAAAAAAATCGCAAAGAACTCTTTATATTCCTCTGAAAATATTTTAAATAATTTTCTTGGCAATTTCCAAGGAAATTTGGCCAGAAACTCTCCTAGACGTTCCTGCCGGAAGTCTTTTAAAATATCTCTATGTACACCAATAAAAATTTCTCAAAGAATTCACTAAGAAACCTTTTAGGAATTTCCTCTAGAAATACCCTTAGTTTATCCTTTAGATATTACCCAGGAAAATCTTCCAGAAATCCTCCCACTTTTATCCACGGACTTCTCCTTAAGTCGTTCAGAAGTTCTCTCAAATTCATAAAGTAATTTCCGATGTTATTTCTCGATGATTTCTCAATGGACTCTCTGAAGGAATTTTCGAAGAAATTTCTGGTAGATTGTTTTGAAGAATCTGCCGGAGATATTCGTAAAGGAATAGTTTGGATCCTTGAAAAATCTGTTTAGAATTTATTCTTGAATGAATTTCAGATGCATTTCCAGGAGGAATTTTCAAAGGAATTCCTAAACAGTTTCTAAAGAATTTGAAGAAAAAATAATGTTTGGTCAAGCATAGGTTGCATAGCAACCCGAAAAGAATAGGTTTATTCTTCATCCCAATGTAAAGAATTGTTTCACTATAAAAAATGATTTAAAGATTCTCTGCTAGCCTTATGCCAGGTAAACGCATTCATTCAAAGAAGCCATTTCTTTGCCTTATGCCAGGCAGATTCGTTCATTTGAAGAAGCATCATCTACACTGTTCGCACAATACCGGGCAAACGCGTTAATTTATAGAAGGCATTATTTCTTATTTCTGCCTTATACTAGGCAGACGCGTTGATTTCGCCTAATACCAGGGAAACGAGTTCATTCAAAGATAACATCATCTATACTTTCCCCTTATACCGGGAAAACTCGTTTATTAAAATAAGGCATTATTTCTCCTTTTTTGTCTTACACCGGGCAGAAGCATTAATTTAAAGAAGTCATAGTCTTCTTTGCTTGACTTATACCGGCAATACGCGTTCATATAAAGAAGGCCTTATCTACTCTGTTTAGCTTGTACCGGGCAAACGTGTTCATTTAACGAAGGCATTATTTTTTCTTTTTGCCATATGCAACGTACACACCAGTCAAGCAGTTTGACGAACATTGACTCCGCCCCCAAGAAAACGCCTCGGTTGCTGCTTTGTTTGAACGTGTGTGAAGTTGTTCGACAACCATTTGACAGTTGGCGGCTCGGTTGGAAAAAATTGAAACGGTTTGATTTTGGTTTGAGTTGTCGGGGGTGGAGTCAAGGTTCTCCGAACATGTTTGAGCATTTGTAGTGAAGTTGCACAAGCCCCCATATATTTTTTGATGGTTGGGGCTCAAGTTGGCGCTTCGGTTGCTCTTGTTTGATATTGTTGGTAGAAAAAATTAATTGTTCGTGCCGCTGTTGGTTAAACTTGATGGATGTTTGAATAAACGAGAGGTGGAGTCAATGTTGTTCGAACTGCTTGACCGTGTGTATGTTCCATTATACCTTTAAAGAAGGCATCATCTACTCGGTTCGCCTTATACCGGGCAAACCCGTTCATATCTATAAGGCATTATTTGTTCTTCTGGCTTATACTAGCTAGATGCGTGGATTTAAAGTAGGCATTATTTATATGGTCCATAAAAAAATGCGAAAACATCAAAATTATAGTTACGTAGTTACATAGTTGAGAGACTATGTTACAGAGTAACAATTTTTTTCATTAATAAATTCACTAGATACAAATGTTTTTTTCATGATACGTTTGCTTACACACATATACATGAATAGTAGAAATAACACTTTCATGTACAAAAACATAAGTTAAAAAATATTTTCGCTTTTTTTTATGGGCCATACTGTACTACGCTACGATTTCAAATGATAAAATCCACCTTTTGTTTTTTGACCGATTTGCATGAAATTTGAAGGAAAGATGCATTAAACCCTATATTTTGTGTAGATGTATTGATTTGGTCTATTGTATTTGTGTTGCAAAATCATCAAGTTTGATGTATCACAAGCTGGGTTTCAGAACTACTCAAAAAGTGACCACTTCCCTACGGGCATCAGGTTCCCAGGTACCTCCGGAAGTGCCCAATGTGCCCAGATACTGCGCAAATGCCTTCTATTGTATTTGTGTCGCAAAATCATGAAGTTTGATGTGCTGAGTTTCAGACCCACTCAAACAGTGACGACTTCCCTGAGGGAACCAGGTTCCCGGAACATATAGAACCGGATTTTGGAGGTTCAAACGTGCCATTTTCATTCCCGCTATTGCAAAATAATGAATAAAAACGATTGCATCATTATTGAGACCATTTACTACTAGTTATCTACGATTAAAAGGAAGTTTACCTATTTTTGACCCCATTTGACCCAGGGGACTCGCTCGATAAAACCGTCTCCAAGAACCCAATCAGCAATTCAATACATCTACACAAAAACCTAGGGTTTAATGCATCTTTCCTCCAAATTTCATGCAAATCGGTAAAAAAACAAAAGAACGGTGGATTTTATCATTTGAAATCGTAGCTCGGGCCGAATGGTTAAATAGTGGAAACCGAAAAAAAAAACAGATTTGTAATCAACAGTTATTTGATTGTTTTCAATACTTTCACTATGTTTACAAAAAAATGGTGAGGGCGATACAAATATTTAATAACAATTATGTCCCCTCTCGTCCCCAATTATGTCGAAAGAAGCGTTCTACGCACAACTGGAGCAGACATACGATGGATGCCCACTGCGGGACGTTAAAATCGTCATCGGTGACATGAACGCACAGGTAGGAAGGGAGGAAATGTATAGACCGGTCATCGGACCGGATAGTCTGCACACCGTATCGAATGACAACGGCCAACGATGCATAAACTTCGCAGCCTCCCGCGGAATGGTAGTCCGAAGCACCTTCTTTCCCCGCAAAAATATCCACAAGGCCACATGGAGATCACCTAACCAAGAAACGGAAAACCAAATCGATCACGTTCTAATCGACGGTAAATTCTTCTCCGACATCACGAATGTCCGCACTTACCGCAGTGCGAATATTGAATCCGAGCACTACCTCGTTGCAGTATGCCTGCGCTCAAAACTCTCGACGGTGTTCAACACGCGTCGAAGTCGGACGCCGCGGCTTAACATTGGGCGACTACAAGACGGTAGACTAGCCCAAGAATACGCGCAGCAGCTGGAAGTGGCACTTCCAACGGAAGAGCAGCTAGGCGCAGCGTCTCTTGAAGATGGCTGGAGAGATATTCGATCCGCCATTGGTGGCACCGCAACCGCTGCACTAGGGACGGTGCCCCCGGATCAGAGAAACGACTGGTATGACGGCGAATGTGAGCAGATAGTGGAAGAGAAGAATGCAGCATGGGCGAGATTGCTGCAACACCGCACGAGGGCGAACGAGGCACGATATAAACAGGCGCGGAACAAACAAAACTCGACTTTCCGGAGGAAAAAGCGCCAGCAGGAAGATCGAGACCGTGAAGAAACGGAGCAACTGTACCGCGCTAATAACACACGAAAGTTCTATGAGAAGTTAAACCGTTCACGTAAGGGCCACGTGCCACAGCCTGATATGTGTAAGGACATAAACGGGAACCTTCTTACGAACGAGCGTGAGGTGATCCAAAGGTGGCGGCAGCACTACGAAGAGCACCTGAATGACGATGTGGCAGACGAAGATGGCGGTATGGTGATGGACCTGGGAGAACGCGCGCAGGACATAATTCTACCGGCTCCGGATCTCCAGGAAATCCAGGAGGAGATTGGCCGGCTGAAGAACAACAAAGCCCCTGGGGTTGACCAACTACCAGGAGAGCTATTTAAACACGGTGGTGAGGCACTGGCTAGAGCGCTGCACTGGATCATTACCAAGATTTGGGAGGAGGAAGTTTTGCCGCAGGAGTGGATGGAAGGTGTCGTGTGTCCCATCTACAAAAAGGGCGATAAGCTGGATTGTAGCAACTACCGCGCAATCACTTTGCTGAACGCCGCCTACAAGGTACTCTCCCAAATTTTATGCCGTCGACTAGCACCAACTGCAAGGGAGTTCGTGGGGCAGTACCAGGCGGGATTTATGGGCGAACGCTCCACCACGGACCAGGTGTTCGCCATTCGCCAAGTACTGCAGAAATGCCGCGAATATAACGTGCCCACACATCATCTATTCATCGACTTCAAAGCCGCATATGACACAATCGATCGGGACCAGCTATGGCAGCTAATGCACGAACACGGTTTTCCGGATAAACTGACACGATTGATCAAAGCGACGATGGATCGGGTGATGTGCGTAGTTCGAGTTTCAGGGGCATTCTCGAGTCCCTTCGAAACCCGCAGAGGGTTACGGCAAGGTGATGGTCTTTCGTGTTTGCTATTCAACATCGCTTTGGAAGGGGTAATACGAAGAGCAAGGATTAACATGAGTGGTACAATTTTCAATAAGTCCGTCCAGCTATTTGGTTTCGCCGACGACATAGGTATTATGGCACGTAACTTTGAGAAGATGGAGGAAGCCTACATCAGACTGAAGAGGGAAGCTAAGCGGATCGGACTGGTCATCAACACGTCGAAGACGAAGTACATGATAGGCAGAGGTTCAAGAGAAGACAATGTGAGCCACCCACCGCGAGTTTGCATTGGTGGTGACGAAATCGAGGTGGTAGAAGAATTTGTGTACTTGGGCTCACTGGTGACTGCCGAAAATGACACCAGCAGAGAAATTCGGAGACGCATAGTGGCTGGAAATCGTACGTACTTTGGACTCCGCAAGACGCTCCGATCGAATAGAGTTCGCCGCCGTACCAAACTGACAATCTACAAAACGCTAATTAGACCGGTAGTCCTCTACGGACACGAGACCTGGACGATGCTCGTGGAGGACCAACGCGCACTTGGAGTTTTCGAAAGGAAAGTGCTGCGTACCATCTATGGTGGGGTGCAAATGGCGGACGGTACGTGGAGGAGGCGAATGAACCACGAATTGCATCAGCTGTTGGGAGAACCATCCATCGTTCACACCGCGAAAATCGGACGACTGCGATGGGCCGGGCACGTAGCCAGAATGTTGGACAGTAACCCGGTGAAAATGGTTCTCGACAACGATCCGACGGGCACAAGAAGGCGAGGTGCGCAGCGGGCAAGGTGGATCGATCAGGTGGAAGATGACTTGCGGACCCTCCGTAGACTGCGTGGTTGGCGACGTGTAGCCATGGACCGAGCCGAATGGAGAAGACTCTTATATACCGCACAGGCCACTTCGGCCTTAGTCTGAATAAATAATAATAATATGTCCCCTCTCGGACAAAAGCAAAAAAAAATAAAAATTCAGGAGGTAACAAAAAATTCGGATAACTTTGAGGATTTTCAAAACATGTCAGATAGTTGACTCATTGTTATCTGTTTATATGTAAGCTAAATAAATTAAATGAATTAATCGTCATAAAATTTGAAGTTATAGATTTTTTTCAGTCTCACACCATTTACCTGATAATCCACCGGATACGATCCTGGAGTTTTCGCAGCTCATCAATATAAGCAGCCATGGCTTCATAGTAATCGGTCGCCGTCGATATGTCAGGCTTTTTCTCCACATTCATTCGTATCGTATGACCCCACTGCTTGAGCTTTCCATATCCCTTCATTATCCGACTCAATTCCTTGTAGTTTGCTTTAAGCTTCGGTATGTAATTCAGCGATCCATTGAGCAGCTCTTTCCCGACGATGTCATGCTGGATGTAGTTCACATATGGTTCCGGTTTCAGCACACCACGACCGTAATAAATGATCCCGTACATAGCCGAAATGTCCAAACACTCTATGCTCTTCAGCATGTTCTTGAAACTCAGCAAGAACCTCCAGACCCCACTTTTGTTGGCGTCTTTGATCTGATTCGTCAAATGCTCCAGCAAAGCCCCGTTAACAGTCGTGTACCAATGCAGAACGTCCCGCACTCGGCTGGTTTCTCCATTGTCCGACGAAATGTTGTCTCTGAACTCTGTTAGCTCCGCTCGGAACTCACTCATATTCAGCCATGTCACTTTACCATCGTTCAGCGTAGCAATGGTCAAATCGGGCCACGCGGACATATTTTCCAGGGCACGGTCCGTCTCCTGGAAACCTTTGGTCAAATTCCGCCGCAGCATACCTCCGTTGGTGTAGATATAGAACGCAACATCGGATCGCTCCAGCTGTAGCTTGGTAACGACCTTTCCCAAATCGGTGGCCATGGTGACCTGGCTCTCAATCTCGGTGGCCTCCATCCGATAACTGACGATGTCAATCATTTCGATTGAAGTTTGCAGGATCAGAGCCAGGATGGGAATGAACGGTAAAACAATCATCTGCATCAGCTGGATTTGGCGTCCGCGTTTGAAGGCTGGATTTTTCGCTTCAACACTGCAGCAGCCCTTTCCGTGCCAATTGGCGGCTGCTGCCGTGCTGATGTCTTCGGAACTGATCGATTTTATCGATGCACTGTCGACGTGGGCCAAATTGTTAGGCTTCATGGTGACAAGATCTGCAAGCAAAGGAAGACAAAAAGTACAGTAACTGTGAGATGGGTGGTGAATGGAGCGCTTAATTTTCCTCCTCACGGGAGGTTGGTGTTTCTGTAGTTCGTTTTGCGGGCGAGTTTTTGCTTCCCGCAGTGCAAAGAAAGTAGCATAAAAAGCGCTCGGTGCCAACCGAGAAGCCTTAGAAGAGATGTCTTTTGTATTTGATTGTGAAAGGATTATTGAGCGTGAGTGGAGCGGCCGGAACGGGGTCCGATACTGCAGCCGTACCCAGAAAATCGTTGGCATGAGTTGTCTACCGAAAAGCACTGCCGAGTCGTTACGATGAGAAACAATGGAGAGGTTTAATTAGGTAGTTGGAATTCTTGGAAATAATTCAAATGTCGCAATACACGTAAAGGGTTTCGTTTCACACTTTTTGCCCAGAGAAAAGATATTAAATTTAGGTAAGAGGCATCAGTATTCCACTTCATTCATGAAACAAGCAGGAGAATAAGTTTTTGGTTAAATCAGCTTGCTTGTGCTTGTGCCTACCATGTGTTAAATCAAGACCAATATTTGAAAAGGACGTAACAGCCAAAGTTTAATCTTTCCAGTTAATTGTCTATGTATGTAGACAAGGAACCGTTTCTCTCTTTCAAATGTTGGTTTAGAAATGCTCGATTGTTAGTTTCATCGTGAGCTAATCTGTCGCCGAAAGCACAACTGCCCCATATTAATAAGGATTTCATAATAATATGGGACAGTAATGCTTGCGGCATTTCGGAAAGTTCTATTATACTATTGAGCCTTCCAGATAAACACAAATTTTAGTCTTACTCTCAAAGCGTTGAAATCTCTTCTGTAAATGGATTACCACTCGCTTTATATTATCCATCTTACACAGTGGTTTCTGTGTTTATGAGGCTAAATTAAGAGTACTTAATTATTCGGTAATTAGTAGGGTGATTAATCACTGGTTGTATCGTATATGGATATATGGGAATAAAGCAGAGCAGTTTTTGCCACGTACGTTTGTTTAGAAAATTGGAAGCGGGCTTGGTAGTCATATGGCTACTGCTTCTGCCTCATACGCAGAAGGTCGTGGGTTCAATCCCAGGTCCGTTTCATTCTCCTACTTTGTATCTTTCTCTATATTTCTCATGTTCTAGCAATCGCTAGAACTGGAAATGGACTTCCATATCGTTTCCATTTCTATTCCTATATACCTTCAACTTGAATATTCTAGCAGTAATCTGCTAGAATAGGAAATGAACTATAAAGCTCGTTTCCTACATCCAATTAGAAATTCCATCAGTTGCTTTCTCCTATCTATCACATTGGCAGCTCGTTAACCAAGACGGACCTCTGCCTCTCGAACCTAACTCAAAAATTCCAACAAATTCCGCATGAACTCGTGGCAAGTGCAGAGGTATATTCGGCTTGCAGTGGGCGAGTGATTGTATCATCGTTTCCTTCCCCTTCCCTACATTGACTTCCATTCTGACGTGGCTGGCGCCAGTATGACCTAACAAATGAGATCACCAGTACTTGTACATTGAATATGTGGGCTAGTCCCAAGCAAACATCTATTGGTTCCCTGTGCAAGAACAGCTGATCTGGTCATAATGGAGTAGCAACTACGAGCAGTCAATCAAGCTCAAGCTCAAGCGTACGTTTGTTTAGAAAATTGGGCTGAATTTAGTGACTCCTATGTGATGTGTGTTCAGGAAGCATTATGTTTCCGAGATTGGATTGGAATTTCTTCCGAAAAAAGGGTAAACATGTGCTAGCTTTCAAACATCGTCATCAGCTCGTTGTATACACTCCTTTCATATAACGGAATGTCACGCCAAGTTTGCCTGTATGCTGTTGATTACACTGGGTTCGCTCTTTACACGATTTACGCGATACTATTTGCTGGTACTTAGCGGGGAGGGGTTTTCATGGAAAACAAGATTTCTATATCTCTTCTATATATGTCCATAAACATGAATTTCTGTCTGTCTGAACCTTATAGACTCCGAAACTACTGAACCAATCGGCGTGATAATTTGTATGCAGAAGTTTTTTGGAGCGGGATGATTCTTAAGATGGGTTGAGACCCCTCCCTCCTTTGGAAAGGGGGGTTCCCATACAAATGAAACAGAAATTTCTGCATAACTCGGAAACTAAGCAGTTCGTCGGGTCTGCTAGTAAAGTTCTAAAAAAAAGTTATTTTTATGCTTATTTTGCTTATATCTGAAAATCCTACACATTTTGAACTGCCCCTTTTCAAAACAGATTATGCAGGAAGGCGTGTGCTTTGACATAAGGCATTGATTAGTTTAGAACTTGGTCGTTCTTCTTCTTCTTATTGGCATTGTATCCCCACACTGGGACAGACCCGCCTCGCAGCTTAGTGTTCATTAAGCACTTCCACAGTTATGAACTGCGAGGTTTTTGAAATTCTAAGCCAAGTTACCATTTTTGCATTCGTATATCATGAGGCTAACACGATGATACTTTTAAATCACGGTGTATTTTTGCTGGTTCTTGGGTTAGTCTAAAATAATGATTTCATGAATACCTACACCTAACAGCCCTGGGACTCTCCTTAGCCATGCGGTAAGACGCGCGGCTACAAAGCAAAACCATGCTGAGGGTGGCTGGGTTCGATTACCGGTGCCGGTCTAGGTAATTTTCGGATTGGAAATTGTCTCGACTTCCCTGGGCATAAAAGTATCATCGTGTTAGCCTCATGATATACGAATGCAAAAATGGTAACCTGGCTTAGAAACCTCGCAGTTAATAACTGTGGAAGTGCTTAATAAACACTAAGCTGCGAGGCGGCTCTGTCCCAGTGTGGGGATGTAATGCCCAATGGCGGAGACAGAGGTGGGGCACCACACGATGCAATCACACCATTGTTCTCAACGGCTATTATTCTTGCAACAAGTGGTGCCACACCAAATAACAATAGCTGGCTCCGCCAGTGGTAATGCCAATAAGAAGAAGAAGAAGAAGATTCGACAATATAGAGCGTTTGTCAATAACAGTACCTATATGCTGAAAAAATATTAAAATATATTCATCAAATTACTTACGAACCGTCCAAAGGAGGACAAAGTAACCTGGATTTTACAAATGTTTCGCATTATATACAAAACACGTTCAACCGCACACTCATTCACCGAACATTAAAATCAGAACCAAAAACTCGGATTTTACGAATGTTCTAATGGGCCAAACACAATTGATACGTTTGCGTGCGTTTTGACAGTTTTCCCATGGAAAAACTGTCAAAACGCACGCAAACGTACCAATTGTGTTTGACCCATAAATCCTACCTGAAGCACGTCCGATAACGCACCAATTTATTTATTTATTTGCCGTCAATCAAATGTAGACCAATTATACTTTGTACAATAAATACTTATTATCTAGTCTATGTGTACTTCAGTCATTACCTAACTTGTCTAGAGAAGAACACTTTTTTTAGATTAGTTTTACTCATCGTTACATCAATTGTTTCACAATGTGCATTATAACATGTCATCATTCTATTTATTGGGCCATTTCTGCCATAGTTTGTTCTTTGATTATTGATATAAAATAGACTTCTATTTCTAAGTGGACGGATAGGGGCGTAAAAATAATATTTGCCAAAATTTCACTACTATCCACTCTTTGTGTGATAATATCGTTCATGAAAGCTATCATTGAGAATTCCCTGCGTTTTTTGAGTTCTTCTAGGTTAATTAATAAACACCGTGATTCATAAGGAGGCAATGGTAGAGACGTCCACCCTAGTTTTCGGAGCGCAAAAAATTCAAAATTGTTTCTGAACTGATTCTATGCGGTTTACATGTGTTTCATGATACGGAGCCCAAACTACACTGCAGTATTCTAAATGAGGCCTAACATGTGCAACGTACAAAGTTTTGATTGTGTAAGGATCATTGAAATTATAACTGAATCTTTTGATAAAACTAAGCATGTTGCTTGCTTTATAGATAATATTATTATAGTGATCTATAAACGATAATTTGGAGTCCAGAATGATACCTAAATCTCTAATTAGTTTGCATCTTTCAACTGTTTTCTGACCTATGTATATTTGTTCTTGTGCCGTATTGATCTTTCTTGTAAACGAGATTGAATGGCCTTTTTTGACATTCAGTTGTTACATATTTTTCTTACACCATTTATAAAAATCGTTGATTTCATTTTGAAACACTAGTAGATCAGATTGCTTATGTATTTCTAAAAAGAGTTTCATGTCATCTGCGTAAATTGAAACATTCAGGTAATTCAAAACATGATTCACATCGTTGACGAATAAGATGAATAACAATGGACCAAGGTGGGATCCTTGTGGTACTCCAGATGTAACCTTAACTTGTTTTGACAAACATCCATCAAATCTTATTCTCTGGGTTCTGCCAGTCAAATATGATTCAATCCATTTTATTAACCTGGGATTGAGGCCTAGCTTGGATAATTTGAAAAGTAAGAGAGAAATATCAACTCTGTCAAACGCCTTACTGAAATCAGTGCATAGAGCTTCAACATAATTTCCTCTATCTAAAGCGTTTATCGAAAATGATACAAATTGCAGCAAGTTAGTCGTTGTTGACCTTCCTTTAACAAAACCGTGCTGGTTACGGGTAATTAAACCTTGAACTTGTGTGAAGATTTTATTGTTAATAATGGATTCAAATAACTTAGGAATGCAAGACAATATAGCGATGCCACGGTAATTTTTAATGTCAGATTTTTTGCCACTTTTAAAAATTGGTATCAAAAACGATTGTTTCCAAGTAGAAGGAAGCGTATTGTGTTTCAGAGATGAATTAAATAACCAAAATAGAGGTTTTACAAACTCATTTGGAAGTGATTTAAACAGTATGGGTGGTAGGTGGTCAGGGCCAGCACCCTTCGAAGAGTCTAAAGATTTGAGGGCATGTAGAATTTCGTTTGGAGATATGTTATCGACTGCGACATCATTTTCTAACTCAGGAAGGTAAGAGAAATAAGAGTAATCACGATCACAGTTATCATGTATTGTGTAAACGTCTTGAAAAAAATCAGCAAATAAGTTACTGACTTCAAATGAATTATTCCCAATCTTATTGTCAAGTTGCATTTTTGTTGGAAAACTACTGGATTTTTGTTCATCTCGAACATAGTTGAAAAATGATTTTGGGTCTGATTTAATATTGCGTTCAATCTTATTAGTGTAATCACAATGTGCCTTTTTAATTTCTAAATTCAACTCATCACATAATGACAAATAATATGCTAAATTTGAATCGTTCCTATTATTCTCATACGCTTTATGCGTTTTTTGTTTTCTATTTTTTATATTAACTATATTCCTATTGTACCATGCTGGAATCTTATTTTTATATTTTTTGTTTTGCTTTATTGGTACTGCCATCATTAATACATCGCTCAATGTTTGATAGAATACATTTACGGCTTGGTCAGGATTTAGGTTGCCGATAAGGGTTTGCCAATTGTTTACTCACTCGGCAGCGCGAACTATCTGCTTACTGAGCAGCAGTCTTCCCAACGAACATCAAACCCGCTCGGTACAAGAGTACGCGTACTCTTTTTGAACTCTCTTCTTCCGTTCGAACCGCAACGCACGATGATGTACTCAAACCCGAACTTGCGTTCGAGTTCATTTTCAAACCCAAGTTCAAACTTCGGTACGGTAAGGGCAGGGTGGTATATATCGGGTGGCCCAAACGGCCTAGTTTTGCGAGTGTTGGTGAGTGTTTTGCCGTTGCAACGGAAAAAATTCATCGAAAATTTGCCATAAAGAAACCGAATCAGCTGTTGTTTACTTTTTTGAAGTAACAAATTTGAGCAAAATGTTGAAAATTTTCAATGAAGGGATGTGTTGTCAGCATAAATACGACGGAATCTTAGTACTGCATGAGAAAAATCTTGTGCAATACTTCAATTTCGACGGAAATTTTTTCTTTGTTTTGGTTAGTTGCCATAAGGAAACCGAATCGTGAACATTTTGCCATAAGAAAACCGAAAAGTTCACTGGGTGAGTACAAAATTCACCGAGCTCGGATTACCAACACAACTACACATCTTCCCACCCGTAATGTAGAGCCCTGCGGTAAGGGTACAGTACAGCTGACGTGTTGTGTTGTGTTTCACACTTATGTTCGTTTATTCCGAACGGTATACACGGGAGGTGCAACATTTGTCATCGCAAATACGAACAGTTTAGGTGCACCTGTTTGACTGCCAACACATGTTTTCGATGGAGTTGGTGATGCTGTCAATCAAATAGCAAGTAAATATTATTGAGATTTATACAAGGATTTATATTAAAGCCTGTCCACGTTAAATTTCGGACATCCATCATCCAACGCGATTTTTTTTAATTTACACAAACCACTGAGAAGATCAATTTACATAACAGCTGAATCTCTCCGCTTTGCGTGATGCTTTCAGCATGTTTTTATGCTTCTCCAAATTGATAAAATGGCTATAAATCAATTGGACATTGTCTAAGTGTCCAAAATTTAACGTGGACAGGCTTTATATTTTTATATCTACTTTATATTGCACAAATTATTACACCAATTTTGTAATTTAATTTTGCAAATTGAAAACGTAAAACATGGTTAGGCATAAGGTTTTGTTTATTGTTAATAATGTATGTAAGTGTAGAAAAATAAAAATAAAACAAATGGTTCTTGTAGGATTTGATTAATTCTAGACCAACATTTGAAAAGGGCGTAGCAGCCAAAATTTATTCCTTCTGATTCTTTGTGTACATATATAGCTTTATATGTAGACGAAGAATCAGAAGGAATAAATTTTGGCTGTTACGCCCTTTTCAAATGTTAGTCTAGAATTGTGAATGCTAGAAATTTATGGAATCTAGCCGTGGAAAAGTTACTGGATTCCAATCATATTATATGTTTGTATTTATTTAAAACTTACTAAAAATGAAGATTATTTCAATTACCGCCATCGACATTACTGACAGCCAAGAGGTCGATAACAAAATCGTTCGAAAAGGACTTTCATAATTAATAAATTCTTGCACTAAACACATTCTAAGCTGTTGAAACAGTGACCAATTCTCAACCCTATTCTCACCCCTCGATAACTGTATCAAAATGATCGTAAAATTTGAGTTTTATCCAAAAATAATGAGTTTGTAGACTTCAACATAAATAATTCATTAATTTATTATTACATTTATAGATGGTTAAATTTGAAAAAAATAGCACGTTGCAGGATTTACTTCAAAGTCGGTCTCTGGAAACTTGACATTGTTTCTTTTACTCCAATTATTTCATATAAATAGTATAGAACATAATTACACAATACATTTATATTAATAGTAGAAAAATTCAGATATGTGAATGATCCAAGTTTTGAATTTGAGTCCACCTTATATCTTTGCTTAAAAAATGATATGATGCGTAAAACTGATTGAAGTTAAAACCAAGAACACTGTTCTTGACCGCATATGTGCAAATTTAAATTATTTTTCGATTTCAACATAGTTATGTAAATTGACTATTAATTTGAGATCTATTTCAGAATTTCACAGTGAAAAACTGTTAGATTATGTCAATATTTGTTGGAAAAAGTTAAAATATACTGACTAATTGTTAGGTAATATGACTGACTGCAAGGTAATATTGAATATAGAAAGATTTTTCTATGAAGATTTAACATGTATTGAAATTTGATCTCCCTTTTTTAATGTCTACCTACTTTTGTTGATTTTGATATATTTAATCGTTTATTTTAACCACTGATAATTGTAATAGTCTATAAATATTATAACAAATTGTACATTTATAGAAAGGTCTTAGATAAAGAATCTTTGCAGCTTTTGATTGTACTTCAACAACATTGATACAAATTATCAAATACTAGTCGACCCGGCAGACATTGTCCTGCATAGTAGGCGATAAAGCGCGTTGTGAACTGCCCATGCGAAGATTCCAAACAAATCATAATTTTAATTTTTCACTATTTACTAAACTTTTCACGTAATTTTCGCATGAGGAAATATCATATAAACCCGTCGGAAACGATAACCAACATACTTGCTGAAGGAATGAAGAAAATCCATCCAGCCGTTTTCGAGTTATGCGGATACAAACACAGTCCATTTCATTTTTATTATATAGAAGATAATTTTAATGAGGCATAGATATCAGCAGATAATAAAACACACAAGTATTGTTACCACGCGGTGCCTACCCGCTTCAGGCAAAGTGTAAATTTTTCTACACCGGTGGCAAAATAAAGCAATAATGAAACTGCACCGTTTTTAAAAACGAACGATTCCAGTGTAAGTTTACCTACACCGGTACGAATAAACGAAAACGACATTATTCTTTTTTATTCTCTGCTGAAAAAAAAATTAAATCAAAATTTCTTTCGACATATAAAAAGAACGCTGGATCAGAACACTAGCATTCAACTCTTATCTTTACAGCCTCTCCCATTCTCCTTTCGCTTCTTTTCGTCGAAGTTTACAGTGACATACTTCGTCTTTTGTTCGGATATAGCTCGTCTGTGTTTGGTGTACCACAGTTCGAACCGAAGTTTTGTACTTCAGTTTATACATGTACCGCTCGGTACACGGTATACACCCGAACCTGAGTACAGTAGCGATGCGGGTTTGGAACTGAACGCAACTGAAGAAAATTAAACTCAAGTTGAACTCAGTTCAGGTTCGTGGGAAGACATAGACACTTAAGAGAACGATCATGATCGTTCTCTTAAGTGTCTATATACACTAAGGTGGCTCAAAAAACACTTTTTTAAATTTTTTAATGGGCTGCCCTCTTATTTGGTTCTATTTGATGCCCTGATGCTCTGGACAAAATTTCAGCCAAATCGGTCTACGTTTGAGCGGTGCTAAACTCGTTGGAAGTTTATATGGAAAAATGTATGCAGAAACATCCAAAAACAGTGATTTGCATTTGGACGGCACAATTTACGATCAAGAACCATGATACTCGTTCAGTTCTTGTAGAATTAAATACAGAATGTTATGCTGAAAACCGCGAGAAGATTAGAGTTTATTAGGCAAAGATATTAGCATTTTACTGGAGTGTAGTAGGGGTGAATTTATTTCTTTTCAAAGGTAAAAGAAACGAAATTTGCTCAAACCCCACTTCAGAAAAATGCTAATAACTTAGCCGGACAAACTCATATCTTCTCGCGGTTTTCTGCATAACATTCTGTATTTAATTCTACAAGAACTGAATGAGTATCATGGTTCTTGATCGTAAGTTGTGCCGTCCAACTGCAATTCATTGTTTTTGGATGTTTCTGCATACATTTTTGCATTAAACTTACAACGAGTTTAGCACCGCCCAAACGTTGACCGAATTGGCTGAAATTTTGCCCAGAGCATCAGGGCATCAAATAGAACCAAATAAGAGGGCGGCCCATCAAAAAAATTGAAAAAAGTTTTTCCCATACTAATTTGAGCCACCCTAATATACACTTATAAACAGAAAATCAAAACTTTGTCTCAAGAACAAAATTTTTATTTACAAACAAATTTTTAGACCTGCAATGTTGTATGCTGAGCCAATATGGACTAGTTGCTGCAATAACAGAAATAAGGCACTTCAGAATCACCGCATCGTGCTTTCGTGCTGTGCGGTTCTTTCTCTCTTTGCGGAAGGAAGTTTTTAATACTACCCGAAGCTATTTTAATTTCAACAGTGCTTCTCAGCGCTATTTGTACCCACTGATCCCGTTACGATCTTTGCAAGGACCCGTGCCTTCGTTTTACGTTGGACCCGTTTGCGGAAGTAAAATTCCGACAAGCGGTGGTAATCCTGCAGGGACACCGTTCTGGGAAAAAACCTCTTAGAAGGTCACGTCTCCAAGCTCATCAATGAGTATTAACAAAAACAAGAGGAAGGGGGAGTCTCTGAATTCTCCACTTCCTTCAAAGAAACAAGGTTTCAAGACCGTCCTGCCCAAGCGCGGAAAAAATAGAAGGAAGCTGGAGATATTCCTTCTAAATCTAATGTTGACATTGTTTCTTCTCCTATCGAACTGAGCAATCAGTTCGATTTGATTAACGAGGAAATTGAGCAAATCGAATCTACCTTTAGCCCAGGTGATTCGATTCATGCGAAGAAACAACGGATTCCGCCAATTGTGGTATCTGTTGCCGAGTTTTCTGGCTTTCGGAATGAAATCTTGAGTAACCTTCAGGGGATCAAGGTTTCATTTCAGATTGCTAGGAACGGTGACTGCCGCGTTTTGCCGGGATCCTTTGACGATCGCAAACGTCTTCTTCACTCTTCAGTATTTAACTGAGAAGCGCCATAAATTCTTCACATACGACGGCAAAACTGAGCGATTGTTCAAAGTCGTCTTGAAAGGTCTCCCCAGTGATGACAAATCTCTGGATGAGATTAAAATTGAAATTTCTCAATTACTTGGATTAGTAATTAAGTAATTAAGTAATTAAGATGAAAAAGAAATCCCACTCTGGTACTTCCCAGAGGGGCATTTCTCAAGAATTTTATTTAGTTCATTTTAACAAAAGTGAACTAAATAATATGAAAAGTTTGGAAAAGGCCTGTATTATGTCTCATGTCCGTGTTACATGGGAACATTTCCGCAGGCCTGGGGAAAATTTCCAAAACCCCACCCAGTGCCGTAAGTGCCAAAAGTGGGGTCATGGAACCAAACATTGTCATATGGATGCTAAATGCATGATTTGTGGTGGAACCTCTCACGCCAAGGACGCATGTCCTGTGAGAGAAGATTCCAATAAATTTAAGTGCGCAAATTGTGGGGGCAATTATAAATCCAATTTCTGGGAATGCCCTTCACGCAAAAAAGTTTTGAATTCCCGTGCAAAATTGGTGACGGGAAATTCCAATCGGATCCCAGATTCGACGGGTAGAAATTTTTCAAACGCTCAAATTTCGTTACCGGTCGAGCAATTCTTACCCACCACAATTCACACACAAATTTTGCCGCTCGTCAGCGGGTAGCTAGCACTTAAGTAAATTCCAATTCTTCCTATGTACCTACGTATGCAAACATCGCTGCTGGTAGACAAAATCTCTCTTCTCAAAATGAGGTTTATACCCATGTCCCAACGGAAAATAACGGTCATGTTGCCGATTCAGGTAGCATGACTGCTTCCGATTTTGATTTTTTAACTGAACAATTGCATCACATGATTGATGCAATGTTCAAAGCAAATACAATTCCTGAAGCTGTTCAGGTTGGTATGAAGTACACACAAAAAATTGTTATCGGACTCCGTTTTAATGGATCTAAATAATTGTGTGAAAGTTCTAAATTGGAATGCCCGCTCTCTAAAGGATCTTCTTCTTCTTCTTCATTGGCATTACATCCCCCACTGGGACAGAGCCGCCTCGCAGCTTAGTGTTCATTAAGCACTTCTACAGTTATTAACTGCGAGGTTTCTAAGCCAAGTTACCATTTTTGCATTCGTATATCATGAGGCTAGCACGATGATAATTTTATGCCCAGGGAAGTCGAGACAATTTCCAATCCAAAAATTGCCTAGACCGGCACCGGGAATCGAACCCAGCCACCCTCAGCATGGTCTTGCTTTGTAGCCGCGCGTCTTACGTCTTACGTCTCTCTAAAGGATAAGGAAGATGAATTATTCAACTTCCTAACAGTTCATAATGTGCATATTGCCATTATAACAGAAACTTATTTAAAACCAGGACTCTCCATTAAAAGAGATCCAAATTATTTTATCTACAGAAATGATCGTCTTGACAGTGCCTGTGGTGGGGTCGCCATTGTCATCAATAGACGTATCAAACATAAATTATTTTCTTCATTCGAAACCAAAGTTTTTGAAACCTTGGGAGTTTCTGTTGAAACAAATTTTGGACAATTTTCCTTCATTGCAGCCTACTTGCCTTTTCAATGCAATGGACAGCAAAATAATTTGTTGAAAGCTGATCTTCAAATTCTGACTCGCAACAAATCTAAATTCTTCGTAATTGGTGACTTCAATGCCAAACACCGTTCATGGAATAATGCTCAAAGCAATTCCAATGGTAAAATTTTATTTGAAGGTTGTTCTGCGGGATATTATACTATTCAATATCCCAATGGACCAACTTGTTTTTCTTCCAGTCGAAATCCTTCTACAATTGATTTAGTTTTAACGGATTCAAGTCAGCTGTGTGGCCAATTGGTAACTCATGCTGACTTTGACTCTGATCACCTTCCTGTGACGTTTGAAGTCTCACAAGAAGCCATTTATAATCCAATCAGCTCTACTTTTAATTATCATAGAGCTGATTGGGATTTATATAAAACGTATATCGATAGGAATTTTGATGTTGATATTCCTCTCGATACCAAAAGTGATATTGATAATGCTCTCGTATGTTTGACAAATTTAATTGTCGAAGCCAGCCATTGCAATTCCGAAATGTGAAGTTAAATTCAACTCCATTATTATTGACGACGATCTTCAGCTACTGATCCGTCTTAAAAATGTGAGAAGAATGCAATACCAAAGAACTCGCGATCCCGCGTTGAAAGTTATTTGGCGTGATTTGCAAAATGAAATTAAAAAACGTTTCGCTATTCTGAGAAATACCAACTTTGAGAATAATGTCTCGAATTTGGATCCCAGTTCGAAACCCTGGAAATTAATAAAAATTCTTAAAAAACCTCAAAAGCCAATTCCAGCGAAGGGAAGGGAAATAAAATTTTATTATCAAATGGCGAAAAGGCTCAAAAACTTGCTCAGCAGTTCGAGAGTGCCCATAATTTTAGTCTAGGTCTCACAAGTCCAATTGAGGATCAGGTTACACGGAGCTTCGAAGACATTCTCAATCAAGAGAATGTTTTTGACCCTTCGTTGGGAACTAATTTGGATGAAGTGAGATCTATTACTAGAAAATTTAAAAATATGAAAGCCCCGGGTGATGATGGTATTTTCTACATACTTATTAAAAAACTTCCTGAGAGCTCTTTATCCTTTTTGGTAAATTTATTTAACATACAAATGTTTTCAATTGGCATACTTCCCAGATAAATGGAAAAACGCCAAAGTTGTTCCTATTTTGAAGCCGGACAAAAATCCAGCTGAGGCTTCTAGTTATCGCCCAATCAGTTTGCTTTCTTCAATAAGCAAACTGTTTGAAAAGATTATTTTAAATAGAATGATGGTTCATATTAATGACAATTCTATTTTTGCTGATGAGCAATTTGGTTTTCGTCATGGGCATTCAACCACCCATCAGTTATTAAGAGTTACGAATTTGATTCGGCTCAATAAATCTGAAGGATATTCGACTGGAGTTGCTCTTCTTGATATAGAGAAAGCATTTGACAATGTTTGGCATGAAGGTTTGATTGTAAAATTGATGAATTTTAATTTTCCTCTGTACATCATTAAACTGATCCAACATTATTTATCAGATCGCTCACTGCAGGTAAACTATCAGAATTCTAAATCTGATAGATTACCTGTAAGAGCTGGTGTTCCCCAAGGCAGCATACTGGGGCCCATATTGTATAACATTTTTACTCCTGACTTTCCTGATTTACCACCAGGGTGTCAAAAATCTTTGTTTGCAGATGACACGGGCCTTTCAGCCAAAGGGCGAAGCCTTCGTATCATTTGTAGTAGATTGCAAAAAAGTTTTGATATTTTCTCCACTTACTTGCAAAAATGAAAAATTTCCCCGAATGCTTCCAAAACTCAGCTTATAATTTTCCCACATAAGCCGAGAGCTTCTTATTTGAAACCTTCTAGCAGACATATTGTCACTATGAATGGGGTTCCAATTAATTGGTCTAGCGAAGCTAAATATTTAGGACTTCTGCTAGATCAAAAATTAACTTTTAAAAATCACATTGAAGGCCTTCAATCCAAATGTAACAAATATATTAAGTGTCTATATCCACTTACAAACAGAAAATCAAAACTTTGTCTTAAGAACAAACTTTTGATTTACAAACAAATTTTTAGACCTGCCATGTTGTATGCTGTGCCAATATGGACTAGATGGTGCAATACCAGAAAGAAGGCACTTCAGAGGATTCAAAATAAAATTCTGAAAATGATTCTGAAGTTGCCTCCGTGGTATAGTACCAATGAACTTCATAGAATTTCTAATATTGAGACATTGCAACAAATGTCCAACAAAATAATTTCCAATTTTAGACAAAAATCGTTGCAATCTTCTATTGCAACGATTAACTCCTTGTACCCTTAGTATAAAATAGGTTAAGTTTAGTTTAAGTTGAAAACTTTGTAATTCCTACATGGTTCAATTCAACCAGAGGAAAAAAATTCTAACTGCCAGAGGCAATTGAAATGTATTAATAATAACTAAAAATATGACATAGCAAATAAGGATTATAGTGTTAAGAAAACACGGAACACCTAGTCTAAGAGATGAATGCATGTATTAGATAATTAGCAAATAAAATTAGTTAAAAAAAGGCACTTCAGAAGATTCAAAATAAAATTTTAAAAATGATTCTGAAGTTGCCTCCGTGATGCTGGTGGTACTCTACCACGGAGCCAACTTCAGCAGTCATGAAAACAAAACTATCGCACTTGTATACAAGTTGGAAAAAATCTGATTCGGATAAGCGCCCACCAAGGGGGTTTGATAAAACGTTATGTTGACACTCATTTTATGTTGGGGACCATTTTGTTTGCACGGCTGTGTAAAACAAGTTGAAATGCATAATCAGAATCGGTGCCTCCCGCAATGGGGGCTTATCAAAATAAATTTATCATGGGTACCCCGAATCAGTTCATTATCGTAAGGGTCTGTTCACAAATTACGTAACGCAAAAATCCGAGTTTTTGACCCCCTCCCTCCCCCTCGTAACAAAAAGTAACATTTTTTGTACCCCCTCCCTCCCCCATGTAACGCGTAACTGTGAAAATTTTAAAGACAGATTTTTTTACCTTCTCTGAAGCATTTGGGTTTTGGTATTTTGTGAACACTGTTAGGATAGGGACGGCACATGATTAAAAATCAAGGATATCAAGAATGCAGCTAGTAAAAACGAAAATAGAATTTGCGATCATAACCATTTACATAGTTTTGCGGAACTGTGGTGTCGAGAAATACAATATTCGCTTGGTATTTTTACGCATATCAGTCCCGCTATGTCAGCATGCTTGATTTCGATAGTGACTAATATACGATAATGACAGCAATTACTTCAATCAGTGATTAAAAAAAGACATTCAAATAAATTTTTATTCGCGTTATGCGTAACATGTGGTAGTACCCCTTCCCTCCCCCACCTTTTAGTGTAACAAAGTATAACGCCAGTTGGACCTCCCCCTTCCCCCAGAAGCGTTACGTAATTTGTGAACAGACCCTAACATCAACCGAAAAACGTCCCTCACGGTATGCTACCTATCGAGAGTGTATACAGACATGACAAGTGAGAGATTTTCTCATTCTCCTTTGGATTCAAACCCTAGTCCAGGTTCAACACCCGTCTTTGGCCGAATTTTTTTTGTAAGGTGACTGAGGTTGTCGAAGTATACAGAATATTATTCCTTGATGGGAATGTAAAATAAGATTCAATGTAGACACAAACACATAACCAGTTCTTATTTTCTCGTGACCGGGATCCTAATGCAAGGGTCTGCCATTTACTTAGTGCAATCTGTGCATATGTCGCAAATTGTGGAAAACTGTACGCAAAACTAATGCAAGATTGCAATAAAATGTTGCATTCTCTGGTTGGGTGTAGTTGTGCAACTTTGATGGAGAACATCTTAATGCTGGCACGTTGTCTTTGAGAACTATAGCGTGCATGCGACGACTGGTGCCCCACCTCTGCCTTCGGAATTGGAGCTCTAATTTACGAGTTGATGAAGTCCTCAGGGCATCTTTAGTAGAATTATAAATTGTATGGGAGTTAGGAAATTAATTTGAAATCTTCAACAAACGTTATAATTTTATAAATTCGAACAGTTTCGTCGGGAAATTTATAACTGGGATACTGCTCAGTTGTATTTTTTGCAAGAATTTGCAAAAGAATTTACTCGAGTTTTATTTCGTTCGAAACAATAGAAGATGACGTCATCAGCTACCAAAAATACTATTTCATCGGCATCATAACAGTTTGACATTTGAATTGGCCTCGGAAGATTATATTTTCGTTTTCCAGTATAAAACATGTGCAGTTTATAACTGCTACTGAAGATGCATTTCTTGTTTTATATTTTTGACAGTTATAAAATGTTAAACTCGGGAAATAAACATAACTATAACTGTAACATTACTAAAGATGCCCTTAGGGTTGTAGAATTGCTACCATTGTGCGGTAGGATCCGGACTAGTAAAAGCAGTGAAATGGTTTTGATTTTAATGGGTCGGATAAGAATTTCTATGACAGCCATACCCACACTACCTAAGTCTTCTTCTTCAGGTGTCTAGTTGCAGATTTCAGTTTACCTCAGGAAAAAACCGCAATCTTGCACACCATCAACGATGGCATTCCAATTTTCAAGCCCATATGAGTACTCCTCGAGTATTATCCATGTTTCATGTCCATACAAAACCATTCCGGCCTTGCTAACGTTTTGTGCATATGATACATTGGGGGCAGGTGTGAATCTTTTTTTGAAGACAGTTACTTCTGGAGCTGTAAGTAGCCACGACTTCCACAAATGACGTGCCTCCGTATTTCACGACTAATGTCATTCTCAGCCGCCAGGATGGTATTTTATTTATATTGACGAAAAAAATTGCTTGGTCGGATCTGATGTCACGATGATAGTAACCTTACTACATGTGTCAACAACGCAAACATATTCTATTTGCATCCATGCGTGTCCGATCGAATCACATTGGGCATCAATCATCTCACACCCCTGTTCGATCGAAACGGTTGTTGTTTATAGCTGAAACCGTGACTTAGGCACGATACACGAATTGGACAAACAAAACATCTGTAATAGAATAGGCAACCCTTGTGGTCAGCTGATGAACCCAAGGCCGAAAATCTGCACAAACAAGCATTCAGTTTGGATTATATTATTGGCTCTACCACTGATACGGATGCGGAATTGAAATTAGATACTGTGGAAATAGAAGCTCGTACCCTATGTCTAGTCCGTCTACTAATAAAAATCGAAATCAGGAGCTTTACTTTTTATTGACTGTAGGGATGAAGTGCCCAAAATGCACTCATATAGGTTGAAATATATAAAGCATAACATAAAATCACGCTAAAATCGGTTCAGGGTAACTTTAATACAATTGATACTTCCATGTAGGTATTTCATATATAGTGACCATTGCGACTTTACGATTGCGGTGTACATGATTTGGTAAACACGCTTTGAAAATGCTACAGAATGTGCTTTTATCTGTAAGATAGGGTAATAAGTTTGAAGAAAAATGTTATGACTGACTAAGAAATGGTAAATGTAAAAAAGGTGGTCTAGTGGTTTTAATATATTTTACAAACACCCAATTTAAGTGAAACATCATGAAAATATCAGTTCAATCAAAGATAATTGCCTATTTCCGGGGATTAAACCACCCGACTTGGACGTTAATTTACAATGTTATGAAAACTCATATGTGAATATGTACGTTATGTGGAAGATATTGATTTGAAAAATGTATTGGAGGTAACCACTTTCCCTTCGATGGGACTCGAACCCATGACCCTACTGACCTACATCGAAGGGAAAGTGGTTACCTCCAATACATTTTTCAAATCAATATCTTCCACATAACGTACATATTCACATATGAGTTTTCATAACATTGTAAAAAAATACATGAAAATATGTTTATCTTTCAACAAAGCCGTTAAACGAACTTTCAACGAAATCCGTTTGTTCAAGAACGCAAGCGTTACAACGCGTTATGTGGATACGTCAAGTATTCAATTTATTTAAATTTATGTCCATTCCTTATAGAAACTTCTTTCTATTGAAATATCATTAAGGAATTGTTATACCATTAATTTTCCGACACTCTGTATACACATTACACATATTACATTCATATCATTGATCGCATCAAAATCTGTATATTCACCAACCCTGTAAAAATATGCTGGTATCTTAGGGATGCATATTTGATCAACCTCCCCTACATATGGAACAGCAATACACTAGTGAAGATATCGAAACAAAACATGGTCGAGTGGCAGAAATTGGTGTTGGTTCATATATTTGTGCTTCCTTATTTTCCGCCTCAGCTCGCAATCTATTTCTATCGTATTTTCTTTAGTTTGTCAGTGGTTTGAGTTTTCGGCATTGAGTATCCTGATTTTAGCTTCGGAGAACAAATAAGCTTCAGACCCAGTGAAGGGAGGGGAGTTCGTTCACGGGGTTACGATGTGACCGTTAACCTCAGCATGATTGCTCCCCAGGGCCACAGAGCCGTTTAACAACGTTTTACATAATTCTAGAACGGACAGGGTAACGTTTTTCAGCTGCTCATCCGGGCCTTTAACGTCTTGTAACTCATAGAGAAAATCTCAAAGATTCAGCTCAATCGGGTTGTACGCAAAGGTGACGTTGGACTACGTAGCTGTATGTTACGAATGCTGTCTGTAATTATGGTTTCTGTGTCTTCAGTACATTCATATTTCACTGCTCTCAAAATATCAAATCGTTGCAAATAAATTTTCTCCGATGATCGCAACGTATGCTGATAGTTTACCGCTGTAGCTCAATAAATTTTAGAACTAAACTTCGGCAGAAAAAATCATTTATTTATGATTCTCAGTAAAATATTTACTGTTCCTCAGCAATCGAAACGTCGCTTTCACTGAGATCTCGACAAAAATTATGTTTGCTGAAAACGGTGGTGCCCATTTTTGGATAATAAATAAAAAATGCTGCGATCTCGACGAAAAAACTCAAGTGTCGTACATATACTTTGAAAAAGCCATATAATTTTAAGTGCTCCGAGACTGACACTTAGGGTCTGTTCACAAATTACGTAACGCTTCTGGGGGGAGGGGGGAGGTCCAACTTGCGTTATACTTCGTTACACTAAAAGGTGGGGGAGGGGGTGGGTACTACCAAATGTTGCGCATAACGCGAATACAAATTTATTTGAATGTCTTTTTTTTAATCACTGATTGAAGTAATTGCTGTTTATCGTTTATCGTATCATATATTAGTCATTATCGAAATCAAGCATGCTAACATAGCGGGACTGATATGCGTAAAAATACCAAGCAAATATTGTATTTCTCAACACCACAGTTCCGCAAAACTATGTAAATGGTTATGATCGCAAATTTCATTTTCGTTTCTGCTAGCTGCATTCTTGATATCTTTGAATATTAATCATGTGCCATCCCTATTCTAACAGTGTCCAAAAAATACCAAAACCCGAATGCTTCAGAGAAGAGAATTTTTTTTTCACAGTTACGCGTTACATGGGGGAGGGAGGGGGTACAAAAAATGTTACTTTTTGTTACGAGGGGGAGGGAGGGGGTCAAAAACTTGGATTTTTGCGTTACGTAATTTGTGAACAGACCCTTACGAGCATGATCACTATTGATGCGAAATTGTGTAGTGACAAAGGTGAAACTAAAATTCACTATTAAGGTCTGAGGGAAGCTCTCTCGCGGTAGCTCTTAATAGGCAGGGATTTCGCTTATCCCAGCTGTCAATCTTTTTGAAATTTATCAAGGAATGTTCCTAGAAAACTTCGTGGACCTACTATTTCCCAAATTTGAATTAAGCTCTAAATTCTGAACTATTGTACAACTGAAATTTTTGCTTGTCATTACCTCTCTCGAATGACTTGAGGCATAAAAGAACCGAATTTTGCATTACCCAACTCAGAAAAGTTTTGAAATTTTCCAACGATCATCTTGGTGTAATAAATATTTGTAACCACCGAGGTAACCACATAATATTTTGAAGGAAAGTCTTTTAACTTCAACCAAGTTTCCCAAATTCCATACAAAAAATACCATTTTGGGAGACCAGCCAACAGCATATTTTCTCGTGGTGCACGGCAGAAAAGGAGCGATGAGAGACCCCCCCCCCCCGGTACGCCATATTAACATAACGAGTTTGACAATAGCCACCCTGTCCACGGGGGAGTAAGCCTGTCATCCACGAACAAATCAAGCCTACCTATGTATAGGCCTTTTCATGTGACACTGCCGAGACTGCACTTGTTTACAACCGCTGAACAGGCCCGCAACCCCGAAGCTGTCACCTTCATAGAAGAAACTCTCATGTCGTTTTCGGTTTTAAACCTGGGTCAGGTCCGACCCCGACCCTGAATAACCGAACGAAAAACGAATCGGGATCGAGTCAGTATGCTGGTATTAGTGAGAACTCAAGCCCTATCATCTGTTTTGTTTTCAATTCGCACTTTTATCAGCTGGCAGAAACAGACATATTTTATCTAATGAATTTTGTTATTAGTGTTATTTTTTCTCGTTTGGGAAAATCAGATGTTTCTTCTGTTAATTGTTTAATGATTAAAATGACTATTAATCCATCAATAAATTAATGTGATTAGGAGCTTGTGATGAATGATGACGGCAATGTGGATTGCCGTGAAATAATTTATACCAATCCGTGTTTGGGTCTGTTCTCAAATTACGTAACGCTTTGTGGGGGGGGGGGGGGTGGGCAGGTCCAACTTGCGTTATACTTTGTTACACTAAAAGGTGGGAGAGGGGGTGGGTGCTACCAAATGTTACGCATAACGCGAATAAAAATTTATTTGAATGTCTATTTTTTAATCACTGATTGAAGTAACTGCTGTTTATCGTTATCGTATATTGGCGACATAGCGGGACTGATATGTGTAAAAATACTAAAAGGACGTTGTATTTCTCGACACCACAATTCCACAAAACTGTCTGGTTATGATCACAAATTCTATTTTCGTTTCTACTAGCTGCATTCTTGATATCCTTGATTTTTGATCATGTGCCGTCCCTATTATAACGGTGTTAAAAAAATACCAAAACCCAAATGCTTCAGAGAAGGAAAAAAAATCTGCCTTTAAAATTTTTACAGTTACGCGTTAAGTGGGGGAGGGAGGGGGTACCAAAATTGTTACTTTTTGTTACGAGGGGGAGGGAGGGGGTAAAAAACTCGGATTTTTGCGTTACGTAATTTGTGAACAGCTCCTTTCCCGATGAACTATTATGCTGATTCTATATGGCTTTTTGATTAACAGTGATTGTGGTGATTGTGTTACAGTAGATTGAATTATCAATTATGTCATTGAAATGGAACAGAACAAGAAAATATGGGAACACTTTGTAAAAAATCCAATACAAAATTTATTTAGATTTGGTGCCTTTTATTTTAAAACAAAGAATCAAATAGTACAAGAGTTGAACAGCATTCTTTTTTGCTATTTGCATTCTTTCTGCTATTTTTTCTCCCCAGAGGGGACCCTTTGGGATAAATTGCGATTTCGTCAGAACTGCAAAAACCAAATATACAAAAGAGGCCAATAATTTTTCACTACAAAATCTAAACAGGAGATTCAACATAATAAATATCAATGGGAATAAATATGTTTTTGGCCGTTTTTTAACGAATTACAATTAAAAACCTTTCTTCCACTCAAAAATTATGCACAATTCGTATGAAAACTGTTCCTAAATTTGTTGAAGGCAACATAGGGGGAAAGACGGCTTTGGCAGGTTTTGTTCTATTATTGGTAGGGGGTTTTTTATGTCTGACTATGCTCAAATTTGGCCTGAACATTCTTTGCATATCAAAGAACATTGTGGCCAAATTTCATAAAATTTGGTCGACAAAAACCCCCTGCCAATAATAGAACAAAGCCGTGTTCCCCCCTAGTTGCTAAAGCCTTATAAATGGGTAATGCCAGGGTTAATACATTATGTGTATATTCTTCAAATCCGTAACCTTGAACAAATTATTCACAGAACTGCAATAATGAATAAAATAATGGTAAGAACATTTTGGTATAAATAACTTCATAGCGGCTCTGGTACGCTATTTTCCCATTGATAGAGTAATTATACCTAAAGTATATGTACGAATAAACAACGTAATAGTGAATAAATAGCAGCTACCTTCTCGTCACTGCATTTTATAAATCACATTTTCAACAAAATGTTTAACCCTCATTTTGTTTATAATGGAGCTACCATTTGAGGTAATCAGCGAAAAATATGACGATATCTGAATCAGATTCACCATCAGAGAAACTTGAAGACAGCACAACATTAAAATAATCAATTTTTGCGTGGAAAACAGCAACAAAATTGATAAATTTAACAAATGAAACAAACAAAATCAAATACCCATCCGTGTCTTTTACGTTTTCATTTTCCTTTAGCGTAAACATAAACACCAGTTTGACAATTTGTGTTCGAATGTATTGGTGAATCTAGGTTGGATCTCGATAAATCGGCAGAGCATCATTCATTTTGGGTCGGATCTGGTGCGGATCGCGATCCAACCTGAACGAATAACCGAACGTTTTGACAGCTGTTAGAGCGGATCCGGTGCAGAACTAGGTTCGACCCAGCAATAACCGAAAACGACATCAATTGACGATAAAATCAGCTGCTTTTAAACGTCTCGTAAAAAGGCACATTATCCGCGCCACGCCGCTTGGGAAAGGCGGTAGAGCGCTATTTTCAACCCCGCTTGGCAAGTGTAATAGTGTTCGAATTAGAATCTTGTAGGATATTGGTTAATATACACTACTGCTGACTAACAAAAAATCTGTGGGATTATTTATTTACATTTGCTTCATACATCCATAGGAGGCGCGATGCACCGCATATTACCCCCCTGAGTAAAGTAGAGGTTATTAAGAATCAAGAAGATTTGAAAAACTTAGTACGACTCTATTCGACGCACACAGGGGCAGACCACTGTATTTGTTGGACAAAACCTCTAGCACTCTCTGTATACGTCCTAGAGTTTTGGTGTCTTCAGCACACTATCGCGGGTGATTTTAAGCTTCATTTTGTTTAGTTGAAGTTTATTTTTATCTAGATAAGTTAAAACTTACCTAGATAAGTGTTATCTTTTGATAGAAACGAGGTAGAGCAACACTTTCTTCTACAAAGTGGTTTGTTTTGACATTTTGTACTTATGCTCCATAAACACCAATGCTCTAAAACCTCTACAAGATAGCGCTGTACGTTATTTCCTTAAAAACAACAAGGAAATGGTTTTCTTCTAAATTTTTTCGCGTTAAACCTCTGGTAAAAGTTTTTTGAGGTATGCTTTCAAAGGATAATAATAATAAAGCTGATCGTGAGATGTTAACAAGGATTTTAAAAGCTTTAGTAGTGGATTTCTGGAAACTAAGTAAAAAACACTGTTTAGAAAAATATGAATAACTTAAGAATGGGCAGATGGTGGCAGCTAAAATTTTATCTGAACTTAGTTCAAACTTATATCTTTGATATCAAGAAGAAAAAAGCGGAGACTTGTGGAGCTTTTTGTCTGTGATTTTTATATTTTTTGTATTACTATGCATTAAAAATCAACATATTACAGAAATTCCGAATGAAACGGATGTACGATATCTCCGAATTATGCAATATATGATAGAATCGTCTCTTTCCGAGAATCATTAGTCTTGTCTTTTTTGTTCCGGCACTAGGGTGACTAATTTCGGATAAGGTGATTTAAAAAAATCAACGTTTTTCCAAAAAACAGTTATTTAGCCTAACTTTTGAAATACTGGCTCGATTTTCAATCAATAGCCGTGAAATTTAATCTCCCAACTTCACATATTATGTGGAAATAGAGATATCGGACTAGCCATTCTGGAGATAGTATTTTCAAAAATTAAAGTAATTGATTCGCCATGCAAACAACATGGTGGGCAACCGTGCGTCTCCATATTCGTGTGATATATGAATTGTGTACCGGTGTTTGTTATCAGTGACTCAAAAAATGTATTTTCAAAACGGATTGCTCAACATTTCAATTTTTTTAAACAATGTGTAAAATTGAGAGAATAATTGTCTTGACTTGATTCGATTTCGAAAAATGCTAAAAGAAATGATTTTTCAAATTCATCTATATTTTAGATCACCCGTCTAGTGACGGAACAAACAATACAAGTCTAATCATTTTTGGAAGGGGACGATTCAACCAAATATTGCAGAATTCAGAGATATCGTAAAATCGTTTCATTCTGAGTTTCTGTAATATGTTAATTTTCAGTGCATATTAATACCAGATTTAGAATAATGGTAGACAGAAAGCTCCACATGTCTTCACTTTTTTTTTGAACTGTGCTCAGACAAAATTTCAGCTGCCGCCATCTTCCCATTCTTAAGTTATTCATATTTTTCTAAACAGTGTTTTTTTAATTAATTTCAAGAAATCCACTACTAAATAGACATGTGCGCCGCCGCGCCACGCTGCCGCCGCCGGTGATTTTCTCACGCCGCGGCCGCCGCATGAAAATTTTCCACGCCGTCGGATATTTTTTACCACGCCGATGGCTATTGAAGGGCTAGTAATAATAAGTAGGGTAATGGGTTTCGTACATTTTGTTAAAAGATCATTTTGACTGTTAAGTTCATCCTATCGGAAATATATATTTTCAGTCAAGATAATATTAAAATTATCTAGAATTACTGCTCCTGGACTTCATCGTATAGCTCCGATATTCATTCCATGGTATTTTATTTGTTTCTTTTTTTTCCTTTCTTTATTTGGTAGGCACTCTGTGTTACTTAACCGCTACTGTGCCGAGTTCTACTGTGGTATTCTGCTGCCAGAATCCACACAGAATCTATTTTTAGATTTTTCCATTATCATTATTGTTGTCGTTGCTTGTCCATCTCATCGTGAGTCCATTGTGTCCGTTTGTCCATGTTGACTATCCAATGATCGTTGCATTGTTCGGTTGCCATTTATCCGGGTAACGTTGGAGGAATGCCTCCGAGAAGAACAAGTTGTCAGTCGTCATCAGGCAGCCGTGACGGTAAGGCGTGCACCCCAGAACGCCACCGTATTGGCTGCGGATCCGGCGACTGACGAGGGTTTGGTGAAGGGGCTGGGAATCGAACCCATGACCATTCGCTTGTAAGGCGAACGTGTAGCCAACTACGCTACGGGACCCCCCTTATTTGTTTCTTATTGTTGTGATATTTTTCAGCAGTACGCATTTGAGCAAAAAGGAGCGAATAAATTAGTGCCGTATTTCTTTGTTTCGCGATGAGATTGTTCAGTGAGATGGTAAACGGAATAGTTCCCCTACTTCCAAGTATGCAGAAATTATTGGATGGCGGCCTACCGAAAACTGTAACTAGCATTGGGCTGATTTTGCTATACAATTATGCTAGGGAAAAAATATACATATTTGGTCAAAGGATGCTACTTATTTCCCGAATTGAACTAAAATTCATTTTAAAAGTGCTAGTTGAATAATTTTCGAATAACACTACTCACAAAACCAGATTACTTTATTGGTGTCTTTGGTGGTTTGGTCTATGTTAGGACAGGCTTATCTCAGAGTTTCATAAAAAATTTCAAATAATATAATTTGAGAATATTTTTTTTTAATTTCTTATAAGCTCCATTTGAAAATGCTTCAACTTCTTGCATTTCTTATGGGATTTCTTCAGAAATGTGAAATCCACCCGAAAATGTTAACAATTAATTCAAAAACTTCTACAGTGATTCAAACAAGGAATTTCTTTACGAATTTCTACAGATTTTTTTTGGGAATTCCTTCAGGAAATCCATTGAGAAATGAATCAGAAATTTTATTGAAACTAATTCACACATTAATTCATCCCAAAATTACTATACGGATTTGAATCAGAAATTCTTTCGCCAATTTCTTCAGAAACTTCTTCAAAAAACGCCTACAGGGCTTGTTTCGTGGTACCGTTTAAAAACTACTTCGAATATTCCCACGAAAATTCCACCGTGAATTACATCTGGGCACAGATAACAGACATTGAAGCTAGAACAAATTTTATTGAAAATCCTGTGTAAACTTTTGAATTGATATACGTTGGCCCACTACTGCCATCTACTCAACTGATTGCGGCAGTACCTAAGAATGCAGCTGAATTACAACCGTCGAACGCAGCCAATGCATTTGACAGCCGCAATCGGGCTGCGTTTTCAATAACAATGATTCTTGCGCCATCTCCAATCGATTGCCAAACGCGGTCCCAATTTAAAATACATTTAAATTAACGGTTGCGGATGTTTACACACGTATGGGATGCCAGCCTCAACATCTGTTATCTGTGGTCTGGGGGAATGTACCGAAGCAGTTCCTGGAAGATTTTTTGCATTATAACTTAGTTTGTTTTTAAGTTTGTTTTTTGTTGTTCTATATTTTAAAAATAAATGGCCACTGCATCTGATGACAGATGACTTCAACGAATGTCTAATTGGTAACGACGATAAAGAGCTCAGAATGTTGCAATGTAATGTCAGGGGCCTCAATAACATGGATAAGTTTGATTCTATTTCACAATTGTTGGAAATGTGTAAATGCTCTATTGATATAACTCTTATTGGAGAAACTTGGTTACATTATAAAAATTGTTCTTTGTATAAAATTCCTGGATATTACAGTTTGTTCTCTTGCAGAAATCAGTCTAGTGGTGATCTCGATGTGCTTGTTAAAAATAGTTTGACACATAAATTTGTCAATAATATTTATTGTGATGATTTCCACCGCATACATCTGGAACTAAACATCAATGGTGTTTACTACGATGTACATGGTTTATTTCGCCCCCCCCCTCCCCCTTCATATGATTTTATAAACTTAAATGACAAAATTGAGAAAATCTTATAATCTACTAGCTGTATTATTGTTCTTGTTTCATTGTTGGTGATATTAATGTTCCAACTAATAATGGTATTAACAATATACCGTTTTGGCTCAAATCCCAAACATGGCTCATATTCCGAACACTGGCGTTTGAGCACCCTAAAACTAATAAATTCATCGGTTTGTCGTCCCGGACATTCCTCCAATAGGTCCACTGGATATTCCACCAGGAATTCCTCCTAATATTCCTCTAAATATTTCTTCGGATGTTCCTCCAGGAATTCCGCCTAGCAGTGTTATCCTACACTCGGGGATCAAAATTCTGCTCTTTGATTTAACTCCATCTAAACAATTTTATATTCTTAACTAAGTAAGATCAACTAATAAGGGGATATTTGAATTTTTCAAATGTCATGGCAAACTGTCAAAAAATGCACGCCAGATCCACAGGAGCGCGCGCACTGAAAATACATTGGATTGTATTTTCAGCGCGCGCGCGCTCCTGCCCGAGCAGGAGAAATTGGCTAAATAATACTTAATTCTGTTATCGACACCTTACTCTGTTATGAACTAGCCCTGGATAAGAGGTAAAATACCAAAGGAATAATACCAAAAACTAATATGTACAATACTTAAGCCATAACAAACTCAGTTATTAAATTGAATTTCAATACCAAATGCATAACCAATTATTATTCGTTTGGTATTGAAATACCTAAGCATGGTATGCCTCACGTATTCTGCATATAAATTTTTGGTATTATTTTTTGGTATTTTACCTCTTATGCAAGGCTAAATCATACCAATTTCTGTTATCGAGGTCGTCGCTCCTGCTCGGGTGTGGCTCTGGCGTGCATTTTTTCGACAAGACATTTAGAAAATTCAAATATCCCTCTATTAGTTCAATTTACACAGAGAAAAAGGTTGTGTTTTTAACATTTTTCAATTTTCAGCTGTTCTCAGGAATGTCATAAAAACCTGTACCAATCAATTAGTTGAACAAAAGTTTGTATCTCAAAATAATTCGAACAGCTGGTACAATTTAGACCTCTTGCGCCTTAAACGTAAAAGATATAAGTTTTACAGAAAATTTTGTAGACATAACAGTGATTATCGTTGGAATAGGTACCAGGTCGCGCGTAATAAATATTCGCAACGTTTGAAACGTACGCGATGCGAATATATTCAGAGGAAAATTGATCAACATCAAAACAACAGCAAAGAGTTATGGAAAATATTGAAATCACTTTTGAAATCTAGTACTAGTAAACCGCGGTCCATAACTTTTGATGGCACACTAGAACTATCAGAACAATTAATTGCAGATAAGTTTAACGAATATTTTGTCAGCAGTGTTTCATCGATTAATGCATCTATTGAATTAGTTGATGAACCCGACGAAATACGACAGCCGATCGATGTTAACTGTAGATTTGAAGGCTTTCACCCAATAACATTGGAAGAATTAAGGAATATTGCTTCTCGATGGGAAAAACGGTTGGTGTAGATAACGTAAATGCAAAAGTGATACAAGACTGCTTTGATGTCATCGGAGACAGCTTGCTGGACTTAATTAATGAATCTATACAAACTGGGCACGTGCCACAAGTTTGGAAGGAATCCCTTGTGGTTCCTATACAAAAAGTTGCTGGAACGATTAAATCCGAAGAGTTTCGTCCCATCAACATGTTGCCCACATTAGAGAAAATTTTAGAACTTGCTATTAAAGGCCAGCTGCTAGAGTATTTAAATAATAATAACTTGCTCATACCGGAACAATCGGGATATCGAGAAGGTCATTCTTGTGAAACCGCATTGAACTTGGTATTGGCTAAATGGAAAGAAAAAGTAGAGCAAAAAGATACGATTGATGCGGTGTTCTTGCATCTAAAACGCGCTTTTGAAACAATTTCTCGGCCCTTATTGTTGAAAACAATTCAGCGCTTTGGAATTTCGGGTTCTGCTTACAAATGGTTTGAAAGCTATTTGAGTGACAGAACTCAACGGACTGCTTTTAACGATTGTGTATCAAGTCCCGTGGAGAACACGCTCGGAGTGCCACAGGGAAGTGTATTAGGGCCTATTTTATTCATTATGTACATAAATGACATGCGACGAGTCTTACGATTTTGTGATATAAATCTTTTTGCTGATGACACCGTGCTGTTCATTGCAGCTAAAAACCTAGAAGAGGCCGTTTCACACTTAAACGAAGATTTGCATTCTCTAAGTATTACGCATTGCAAGAAAAATTTGGAATGCAGGATAATTCAAAGCGCCTCCAATGAATATTTCCCTGGCAAATGATCAAAGGAACCTTTCGTGAAATTTGCAATGTTTTGTTTATATTTATACTTATGACATTTCGTCCTGAATCGACGCGAAATGAATAAAAAAACTATGCCTAGCAGAATAGAAAAGGGAAATTCAATTATATTTGAAGTTTGTGAGTTTTCGGGGCAGCATGAGCTATGTGCTTGATAAACCGCCCTCTGGTCACTGCAGGTTGTGGGGATTGTTTAGGATGGGATTGGGTTTGAAAATGAGCTCTGTTTAACTACCTAC
Organism: Armigeres subalbatus; assembly: GCF_024139115.2. Lineage (NCBI taxonomy): Eukaryota > Metazoa > Arthropoda > Insecta > Diptera > Culicidae > Armigeres > Armigeres subalbatus. The sequence goes on from NC_085139.1 coordinate 57,725,325, forward strand.
ATTATATCCTCAAGTAGGCTCTACTAAAGAGACCGTCTGCCGCTTGAAGTACGCTAGCCCAAGTCTTGGTGTTGGGTGGGACCTGACTCAATAGCCCGGACCTGACTCGGCGAGAGGTGGCAGGCCCAACAAGTCGCATTTAAAACCAACCGATACGAACTGAGGTATACCACGCGTAGAAACCGACTCGTACAACGTACATAGGCACCTCAAAAGAAAAGTATGTATAATGCGTTTCGGGTTAGTTGTTGACTCCTCGGCCAGGTACTGATTATTATTTAATCTTTTCATATTTGTGTATGTCAAATCATTGGACTTCACAGCAGCAGGTTTGTCCATTCAACGCACACTATGTGTGATTTGTTCTATGCGGGGATTTCCCTCTGCGCGTTATTTCCGCGAAGCTATCCAAATTTTTCTTTTTCTCCGTAATAGATGGTTGAAATATAAACAGCTAAAATTGAACATAAGTAAAACTAAGTTCTAGATAATTTCGCGGAACCGAATAAGTGAAAATGTCTCTGTTATGATGGATGATGAGGCAATTGATCGCGTACGGGAGATTAAATATCTTGGCGTGATTATTGATGACAAGCTAATATTAGACAAACATATTGACAATGTTATCAAGAAAATTGCCAAGAAGTATGGAATTCTTTGCCGATTAAAACACGATTTGACCATTGCTAGTAAAATATTGTTGTATCATCTCTCCTCATCTGAATTTCTGCCCGTCCATCCTATTCTTGGCTAACGGTACACAAATATCGAGATTACAGCGTTTGCAAAATAAAATAATGCGCTAGATTTTGAGATGCAATAGGTTCACTTCCTCAACTTTTTTGTTAGACGCCTTGCAGTGGCTGTCAGTGAAGCAACGCATTGTTTATTTGACTATGGTGTTCATTTTTAAAGTAATAAATGGTTTGCTGCCTCGATATTTGTGTGATCGAATTGAAAGAGGAAGTGACATAGATATAATACGAGAAACGCGGTTGATGTAAGAACACCTTTCTTTTTGCATGGTGCTTCACAAAATTCATTGTTCTACAAGGGTGTAAACATATTCAATTCGATGCCTACACACATCAAACGTGCGGGGGGCAGCAGGGACTTTGTCCAAGGGCTTGACGACCCATCCCCATGGCCACTGCGAGTTAGACCAGGACCATCGTCCCTAACCCCTAATCCCAAGGCGTCAAGCGACCCGTGCCGAGGGGATGCATGGCCAGGAGGGTGAAATAATGAGCTAGGCCTTTAACGGAGCCTGTGGGGTACCTGGGCACCCTCCACAGTAATTGTCCCTTACCGCGTCATGCTGGGCTCTGGCGTGGTGGACCTCTTTTCCCGAGCAACTCGTGGGACCAAAATGGAAAACCAAGTCAATTATTCAATTAGTGGTAGTAGTGTAGGCGACAACCCCTTCGCAAGAGGTGGGTTGTTCAGGTCTCCGCTTAGGAGGCCAGAGGCAATAGTCGGCAGCTCAGTGCGCAGCGCCAGCGTGGGTCACTCAACCTTCCTCTCGGCTAGAAAAACGCCGGTAGGGGTTATTGACGGCCGATGGCTTGTGGAGGCGATGAACCGCAAACGCGATGGGCTTTCGGCCTTCGAGGTGGCGACGGAACAGCTGGACGCCATCATCGACTTTGCGTCATCGAAGCATAATATCAGCATGGACCTCAAGAGGAGCTTGCAGAAACTTCGAAAGTCGATGCTGGACGCCAAGCTGGAGAGGGCGGTCGGGACGGCCAAGTGTAAACCCGTGAAATCGGTGGAGTCGAGGTCTACCCAGACTGAGGCCCAAGGATTCGCGGACTCGGGCAAGGTCGAATCGACCGAAGGCGTGCCAGCGAAGACGGTGGTGCCAAAGTCTACCCAGACTGAGGCTCAAGTATTTGCGGGTACGTCAGGGGTGACTGCTCCAACGGAGCAGACACAAAAACGGGGGAGACAGTCTCCAGGGGATGAGCTCCATGGGGCCGCTCCAAAACGCGGAGGGTTACTACCCCGAACAAGGGTAGTGGGGCTGGAAGCTGAACCCCGGTCAGGTATCTCCAAAACTGGGGAGGAAGGACCTGGAAAGGTCCGTCCACTCAGAAAAAGACGGTGGTAAGGGCTACGGCAGGCTGAAAGTTCTCAGCCGCACCAGACCAGGGAAATAGAGGGGGATGACGCCTCCTGGACCATGGTCAAAAACAAGAGGAAACCGAAGACGTCAAGGGCCGAAAAGAAGGCCCAGGCAAATGAGAGTAGCAAGAAGTCTAGGGTAGGCGCCAATCGCTCCAGGGGCGATGCCCTAGTCATCACGGCAGGCGAGGCTAAGTACTCGGATGTTTTGAAGGCGATGAGGAGTGACGTCAAGCTCGGTGAACTCGGCGCCGAATAAGATGTACCCGGATGGGCGAGATGATACTCGAGCTGAAGCGGGGCGTCTCGCAAAAGGGCGCCGCCTACAAGAAGTTGGCGCAGGAGGTCCTACGCGAGACGATCAAGGTGAGGGCACTCACGACGGAGGTGAATCTAAGGGTTAAAGACCTGGACGAGATCACTGAAGTCGAAGAGCTCGTCACGGCATTGCGGCGACAGTGTGAAGTGGAGACGCCCACCGCAGCCGTTCGGCTACGGAAAGGTCCGGCAGGGACGCAGGTAGCATTGGTTCGGCTATCTTCAGCGGACGCCTCCAAGGTAGTCAAGTTAGGGAGCGTCAAGGTGGGATGGTCGGTATGCCCTGTGCGCATATACGAGCAACCCGAAGTTTGCTTCAAGTGCCTGGAACCGGGGCACAAGCAATGGGACTGCAAAGGCCCTGACAGAAGCAATCTCTGCCGACGCTGCGGATTGGAGGGACATAAGGCACAATGCTGCACGAACCCTCCCAATTGTTTGATTTGTTGCAGCAAAGCTGTGAACAGCAAGCACCCCATGGGGGGTTCGATGTGCCCGGCGTTTAAGCGTGCTGCAAAATCAAAGTGCAGGTAACGCAGCTGGCTTGCTCGGCCTCGCCCGAGTGTTTGGTGTGCGCAGGTTTAGAGGAAACGGCGGAACACGTGTTGTTCGTGTGCTCACGTTTTCGCGCAATGCGTTACCACATGCTTGCCACATGTGGTCTGGACACTACCCCGGACAACCTAGTTCGGAGGATGTGTGAAGATGAAGTTGGCTGGAACGCCGTTTTATCGGCTATCGCCCAAATCGTCTCGGAGCTACACAGAAATTGGCGCGTGGAATCAAGGATGGCTAGTTCAGGCGCAAATAAGAGGTGGTCCAAGGGATCGGAGTCGGCTTCATGGGTCATACCGGTGGTCATGCTCTGTGGTCGAACTCGATCCTTTTATCGAACAAGTGGCCGCGCGAAGAACAACATGGTATCGTCGCTTTCGCGGCGTCGGTCAACCGGGCGGGTTCCGAGCCCGAGGACGGAAAGGGGTCCTCGTCAAGGCTGGGGCAGGCGTAGGCCTCGCGTCGGCAAGTCCCTCTGTGTGCTGGCGAATAGGCCCTATCGCAGAAAGGTCAATTTGGGGTGCACGCGGCATCATCATTTTTGATACCAGTCGTGCAGAGGGAAGCAGGCGCGAAGTCGACCCTTCCCACCTTCCGAGGACATAGGGCGTGGTAAGGCCACCTGGAAAGCCGGCAACGCGCTGGCACGATACCATGGTGTTCTTCTAAAAAAGCTAGTTACGGTGTTCGGTGCTGCAAGGACACGCAGCTAACCTCGAGGGTGCGTTGTGCACTGGCCCCCCTTTGAAGCATTACTTTCTGGTTGTACCGAAGGGACTATGGGCTTGGCGGCTATGGCAACGGTTTAGCGGGTCGGGGATATAGTCCTGCCTCCCTCGGTGATCCCTAACCCCGCACTTCCTGGTCAACCCAGGATGTCTGTTGAGCAGATTCCCCCTCCATTGTTTAGGAAGAAAAAAAAACACATCAAACGTGCAGCGACACTAGCACAGTTCAAGAGACAATGTATTTCACACGTCAAAGCTGCATTTTAGACAGCTACTCGAAAATTTTTTAGCATTAACAATTTAAGTTTTGACGAAGTTTTACCCAACGGATACTTTTGTGTGTTTTATTTTAATTTTATTTATTGTTTTTTTATTATTAACGACTACAACGATCGCCTCGATGATGATGATGGATTTTTTACTTTCTTGACGTTATTATTAATTTAACTTTTCTTTGTGTAGTCTACAAGAGTTTGAGCCTCGCGCGCGAAATACAGGTATAAATTATTTCAAATTTAATTTTCGTGTGCCACATTTTGATCTGTTTGAATGATTAGGAGTGAATGACTTTTGTATGGTTACTGCTGAAAGAGTTTTGAATGTTCGATATTGCTATCCAGTAGATTGTTTCGCGGTTAAACTGAAACTTTTGATATCGACGGAGCGGTATCACAAGTGTTGGTGCCTGTATTGTCGAGAATCATGAATACTATAGATACATACAAGTTGTTGAGCGAAAATTGACTTGATACGCGATTCCTGGTGAAACTTTTGAAACCTGTGCGAGAGGTATCACAAGTTTTGCATTTTCATAGAGCTGTATGTATCACTACTGATGCTTTAGCAAGATTGCGGTTTTGGAAAGATCAGTTTTTTAAATTTATAATTTTTGCTGTATAGTGATGTAAAATATTCAAATTTATATCTGTGATAAGAAATCGGATCGTTTTTCTTTTTGGAAATCCGATAAAATCTCGCTTAACTTTTCAAAAGGACCTAAGTAACATTTTTTTCATTAATTAATTTGAGTACTGCAATCAAAAGCTTTCATGTTTTTCTGTTGATTGCGCTATTCAAATTTATTCATGAAAAAAATGTTACTTAGGTCCTTTTGAAAAGTTAAGCGAGAAATGCATATCAATTAATTATCTTAAAGATAACTCGTCTAGCTCAAACCCTTGTAGGGGTATGTGGTGGGACCATCATTATCATCATAATTTAAAAATCTGCAAAATTCGGTATTTTTGAGTGCTAAAATTTTTCAGTCAAAAACAAAATCGTTGACTTAAAAGCTTTTTCCTCAATTGAAAATTTTAATTTTCACAGTTGGAGAACAAAAATCGTAAAAATATAAAAAAAAAATCATATTTAATATTTCCAGCAACACCAACATGAAAAAATAATTCAACTGGCAGCAAGCGATGATCTGTCATAATAGAGATCTGGAAGAAAAGGAGTTTTCTTTTTTTCGATTCCCAGAGTTTATTTTCCATTTTTAACCGACAAAGTGGTATATCTGGTTGGGAAATTAGAGGAAAACCGCGCCATGTTTACCAAACCGAAGGATATTGAGGAACAAAAGGCCAGGTACGTTTTTATTTGCGGCATTTTTCAGACGACTGAAGTGCAGCACGACATACGCACACTGCAAGAAAGGGTCTGTTCACAAATTACGTAACGTAAAAATTCGAGTTTTTGACCCCCTCCCTCCCCCTCGTAACAATAAGTAACATTTTTGGTACCCCCTCCCTCCCCCATATAACGCGTAACTGAGAAAATTTCAAAGCATTTTTTTTTCTTTCTCTGAAGCATGTGGGTTTTGGTATTTATTGAACACTGTTAGAATAGGAACGGCAGATGATTAAAGATTTCTCCAAACACACGCGATGCGACAATCGCGACGCGATTCTATCGCTTGACGACAGCGATTCTGTAGCCGTTGGTATGGAAGCGTAAATAGAACATTGCCTGCAGCGACCCAACGATAGAATCGCAACGACTAGTTGTCGCCGTCGCGTCGATGAAATCGCTTAGGTCTGGGGGAGCCTTAAAACCTAGGATATCAAGAATGCAGCTAGTAAAAACGAAAATAGAATTCAAATTTTAGTTTAGCGGGACTTCCAGAAAAAATATTTTAAGCTCTTTTTAGTGGAATGTATTCAACCGTCTAAGACGAGTTAAGTAAGCACCATTTAATTCCACCAATTATTTCGATATCGTTGCAGATACGTATTTCGACCACAACTGTGTGGTCGTCTTCAGTGTCTCGTAAGTCGAGTTAAGTACGAGACACTGAAGACGTCCACACAGTTGTGGTCGAAATACGTATCTGCAAAGATATCGAAATAATTGGTAAAATTACATGGAGGTTACTTAACTCGTCTTAGACGTTTTTTTAGCGGGACTGTTCTGTTGAGAAAAACAATATTCGCCTGGTGTCTTTACGCATAATGGTCCCGCTATGTGCTTGCTTTTGGTAATGACTAAAATGATCACGGTAGAGCTAGAGCACTATAAGAGCTTAAAATATTTTTTCTTTAAAATATTTTTTTCGCGTTATGCGTAACACTTGGTAGTACCCACCCCCTCCCCCACCTTTTAGTGTAACAAAGTATAACGCAAGTTGGACCTCCCCCCTGCCCCCAAAAGCGTTACGTAATTTGTGAACAGACCCAAAGGTATGGCCCTCTGCTAACGGCTTTGGGACAGAATGTCAAAAGCCAAAAGGTCGAATGACAAAAGGTCGACGGACAAAAGGTCTAAGACACAAAAGGTCGAAGGGACAAAAGGTCGACGGGGCAAAATGTCGATGGGACAAAAGGTCGAAGGGACAAAAGGTCGAAGTGACAAAAGGTCGAGTGGACAAAAGATCGGAAGCCTGAAATTTAAAAATCTATAATTCTGTACACATGAAAACGACTAAATATACGACAATAAGTTTGAAAACATGTTTCTGAAGAAAAATCTAGACTATTACATTTCCCAGAGATTTCTCCTTCTTTATTTCATGAGCAGTTCTTTATCCAATTTAAAGTGAATATACCGCAGCCAGGGCGAGCATTGCATTTTATTAGCTCTCGTGACGATGAAGCTTAATAATTAGTACTTGTTAGATTGTGCTCTTGTAACACGTGTCGCTTTCAGTGCATGTTTGGGTGAAACACGTTGGTTTTGGTATCTTTGAATCAGTGTCGTATAATAAATTATTTCGCAGCTAACCAACGCGACTTCCTATGCATTCATATACAGAACATTCCGATGTCGATCATGGAGATACCGATTTATATGTGCATTTGTTACGGCATATAGGCAATTACAGTGTTGAGAAAATATCACATACCAAAGATTGATGAAATTTCATTTGGTACAAAGATTGTGCGGTTGATTGGAACCACATATAGTCGTATACATCTACTGCGTAAGCCTGCTTACTTAAATATCGACTAAAATTTTTGCATAAGCCTTTAAGAGTATCCCTTTTTCTATGGCAACATATGATATGTACTCCCGTGAGCCTCTTTCCGGTTTTCGTCTTTCATTGTATCTTTTTACATTCATTCCTGCCCATCAGATGCTTGAGGAAAGATATAGTAGTGGGAAGCATGGCACCTGATCCAAGGATTTGATTCCCGATATCCTCAACCGCAATAATGGAATGTTCCACTTTTGGGAAACATCCTGGTATGCAACATTGTTTGCAGGAGGAAGTGGTATGGCACATAAGCCATACCCATAAATACGATGGGCTTTAAGAAAGTAAGAATTTTTCCATTAGGTGCAATATTTATCCATTAACCTTTTTTGGCAATCATAAACTTAATTTTCGCAAAATCATTCCCATACGCATTATTTCATCTGTTGATTTAGGTATTGGAAAACATGAAAAACATATTTCTAATTCCATAGCTTTGTTGCCAAATATTTTCGCAATGGTTGCACATTCCTCTCACGATTCAAACTCGTTCCAGCAAATTTATTCATTGCCAATCCTTTTCTCCATCATCGTCATTTCTATCGACCTGTCACATACATGGCGACAGACTCAATATTAGAGAGAAGCTTTGTATGGACCTCAGGCTTGGAAAAAGAAGGTTGTTAGGGTGCTCAGGATAATGCAGAATTCTGGATGGTCCTTCACATCACATAGTTATTGAAGTCCAATGCAAGTTCGAAGCGACTATACCAATTTGCAACCTTTTGAATCAGCAATCTTTAGCAATCTCAGTCTTGTGTGACATTTTGCGGATCTCAATTCTTAACTTTGCTATTTTAAAAACATGTTATTAAGACGAATTAAGATTTGTCTGAGGAATATAAGCAAAATAAAAAATAAAAAGCACATTTAATTCTGCTTGAATTTGAGACATAGCATTATGTTGAAGTAGGGAGCGGGGCAGGATAGTTATTTCATCGCTCAGTCTACTGCAATTGATAGAATATGTAACCACGTTCTATTCTGCCACAGCAGTAGAGAATAGTTGCACAACAGGTAAACATTTCTCAGTTTATTGCATCCAACCCAACAGGATGAGCTGCGTCTGAGCTGAATGAATGAACGTCCTAATCGCTCGTAGTATGTAGAAGAGTACCTGTCAGCAGCTATGGATGTAACTCGTTGATAATGACTACATCTCCTCCTACGTTGTCAGGAACGACACCGCATCGTCACTTTCTGCATCATCAATTACTCTGATTAAATTAATATTGATCATAATGAACGTCGTGTAGTTACCCTCCCTAAGACTTCGGTTGAAACTTGGGATGGAGTCTCCGTCTTCGACAAAATTAAATAGCTCGATGAGAAAAAAAAATCTTGAAACAATAAATTTAATTAATTCGTGTTTCGATTATGGACAATTACTAATGGGGAGAGGGGGCACAATAATATAAAAACTTTTTTTTGCAAAAGTTAACAATTAATTCCGACAACCTACTCACATGAAATATTCACGCCTCATCGCACGTCAAACCGAACGAATGTACACATCAATCATTTTGCACACCACCCCCAACGATTGTTCGCTTCTGATGTTGCACCGTTCGTTAAAGCTTTCATCACGTGGAAAAACGACAATGTCGGCGATCCTCGGCGACTGTACCAAACCGCTGAATGGCTCCTAGTGGAAAAACTGTTCCCCTCCCACCGAACATGATACCTCTCGTTCAACGGCTAGATCGAACCGTATTTGCATACGCGCCTCACTGTGGTGGGGAAGTTCAGTGATAGCCCATTCAGTGAAAGTTACCACCGCTTGTGAATGCGTATATCTATATGTAGATATATGGATAGGAGGGTGTTCTAATCGATGCCGCCGGAGATGCTGCTTCTAAAAATGAGGTATCATCAAGACTGCATTGCTGGAGTATGAGATCCATAACACTCGTATGAATATGATAATAAGATGAGGAGCAGGATTTACATACTTCGAGAAACGAGTTCTTTGAATCATAGGCAAGCAGGCAACATTAAACAACATTTAATCATACATTTGCTGGCCCACCGGTACATTCAAATACGTATTAGATGAACAAACGACTACCCGCGACACGGTTTTGTTTTCATGACTATGAATTCCATGGATAAACATTTCATGTATTTTATATGTCTATTTGCCTGTGGTGCTGTTGAAGGTATATTATAAATGTGAATAAACCTTGAGGTAAGGTTCAGTATGTGTCATAACATGTTTTGAATGCATTATGCCACATCTTATATGGGATTGAACCATATGTGCACGTGTTACTTGGAAGTTTTCTAGACAGACACCTATTTCTTTTGCTGATCTCGGATGTGTATAGCTTGAATAAACGATTTAAGGATTTTTTTATATTAAATCGCAAAATTCATCAAGTGGTTAACCAAGAATTTGCCTTTTTAGCGACTAAAAAAACAGTTATTAAAGTCGAACCATAAAAATTTTACACCTGTGCGTCGCCGCGCCACGTCGCCGCCGCCAACGATTTTCACACGCCGTCCCGGCAGTCAAAAATGAATCGGCGCGCCGCTGTATGAAAATTGATCACGCCGTCGAATATTTTTTACCACGCCGATGACATTTTTACTGTTAAGTCTAGATTAATCAATTCATGTCAGAAATACATATTTTCAGCCATGATTATATGACATTATTCTTATTTACAATTAAGCAGCATCAATTCTCATTTCCAATAAAGTCTAGATTCAACAAAATTGAAAGCTGATGAAGAACTTATTTAATTAAAAATATGCTATTTCAGCTATAGTAAGTAAGTGAGTAAGTAAATAGCATATTCAGCATGAATTGTACGTTGGGGAACCACTACATTCCTTGTTGTTCAACGTATGCTCGATCAAACAAAACAATATTTTTTTCTAACAAAATGCACCTGACATTGAATTTTTAAGAAAATAAGGGAATTCTTCTTCAGGTATTCAAGAAATTGCTCCTAGATCTTCTTCGGCGTAAGCCCCCAAAATAAACGAAAGAATAAAACAACTTCTTTGGCAGTACGTACTAGAATATTTCGGTCTGAAAATATGTCAGAATTCCATTTTCAAATTGATTGGAAAATCGACAATCTTTTTTTTAAATTATTTATTAAAAATTAGCTTATTATAACTAATTATAAACTAACTAATATGTCTACTTCTAGAATTTCTGCAAAAACTCTTAAGGAATTCCTTCGAAAATTTATCCTAAAAATCCATCGGGAAATCCACACGAACTTCATTAAAGAGTCTATATAAAAATATCTTCTGAGTTTCAAATCAGGATTTCCTTTGCGAATTTCTTCAAGAAATACTTCATGCATTGATAATCAAAATCTTTTATGAACTCCTTCGGATATTTCCACAAAAAATCCGTTGTGAATTGTTCATAAAAGAGGAATTTCCCGGAGTAGTTCCTTGAGGAATTTTCAATAGAAATTGCCAGGAGATCATTTTGAGATATTTCTGGAAGAGTTCTTGAAGAAATTCTAGACGATATAATAAATACCTATTAAGAGAATTCTTGGAGAATTTCCAAAGAAGTGTCTGAAGAAAAAACTGAGTTTTCGGAGTATTTTCTTATATTTCGGAGGAGTTTTCAAGAGAATCTACCGGAAAAAAACTGTAAAGTTTTCTGGGCGAGTTCTTGGAGAAATTCTGGAGAGCTTTCCTTAAGAATTGCCGTGGAGATTCGTGGAGGAATAGGTGAAGAAGTTCCTAACAATTCCTAAACAAATATCCAGAGAAATAATTTCCAGAATAATTTATTTTTAATCGACTTTCTGAGAGAGTCTTTGGAGGAATTTTCTGTCGTGCCAAGCATAGTTGTCCCATGTCGTTTTTAACGATGCCATTCCCACTCTGCTGGCGGTGTCGCATTTGCTCAGACAAGTTATTTCTCTATCAGACATCATAGCTAGGCTTGCCAGCAGACCTTTTTAGTTCTTAAATCCATTGATGGACTCTTTTGCTGGCCACCAGGGCACCAAGAAGGCATGGGACAACTAAAAACGATATGGGACAACTATGCTGGGGATGGCAGTTTAGAGCTAGAGAATTCTGGAAGAATTCCCAGAGAAATGCGCGTAATATTTCTTACTTTAAATTCCGCATTTTTTTTTATTTCCATAAGGAGTTCTTCAAGAATTCCTGGACAATTTTCTGGAAGAATTCCTGGGTGAAGGGTTTATTGAAATTCCATATGAGTTTCGGAAGGAACTCAGAAGAAATATCTGAAGAGTACTCGTGGTCATTTCTGAAGAGTTTGCGAAGTAATTTATTAAGTGTTCTTGGAGTAGCTTTTGAAGGAACTCAAGAAAGAATTTCAGGAGAAATTCTATGAGTAATTATTTAAGAAGTTACAGGACTTCTCGGAGATTTCCTGAGCAAACATACTGAATCATTCATATGAGAACTTCCGGAGGAATCCCTGAAGAATTTTGGAAAGAATTAGCGGAAGAATTCTGAGCGCACTTCCGGAGGAATTCCTGGAGGAACTTCCGGAGGAATTCCTGGAGGAACTTCCGGAGGAATTCCTGGAGGAACTTCCGGAGGAATTCCTGGAGGAACTTCCGAAGGAATTCCTGGAGGAACTTCCGGAGGAATTCCTGGAGGAACTTCCGGAGGAATTCCTGGAGGAACTTCCGGAGGAATTCCTGGAGGAACTTCCGGAGGAATTCCTTGAGGAACTTCCGGAGGAATTCCTTGAGGAACTTCCGGAGGAATTCCTTGAGGAACTTCCGGAGGAATTCCTGGAGGAGCTTCCGGAGAAATTCCTGGAGGAACTTCCGGAGGAATTCCTGGAGGATCTTCCGGAGGAACTCCTGGAGGAACTTCCGGAAGAATTCCAGGAGGAACTTCCGGAGGAATTGCTGGAGGAACTTCCGGAGGAATTGCTGGAGGAACTTCCGGAGGAATTCCTGGAGGAACTTCCGGAAGAATTCCTGGAGGAACTTCCGGAAGAATTCCTGGAGGAACTTCCGGAGGAATTCCTGGAGGAACTTCCGGAGGAATTCCTGGAGGAACTTCCGGAAGAATTCCTGGAGGAACTTCCGGAGGAATTCCTGGAGGAACTTCCGGAGGAATTCCTGGAGGAACTTCCGGAGGAATTCCTGGAGGAACTTCCGGAGGAATTCCTGGAGGAACTTCCGGAGGAATTCCTGGAGGAACTTCCGGAGGAATTCCTGGAGGAACTTCCGGAGGAATTCCTGGAGGAACTTCCGGAGGAATTCCTGGAGGAACTTCCGGAGGAATTCCTGGAGGAACTTCCGGAGGAATTCCTGGAGGAACTTCCGGAGGAATTCCTGGAGGAACTTCCGGAGGAATTCCTGGAGGAACTTCCGAGGAATTCCTGGAGGAACTTCCGGAGGAATTCCTGGAGGAACTTCCGGAGGAATTCCTGGAGGAACTTCCGGAGGAATTCCTGGAGGAACTTCCGGAGGAATTCCTGGAGGAACTTCCGGAGGAATTCCTGGAGGAACTTCCGGAGGAATTCCTGGAGGAACTTCCGGAGGAATTCCTGGAGGAACTTCCGGAGGAATTCCTGGAGGAACTTCCGGAGGAATTCCTGGAGGAACTTCCGGAGGAATTCCTGGAGGAACTTCCGGAGGAATTCCTGGAGGAACTTCCGGAGGAATTCCTGGAGGAACTTCCGGAGGAATTCCTGGAGGAACTTCCGGAGGAATTCCTGGAGGAACTTCCGGAGGAATTCCTGGAGGAACTTCCGGAGGAATTCCTGGAGGAACTTCCGGAGGAATTCCTGGAGGAACTTCCGGAGGAATTCCTGGAGGAACTTCCGGAGGAATTCCTGGAGGAACTTCCGGAGGAATTCCTGGAGGAACTTCCGGAGGAATTCCTGGAGGAACTTCCGGAGGAATTCCTGGAGGAACTTCCGGAGGAATTCCTGGAGGAACTTCGGAGGAATTCCTGGAGGAACTTCCGGAGGAATTCCTGGAGGAACTTCCGGAGGAATTCCTGAGGAACTTCCGAGGAATTCCTGGAGGAACTTCCGGAGGAATTCCTGGAGGAACTTCCGGAGGAATTCCTGGAGGAACTTCCGGAGGAATTCCTGGAGGAACTTCCGGAGGAATTCCTGGAGGAACTTCCGGAGGAATTCCCGGAGGAACTTCCGGAGGAATTCCTGGAGGAACTTCCGGAGGAATTCCCGGAGGAACTTCCGGAGGAATTCCCGGAGGAACTTCCGGAGGAATTCCCGGAGGAATTCCCGGAGGAACTTCCGGAGGAATTCCTGGAGGAACTTCCGGAGGAATTCCCGGAGGAACTTCCGGAGGAACTCGGAGGAACTTCGGAGGAATTCCCGGAGGAACTTCCGGAGGAATTCGGAGGAACTTCCGGAGGAATTCCCGGAGGAACTTCCGGAGGAATTCCCGGAGGAACTTCCGGAGGAATTCCTGAGGAACTTCCGGAGGAATTCGGAGGAACTTCGGAGGAATTCCCGGAGGAACTTCGGAGGAATTCCCGGAGGAACTTCCGGAGGAATTCCGGAGGAACTTCCGGAGGAATTCGGAGGAACTTCCGGAGGAATTCCCGGAGGAACTTCCGGAGGAATTCGGAGGAACTTCCGGAGGAATTCTGAGGAACTTCCGGAGGAATTCCCGGAGGAACTTCCGGAGGAATTCCGGAGGAACTTCGGAGGAATTCCCGGAGGAACTTCCGGAGGAATTCGGAGGAACTTCCGGAGGAATTCCTGGAGGAACTTCCGGAGGAATTCCCGGAGGAACTTCCGGAGGAATTCCCGGAGGAACTTCCGGAGGAATTCGGAGGAACTTCCGGAGGAATTCCCGGAGGAACTTCCGGAGGAATTCCCGGAGGAACTTCGGAGGAATTCCTGGAGGAACTTCCGGAGGAATTCCCGGAGGAACTTCCGGAGGAATTCCCGGAGGAACTTCCGGAGGAATTCCGGAGGAACTTCCGGAGGAATTCCCGGAGGAACTTCCGGAGGAATTCGGAGGAACTTCGGAGGAATTCCCGGAGGAACTTCCGGAGGAATTCCCGGAGGAACTTCCGGAGGAATTCGGAGGAACTTCCGGAGGAATTCCCGGAGGAACTTCCGGAGGAATTCGGAGGAACTTCCGGAGGAATTCGGAGGAACTTCGGAGGAATTCGGAGGAACTTCCGGAGGAATTCCCGGAGGAACTTCGGAGGAATTCCCGGAGGAACTTCGGAGGAATTCGGAGGAACTTCCGGAGGAATTCCCGGAGGAACTTCCGGAGGAATTCCGGAGGAACTTCCGGAGGAATTCCCGGAGGAACTTCCGGAGGAATTCCCGGAGGAACTTCGGAGGAATTTCGGAGGAACTTCCGGAGGAATTCGGAGGAACTTCCGGAGGAATTCGGAGGAACTTCCGGAGGAATTCCCGGAGGAACTTCCGGAGGAATTCCCGGAGGAACTTCCGGAGGAATTCGGAGGAACTTCGGAGGAATTCGGAGGAACTTCCGGAGGAATTCGGAGGAACTTCGGAGGAATTCCTGGAGGAACTTCCGGAGGAATTCGGAGGAACTTCCGGAGGAATTCCGGAGGAACTTCCGGAGGAATTCCCGGAGGAACTTCCGGAGGAATTCTGGAGGAACTTCCGGAGGAATTCGGAGGAACTTCGGAGGAATTCGGAGGAACTTCCGGAGGAATTCCGGAGGAACTTCCGGAGGAATTCCCGGAGGAACTTCCGGAGGAATTCCCGGAGGAACTTCCGGAGGAATTCCCGGAGGAACTTCCGGAGGAATTCGGAGGAACTTCCGGAGGAATTCCCGGAGGAACTTCCGGAGGAATTCCCGGAGGAACTTCCGGAGGAATTCGGAGGAACTTCCGGAGGAATTCCCGGAGGAACTTCCGGAGGAATTCCCGGAGGAACTTCCGGAGGAATTCCCGGAGGAACTTCCGGAGGAATTCCTGGAGGAACTTCCGGAGGAATTCGGAGGAACTTCCGGAGGAATTCCCGGAGGAACTTCCGGAGGAATTCCCGGAGGAACTTCCGGAGGAATTGGAGGAACTTCCGGAGGAATTCCGGAGGAACTTCGGAGGAATTCCTGGAGGAACTTCCGGAGGAATTCCCGGAGGAACTTCCGGAGGAATTCCCGGAGGAACTTCGGAGGAATTCCGGAGGAACTTCCGGAGGAATTCCCGGAGGAACTTCCGGAGGAATTCCCGGAGGAACTTCGGAGGAATTCGGAGGAACTTCCGGAGGAATTTCGGAGGAACTTCCGGAGGAATTCCCGGAGGAACTTCCGGAGGAATTCCCGGAGGAACTTCCGGAGGAATTCCCGGAGGAACTTCCGGAGGAATTCCCGGAGGAACTTCCGGAGGAATTCCCGGAGGAACTTCCGGAGGAATTCCCGGAGGAACTTCCGGAGGAATTCCCGGAGGAACTTCCGGAGGAATTCCTGGAGGAACTTCCAGAGGAATTCCTGGAGGAACTTCCGGAGGAATTCCTGGAGGAGCTTCCGGAGGAATTCCTGGAGGAACTTCCGGAGGAATTCCTGGAGGAACTTCCGGAGGAATTCCTGGAGGAACTCCGGATTAATTCCTGGAGGAACTCCGGAGGAATTCCTGGAGGAACCTCCGAAGGAACTTGTGGAAGAACTTCTGGAGGAACTTTCGAATGAACTCCTGGAGGATCTGTCGGAGTAATTCCTGGAGCAGCTTTCAGAGCACCTCCTGATGGAATTTACAGAGGAATTTGTGGAAAAATTTCGGAAAATTTCTATTGATTTAAATAAGCTCACGCCGCCGCCGATTACCAACGGCGTGACGCCGCCACTAGCTGAAAATGATCCATCACGCCGCCGCCGATAAATTTTCAATCGGCGCACAACGCGTCTTAAAAATTCAGACAAAATGGTAAAATATATACTTCAGATAAAAAGCTCCACGTATTCAAAAACTTGGCAGATATTGGCAAACCATGGGATAAGAGGATTGATAATTTGCCTCGCCTCCTCTTTAGTATATGGCAACTTTGGTGTGTTTTAAGAAGAATACTCATAGGAAGGTGAGGTTTATGATATACAAATTTCAAACAACGAGTTCATAATTGGCAAAGGAATTGGTCACAAAGCAAACTTGAACGGTTGTTATTTTCCATAACTCCTAAAGTTTCTGCGCGAGCGTGATTCAGAGATGTGGCCTCAGTCGAGGCTTCATTAGCATGATGCCGAGGCTTATGTCCAATCACTATTCACTAAAGGCACATCTCTACAGAATGAACCTTGTCGATAGCAAATAATGTAGATGCAGAGCCGGTTATAAAGACAGCGATCGTGTATATTGGTACTGCTCGGAAAATTATGCGTCCAGAGCGAAACTAGTGGATACACGGTCAGAAAAAGGTACTCAACGCCTAATTAACGTAAATTTACGTAAACATGTAATAAGTATTCTTTGAGTAGAAACATGAACCTTTTTTCGTTTTTGGCGTTAACCTTTGTGTTGATTTTTCGCCCTTTATTTATTCAGACTAAGGCCGAAGTGGCCTGTGCGGTATATAAGAGTCTTCTCCATTCGGCTCGGTCCATGGCTACACGTCGCCAACCACGCAGTCTACGGAGGGTCCGCATGTCATCTTCCACCTGATCGATCCACCTTGCCCGCTGCGCACCTCGCCTTCTTGTGCCCGTCGAATCGTTGTCGAGAACCATTTTCACCGGGTTACTGTCCGACATTCTGGCTACGTGCCCGGCCCACCGCAGTCGACCGATTTTCGCGGTTTGAACGATGGATGGTTCTCCCAGCAGCTCATGCAACTCGTGGTTCATTCGCCTCCTCCACGTACCGTCCGCCATCTGCACCCCACCATAGACGGTACGCAGCACTTTCCTTTCGAAAACTCCAAGTGCGCGTTGGTCCTCCACGAGCATCGTCCAGGTCTCGTGTCCGTAGAGGACTACCGGTCTAATGATCGTTTTGTAGATTGTCAGTTTCGAAGGGACTCGAGAATGCCCCTGAAACTCGAACTACGCACATCACCCGATCCATCGTCGCTTTGATCAGCCGTTTAAGTTTATCCGGAAATACGTGTTCGTACATTAGCTGCCATAGCTGGTCCCGATCGATTGTATCATATGCGGCTTTGAAGTCGATGAATAGATGATGTGTGGGCATGTTGTATTCGCAGCATTTCTGCAGTACTTGGCGAATGGCGAACACCTGGTCCGTGGTGGAGCGTTCGCCCATAAAACCCGCCTGGTACTGCCGCCCCACAAATTCCCTTACAATTGGTGCTAGTCGACGGCATAAAATTTGGGAGAGTACCTTGTAGGCGACGTTCAGCAATGTGATTGTGCGGTAGTTGCTACAATCCAGCTTATCGCCCTATTTTTGTAGATGGGACACACGACACCTTCCATCCACTCCTGCGGCAAAACTTCCTCCTCCCAAATCTTGGTAATGAACCAGTGCAGCGCTCTAGCCAGTGCCTCATCACCGTGTTTAAATAGCTCTCCTGGTAGTTGGTCAACCCCAGGGGCTTTGTTGTTCTTCAGCCGGCCAATCTCCTCGTGGATTTCCTGGAGATCCGGAGCCGGTAAAATTCGTCTGCCACATCGCCTTTCAGCTGCTCTTCGTAGTGCTGCCGTCAGCTTTGGATCACCCCACGCTCGTTCGTAAGAAGGTTCTCGTTTATGTCCTTACACATATCAGGCTGTGGCAGGTGGCTCTTACGTGAAAGGTTCAACTTCTCATAGAACTTTCGTGTGTTATTAGCGCGGTACAGTTGCTCCGTCTCTTCACGGTCTCGATCTTCCTGCTAGCGCTTTTTCCTCCGGAAAATAGAGTTTTGTCTGTTCCGCGCCCGTTTATATCGTGCCTCGTTCGCCCTCGTGCGGTGTTGCAGCAATCTTGCCCATGCTGCATTCTTCTCTTCCACTAACTGCTCACATTCGCCGTCATACCAGTCGTTTCTCTGATCCGGGGCACCGTGCCAAGTGCAGCGGTTGCGGTGCTTCCAATGGCGGATCGAATATCTTTCTAGTCATCTTCAAGAGACGCGGTGCCTAGCTGCTCTTCCATTAGGAGTGCTACTTCCAGCAGCTGCGCGTATTCTTGGGCTAGTCTACCGTCTTATAGCCACCCAATGTTAAGTCGCGGCGTCCGACTTCGACGCGTGTTGTATACCGTCGAGAGTTTTGAGCGCAGGCATACTGCAACGAGGTAGTGGTCGGATTCAATATTCGCGCTGCGGTAAGTGCGGACGTTCGTGATGGGACGTTCGACGATTTGGTTTTCCGTTTCTTGGTTAAGTGCTTCGGACTACCATTCCGCGGTAGGCTGCGAAGTTTATGCATCGTTGGCCGGACTATCCGGTCCGATGACCGGTCTATACATTTCCTCCCTTCCTACCTGTGCGTTCATGTCACCGATGACGATTTTGACGTCCCGCAGTGGGCATTCATCGTATGTCTGCTCCAGCTGTACATATAACGCTTCTTTCTCGCCGTCGGGTCTCCCTTCGTGTGGGCAGCGCACGTTGATGATGCTATAGTTGAAGAAACGGCCTTTAATCCTCAGCTTGCACATCCTTGCGTTGATTGGCTGCCACCCAATCACACGATGGCGCATCTTACCCAGCACTATGAAGCCGGTTCCCAGCTCGTTGGTGGTGCCACAGCTTTGGTAGAAGGTAGCCGCTCGATGCCCGCTTTTCCACACTTTCTGTCCTGTCCAGC
The DNA here is from genome assembly GCF_024139115.2 of Armigeres subalbatus. Taxonomy (NCBI): domain Eukaryota; kingdom Metazoa; phylum Arthropoda; class Insecta; order Diptera; family Culicidae; genus Armigeres; species Armigeres subalbatus. The sequence goes on from NC_085139.1 coordinate 57,744,197, forward strand.
AAATCTACTGCAGCGCCACGACGTCGAAGTTGCGGGGATGTAATTCATCGTAGATCATCCTGTCGCAACCTGCAAAACCTAGCGACCTGCAATTCCATGTTCCAAGCTTCCAATCGTGATCCTTTATTCGTCGCCTAGGTCGTTGCCGGTTGTATCGAGTCGTATTATCTTCTATGTCGTTCGTAATAGTTGTTTTTAAAGGCGGCTTATTGGGCCTGCGCAAACCTCCTGTCTCGTCGGAGGGCCGTCGTGTCAGGGCTGTTTAGCGTCCCACCTAACACCAGGACTTGGGCTTGTGCGCTTAGAGCGGATTCATGCAGCTTTTTATAGAGGTTTAACAGGGCCCACTGTCAAACCCCACCACATCCTAGGCAGGCGCCACAACTCGCAGATGGCATGGGGAAGGATCGTCAAGCCCTTGGACATAGTCCCTGCTGCCCCCAGTATCCCAGGGGACAAGTATCCCCACCATAAAGAGTACTGAAACTCGCATGGAGAAAGATCTTTCATGAAGAAGTTCGTGAACCCCAAAAACCGCGAAACGAGCGGAAAAGGAAGCCGCAAACAAAACGGCTTGAGAGAGAGGAAGGAGCGGCAGCCAAGAAGGGTAACGTCCGTATGTGAAAGGGCGCACCTCCCAATAGCCGTAGTCGAAGGGACAGAGGCGAGGCAATTATTGTTAAAGCCGAGCGCAAAAGCTACGTCGATGTACTGAGGGTCATGAGAAGTGATGAAAAGCTTGCTGACATGGGTGAGGATGTCAACTGTATTCGCAGAACGCAGAAGGGTGAGATGATTCTCGTCCTGAAGCGGGATGCTGCACAAAAGAGTACTGCGTATAAAAAGTTGACAGAAGAGGTAATGGATAATATGGTTCATGTTAAGACCCTATACCCAGAAGTCCAGTGTCAGGACTTGAATAAAATAACCGAAGCCAAAGACCGGGTGGCTGCATTGAAAAATCAGTATGGCGTCGAAATTCAGGATACCGCGATTCGGTTACAGAAGGGTCGAGCTGAAACGCAGGTTGCCACATTCCAAGTTTCTTTGGCTGATGTCAAGCAGTGGCTGGGTTGGTCAGTTTGCTAGATGAGAATAAATCAACAAACTCAAGCCTGCTTCGATTTTGAACATAAGACATATGACTGCAAGGGGTCCAGATCGGAGTAGGGTATGCTGGAGGTGTGCAGCTAAAGGACGTAAAGCTCACACCTGTCAGGCTGCACCGAGGTCTGATCTGCGCACCTGACGTAGACAACAAACACCCACCTAATGGGCTAGCCTGTCCGGATTCAAAATGGGTTCGGGCATGCAGGTAACTCAGTTGAATCTCAACCACCGCGAGGCAGTGTAAGCGTTGCTACAACGGTCGGTATATGATAACAAGTCTTAGATTGCGGACAAGTCCAGAACAGTATCAATCTGGACATGCGAGAAGAAGTGTAGTGTAGCAGTGTAGGCGTCTGAAATCATTATTAGTAGCAGGTGACTTCCATGCGTGGGCAGTGGACTGGGGATCCCAGTTCATTAACGCCTCAGGTAATGTCTTGCTAGAGTCGCTAGTCGATATGACCTTCTGCAGCGCGGGATGGACAGCAGATCCTGAATGGAGAGTTCATGATGTCAATACAGTTAACCTAAGATGGCGTACCTCGCTGTTCAACCCGGAACTATTAGAGTAATCATTACGATGGGAAAACCGGAATCTTGACCTAAGCGTCGACGAGTTATCCGATGTCCTGACACGAGTTTTTGACGTTACAATCCCAAGGAGGACTAAGCCAACCGGCAAGCGCAAACCGGTTTATTGGTGGGCGAACACGATTGCTGATCGCAACACCTGTCTTAGAAGTAGATGATGATTGCTATATGCTAGAGCCGTGGTGGACAAGGTCGAAAGACTCTAGGAGTTAAAGAAAGCGAGCTCTAATCTACGAGATCAAACGTAGTAAGAGAGTCCGCCTTGAGGAGCTGTGTAGTATGACTATTGACTACATAAGTACACTCCATGGGAAAATGCATGCAGGATACGGATGGCTAGGATGAATGGCCCACATTCTGAAAAGTCCGAATAAGGCCGAACGAATTATTAGGCCGAACGAACCATTAGGCCGGAACCCAGCTGGCCGAAAGTCATAATCATATTAGCAAAACAATGGATCATTATCACAATTGCGCAACTTTGTTTTTTATGGATCACAATATAGATTTTTTATGGATCATTTTTTAAACATTTAGATCATTTGTCATACGTTCATGGGAAAATAGCAGGAATGTTATTGTTTTTCTTGATCATGTTTAACGGTACATATTTTTCAATTAATTGCTAAATTTTAGCTCAGTTATGGATCTTAAAATAATTCTTTATGGATAATCCTGAACTATTTCATGGATTTATGGTAGCGTTTTATGGAACATTCAGATGTTATATACGGATCGTTTTTCATTTTTTATGGATCGGCCAAATGACCTGACCGCATAAATCCTCGAATTTTGAATGATTTTTTTGTTTCTGCGGATTCCGCATTCCATTCCAGAGGTCAAAAGTGCAATTCCACATAAAAACTACTGAACGCTATGTGCGATAAATCCAATTACAAATAGGAGCTGACTGGATTCCGCGTCGAATGCAACTTGTTGTGAGCAAATCAGATGATGCTAAGTACCGTTTTCGGGGGTGACAATGGGTCACTGTTTCAACTACTTAGAATGATAGTAGAATAGATTGAATGGCATCGGATCCAAGAAATCTATAGAATATAATAGACCTTTATAAACATTTTTGGTCTACGACCTCCAGACTGCAGGTAAGAGCGATGACCCATTGCCACCCCAAAGACGGTACCCAAAAATGTACCCATTTTTGTATACATTCACACACACATACATTATTTATTATTTATTCAGACTAAGGCCGAAGTGGCCTGTGCGGTATATAAGAGTCTTCTCCATTCGGCTCGGTCCATGGCTACACGTCGCCAACCACGCATTCTTCGGAGGGTCCGCAAGTCAACTTCCACCTGATCGATCCACCTTGCCCGCTGCGCACCTCGCCTTCTTGTACTCGTTGGATCGTTGTCGAGAACCATTTTCACCGGGTTATTTTCCGACATTCTTGCTACGTGCCCGGCCCACCGCAGTCTTCCGATTTTCGCGGTGTGAACGATGGATGGTTCTCCCAGCAGCTGATGCAACTCGTGGTTCATTCGCCTCCTCCACGTACCGTGCGCCATCTGCACCCCACCATAGATGGTACGCAGCACTTTCCTTTCGAAAACTCCAAGTGCGCGTTGGTCCTCCACGAGCATCGTCCAGGTCTCGTGTCCGTAGAGGACTACCGGTCTAATTAGCGTTTTGTAGATTGTCAGTTTGGTACGGCGGCGAACTCTATTCGATCGGAGCGTCTTGCGGAGTCCAAAGTACGTACGATTTCCAGCCACTATGCGTCTCCGAATTTCTCTGCTGGTGTCATTTTCGGCAGTCACCAGTGAGCCCAAGTACACAAATTCTTCTACCACCTCGATTTCGTCACCACCGATGAAAACTCGCGGTGGGTGGCTCACATTGTCTTCTCTTGAACCTCTTCCTATCATGTACTTCGTCTTCGACGTGTTGATGACTAGTCCGATCCGCTTGGCTTCCCTCTTCAGTCTGATGTAGGCTCCTCCATCTTCTCAAAGTTACGTGCCATAATATCTATGTCGTCGGCGAAACCAAATAGCTGGACGGACTTATTGAAAATTGTACCACTCGTGTTAATCCCTGCTCTTCGTATTATACCTTCCAAAGCGATGTTGAATAGCAAACACGAAAGACCATCACCTTGCCGTAACCCTCTGCGGGTTTTGAAGGGACTCGAGAATGCCCCTGAAACTCGAACTACGCACATTACCCGATCCATCGTCGCTTTGATCAACCGTGTCAGTTTATCCGGAAAACCGTGTTCGTGCATTAGCTGCCATAGCTGGTCCCGATCGATTGTATCATATGCGGCTTTGAAGTCGATGAATAGATGATGTGTGGGCACGTTGTATTCGCGGCATTTCTGCAGTACTTGGCGAATGGCGAACACCTGGTCCGTGGTGGAGCGTTCGCCCATAAAACCCGCCTGGTACTGCCCCACGAACTCCCTTGCAGTTGGTGCTAGTCGACGGCATAAAATTTGGGAGAGTACCTTTTAGGCGGCGTTCAGCAATGTGATTGCGCGGTAGTTGCTACAATCCAGCTTATCGCCCTTTTGTAGATGGGACACACGACACCTTCCATCCACTCCTGCGGCAAAACTTCCTCCTCCCAAATCTTGGTAATGACCCAGTGCAGCGCTCTAGCCAGTGCCTCACCACCGTGTTTAAATAGCTCTCCTGGTAGTTGGTCAACCCCAGGGGCTTTGTTGTTCTTCAGCCGGCCAATCTCCTCCTGGATTTCCTGGAGATCCGGAGCCGGTAGAATTATGTCCTGCGCGCGTTCTCCCAGGTCCATCACCATACCGCCATCTTCGTCTGCCACATCGCCATTCAGGTTTTCTTCGTAGTGCTGCCGCCACCTTTGGATCACCTCACGCTCGTTCGTAAGAAGGTTCCCGTTTATGTCCTTACACATATCAGGCTGTGGCACGTGGCCCTTACGTGAACGGTTTAACTTCTCATAGAACTTTCGTGTGTTATTAGCGCGGTACAGTTGCTCCGTCTCTTCACGGTCTCGATCTTCCTGCTGGCGCTTTTTCTCCGGAAAATCGAGTTTTGTCTGTTCCGCGCCTGTTTATATCGTGCCTCGTTCGCCCTCGTGCGGTGTTGCAGCAATCTCGCCCATGCTGCATTCTTCTCTTCCACTAACTGCTCACATTCGCCGTCATACCAGCCGTTTCTCTGATCCGGGGCACCGTGCCAAGTGCAGCGGTTGCGGTGCTACCAATGGCGGATCGAATATCTCTCCAGCCAACTTCAAGAGACGCTGCGCCTAGCTGCTCTTCCGTTGGAAGTGCCACTTCCAGCTGCTGCGCGTATTCTTGGGCTAGTCTACCATCTTGTAGCCGCCCAATGTTAAGCCGCGGCGTCCGACTTCGACGCGTGTTGTACACCGTCGAGAGTTTTGAGCGCAGGCATACTGCAACGAGGTAGTGGTCGGATTCAATATTCGCACTGCGGTAAGTGCGGACGTTCGTGATGTCGGAGAAGAATTTACCGTCGATTAGAACGTGGTCGATTTGGTTTTCCGTTTCTTGGTTAGGTGATCTCCATGTGGCCTTGTGGATATTTTTGCGGGGAAAGAAGGTGCTTCGGACTACCATTCCGCGGGAGGCTGCGAAGTTTATGCATCGTTGGCCGTTGTCATTCGATACGGTGTGCAGACTATCCGGTCCGATGACCGGTCTATACATTTCCTCCCTTCCTACCTATGCGTTCATGTCACCGATGACGATTTTAACGTCCCGCAGTGGGCATCCATCGTATGTCTGCTCCAGCTGTGCGTAGAACGCTTCTTTCTCGTCGTCGGGTCTCCCTTCGTGTGGGCAGTGCACGTTGATGATGCTATAGTTGAAGAAACGGCCTTTAATCCTCAGCTTGCACATCCTTGCGTTGATTGGCTGCCACCCAATCACGCGTTGGCGCATCTTACCCAGCACTATGAGGCCGGTTCCCAGCTCGTTGGTGGTGCCACAGCTTTGGTAGAAGGTAGCCGCTCGATGCCCGCTTTTCCACACTTTCTGTCCTGTCCAGCAAATCTCCTGCAGCGCCACGACGTCGAAGTTGCGGGGTGTAATTCATCGTAGATCATCCTGTCGCAACCTGCGAAACCTAGCGACTTGCAATTCCATGTTCCAAGCTTCCAATCGTGATCCTGTATTCGTCGCCTAGGTCTTTGCCGATTATATCGAGTCGCATTATCTCTTATATTGTTCGTAATGATTCGTTTTCTAGGCGGCTTATTGGGCCAGCGCAAACCTCCTGTCTCGTCGGAGGGCCGGCGTGTCAGGGCTGTTTAGCGTCCCACCTAACACCAGGACTTAGGCTTGTGCGCTTTGAGCGGCACACGGTCGCTTTGGTGGGGCCTACTTGCGGATACATGCAGCTTTTTATAGAGGTTTAACAGGGCCCACTGTCAAACCCCACCACATCCTAGGCAAGCCCCACAACTCGCAGATGGCCTGGGGAGGGATCGTCAAGCCCTTGGACATAGTCCCTGCTGCCCCTAAACCCTGCCCCCCCCCCTGCTAACCCCTGCTCTTCGTATTACCCCTTCCAAAGCGATGTTGAATAGCAGACACGAAAGACCATCACCTTGCCGTAACCCTCTGCGGGTTCCGAAGGGACTCGAGAATGCCCCTGAAACTCGAACTACGCACATCACCCGATCCATCGTCGCTTTGATCAACCGTGTCAGTTTATCCGGAAAACCGTGTTCGTGCATTAGCTGCCATAGCTGGTCCCGATCGATTGTATCATATGCGGCTTTGAAGTCGATGAATAGATGATGTGTGGGCACGTTGTATTCGCGGCACTTCTGCAGTACTTGGCGAATGGCGAACACCTGGTCCGTGGTGGAGTGTTCGCCCATAAAACCCGCCTGGTACTGCCCCACGAACTCCCTTGCAATTGGTGCTAGTCAACGACATGAAATTTGGGAGAGTACCTTGTAGGCGGCGTTCAGCAATGTGATTGCGCGGTAGTTGCTACAATCCAGCTTATCGCCCTTTTTGTAGATGGGACACACGACACCTTCCATCCACACACACATACATAGACATACATAAAGACATCACCTCAATTCATTTAAATCATCACCTCAATTCGTTGAGCTGATTCGTTTGGTTATTACACAATGGGTCTCTGGGTCTTCTTTAAATAGTGTGTTTTTAAAGCAAACTTATAGCCTTTCGGTACGTTTTGTGTACGAAAGAAACAAAAAATATGAAAAGCAATAACATTAATCAAAATTCCTTTTAATTTTTTATCTTATAGCTTCTAAAATGTTATTGAAATTATCATTTTTTTGGAATTGTATACTTTCGAACTACTTTCTTTTTTTATTGGCAATTTTCAAATAATAACGGAAAATTTCAAATGCTTCATGGGACGATTCTATTTTAGTCACGTGTGATACGAATGATGTCCTGCATAAATTATTAACTTCACTTTTGCCCACACGAAGCTGAGTGAGAATCAAAGACGATGAAGGAATTTTCCTACAAAAGATGTTTTAAAACGAAGCAAGCGAACTGAGCCAGAGGGTAAACTTGCGTGGATTAGAACTAACTCCACGATTCCTACTCCAAACAAGTAGCCATTCCGTTTGGAGCTGTATCATCCTCTGCATTTGCATAAAAGTTTCCTTTTTATGTGATCCCCTATAGCAATGGAAACGGTTACTGATCTCCATTGCTTCGTCGTAAATAAATGAAAATCGATGACCGGTGGAACGATCCCGCTGGCACAGCAGGGACAACTTATCTTGATTTATTCGAATCCACTTCCGTGGTTCCCCAGCGTGGATTATGGACTACTTTTCCTGCGAAAATGCTCTCTGCTCGCGGGCTCGTGTCGGTCGTCTAGGTGCGCGCCTCGTGGACATGGCCCCCGGCCCGACGGAGGTGCGGTAAATTGCAATTTAATTTCAAACAACTTCTAACGGAACGATTTTACGACTTTGGTGTTTTAGTGCTCATCCGTTGCAGCAATTGTGAAAGATAAACAGCAGGACAAATCGATTGATTGATGGGGTCATGGTGTCTCAGTTTTTATGTCGCGAAATTAAATTTTATGTGGCTAGAGAGGTGCGGTAATCGCAATGAATGGAGAATTTTCTTTCGTCGAAGATAGGAAGTGCAGATGGGTCGCTTCTGTGAAAATCTATTGCACGATGCGAATATAGTTATTGCGTATCCAAGAGATTATGAGATTATGAGGCGAAAACGGCTCTATTCTGATAGAAATATTGTTTTAAAGATAAAGGTCTCAGATTGAATTTTACGAAGCTTTTAACTCCTCTCTATTGGGAAAGTCTCAACAGTAAGGCCATTTGGAAATCGGACGTCACACTTCCATCGAATGAAGCCTGGCTATATGTTATACCCTCAATGTCTGAGGTAAATGTTTTTGGCAAAATATCCTAAAAGTGCCCAAGTGGACATTTTTAAGGCTCTCTACCGTGCCATTACTTAGCAGATAATTCAGCATTCAATGGAGCATGACTACTTTACCGTGACAGCTTTTGAGCACCGATGACCGGACATCGGCCACTGACTGGTGAAGCCCACTGACAATGGTTTATGCATTCACGTAAATAAATGTGGCAGTCAATATTGATGCCGGTGTTGATGGCAGCAATGAATTCAGGATCCTGTTGCTGTGGTTGGGCTGAGAGAATATTACATACATGTCACGGCATATACATACGTATTACGTATACAAAGAGATGGATTGATAGATATCAGACGGTACGCAAACAAACTGTTGCACTTCTGACTTCATCACGTCATGAAACGTTTCCGGTTTCAATATGTGCACTACTTGACCTGACCTAACCTATCATGCAATGAACATTTTTTAACTGACCGATGTGCTGCGATGGTTGATTACATGCATTAGAGTTGGACAGTTTGTGACCTTAATTTCGAATTGTGATAATAATATTCAGCACGCAATTTGAATAGGATATCAACTTTTTTACAACTACGATTTCCAGTTGGTTGGGTTTGCACACAAACGAATTTTGAGGTCCGATTGCAGGGTAAAAAATAACAAACAGGAAGTACATATTAACATATTCCTCTCTTCAATATGCTTTCTATCAGGATTTCGTCGATACCAGCGCCAGCCACGTCTTTGTAGTCAGTTAGGAAGAGGGAAGGTATATTAGTAGGTGGTTTTTGCTATTTGAAGACCGTGTTTACTTCTGCCTCTCCACAAACACCACAGGAAGAATTATCAGTTAATCAGTAGGCATCGTTAAATCTGGCTTTACTCTGATAAGTGATGTGACCGTGCCTTTTTTTACCCAATGATTTTAACTGACTATGATTCGGCTGCACAAAGCAAACTAACTACCGGCACACCTCGACCGCACAAAGCACAACGATACCAGATCGTTCGAACCCGAGCAAAAATGAATAACTAATTTATAACAAATTCTATTATCCGGTTATCGAACATATTGATAACTGAACTTGTTATCATTTTGGCTGAATTAACAGCCAACAAAACAAAAATGATACCAGAATTTTGTTCCTGAAATAACTGCGTGAAAACAAATTAGGTTATCACTGATACCAAATTGATAACACATTTTGTTATACATGTTTCTCACTCAAATAACTAATATAGTTATTATTCAGTTATCAGCCATCACTGTTTTATCGACCAAAATAGTTAAATCTTCTTTGCCGACTTCGTTACGCATTGAAAAAAATGTTGGCATTCACTGGGATTCGAACTCGGATCGAATGATTGTATGGCGTCGTCACTAGGCACTCACCCAATTACGCTTTCTTGAGGAGCAGGAGAGAAGAGCACTACGCTTTCTACGATCTTGCATTTACTGAAGACTATTTATAATCAAATCATGATACCATAACCACTTATGTAAATAACAGTCGGCTGGACAGAGTGCGAAGCAGAATAACTTATTAATAACAAACTTAATTATCCAGTTATATTGATAACTAGAATTGTTATCATTCTGGTTGAATTTCAAGACAACATAGCAAAAATGATAACCGAAATGAATTTCATTCAAAATAGCGAATCGGCAATCAATTAGGATAAATACAGTTCATCGTCCTTTTATTGAATACATTTCGTTTTCAGCTGTGACCAATTAAATAATAGACTTAGGTTAATTTTTCTCTCTTATATTATCATTCATTAGGTTGCTAGCAGCACCATGCTGTAAATCGATTTCGGTTATAGTAAAGTTAGTAAGCATAGTATAAAACAGATAGGAAATGAAAGTAAAGTTGATAAGCATAGTATAAAACAGATAGGAAAATTTCAATTTTTGTGGAAATTCCTATGTTGACAGAGAAATAAACAAATCAGTAGATATCGCTAGTAACGAGGAAAATCACAGTCTGCTTAGACGAAAATTTCAGTTCAGTGTATGAAAAACAGCTCTTGTCACACTATTCATAGCATTGGCCGGGTACATTTAGCAGAAGTATTGTGCCTTGTTGACATCTTTTATGATCATTTGTTCAAGGCTTCTGGCTTCAAGGCTTCAAGGCTTCAACAGATCTGGTATTCATCGCTACAAACCACCGCGTGGCGGTCAAATTTTCATAATTATCAAAGTAGCTTTTTTGCTACAGGTTTGTTTTTCTTAGGCGCCTATCTGGCGCTTATTTTTGGTTGCGTCGAAAACTAAGCGGATGAGTAGATTTTTTTTATGCGCTGTACAATATGTTTGAAAGAATAGAATGCTTAGCCCGATATCCGAACGACGCGAAATTTAGAAGAAAATACCAAATTTGTATTGATAATACATTTTGTTATTATTCAGTTATCCGTTAATCACATGATTGATAACTAAATATCAAGATGATAATAAGGATAACTTATCCTGTTATCAGTTTGATATCATTTCAGTTATCTGCCTTTGCTCGGGAAGTGTCTATGAACCAAGCATGAATACTTCCCACCATGCATGCCCGTTGACATTTGAGCAAGTCTCTGTGAAATCATGATTTTTTTTCGATATTTCAAGTTTGTATTTTTTTATTCTCCCGAAATTTTGCATATACATTCTTTGTGATATAAAAACACAATTCGCATCATTGGTTTGCAATTTTGACTCTAGCCTAACTTTTAACAAGGGCCTAAGCAAAAACACCTTGAGCACTTATAAAAAATATAACTTGAAAACGTCTGTCCGATCGTTTTGTTGTCTTCGACAATGTTTTAGGTAATAATTGGGGCTATGTGAAAAAATATACACTGTAATAAAAATGTTCAGGAAGGGGGTTCCGAAGTTACACTGAATTGTCCGTTTTCTGAACAATACCCCTTCCTCCAGACCATCCCCTTTTCCCAAGTATCCTCCCATACAACTGTCGCCTCATAGTGAATAATATTATATATGTGTACAAATATTTGGTTGAAATCGGTGCTGGGGGTTGGAAGTACACTTAATTGTTTGTTTTCTAAAGAGAACCCCTTCCCTACCTTCCCCCTCTTTCCAATGACCCACTCACCCCTTTCCCCAGCAGCACATACGTGCTGGGGGAATTGTTATATTCGGGAAAATGTCATTTTGGGGGAAATATCGATTGTACGACAATTCCCCGAGTAACAATTTCCCGAATGCAATTTCCCCGAATGCAATTTCCCTGAATAACAATTCCCCGAATGTAACATTTCCCAGAATGTAACATTGCCCCGAATGTAACAATTCCCCGAATGTAACATTTCCCCGAATGCATCTCCCTTCTTTTTGAGTGAGGCACAAGGCGATGGGTATTAAGTAAGCCATGCGAACAAAGTCGTATGATTGCCGATCCCGAGGTTGCGAGTTCGATTCTCAGTGCGGCCTAAGATGCTTCAGGGTGGGGAGCATTTTCGGCTCCTTGTGCACAGTGTATCCATTGTACTCGCTACACAAGACATTTATGCAACTGGCAGATACCGAAAAGCTTTCGATATCTGTGGGAAAGTCTTCTTGAAATGAACGCGTTTGTCCGGTATAAGACGACGGTAGGAGATAATTCCTTCTTCAGATGATAGCATCATCCGGTATTAGGGGAAAGAAAGTGATAATGTCTTTCTCAAATGAACACATTTGCCCGGTATAAGGCAAAGAGGATAGATAGTCCCTTCTTTAAATGAACTCGTTTGTCTAAAATAAAGTGAAATAATGAAACAACACCTTCTTTAAATGATCGCGTCTGTCCGGTGTAATGAGAATGGAGGAGATGATGCTTTCTTTAAATTAAGATCTCTCGAGACAGAAATTCTGTCCGCAATACAGCAAAAAGAGGAGATAATTCGTTTACTAAGCAAGTACCACGCTTGCCAGGTATAATAAATGATTGATATAAAGCAATTATATGTTTCAATACTGCTGTTATATTACACCACACTTATCTATGAAAATGCTTATTTGTTTAATATAACATTCTGAAAAACGGCATTTTTCCAAAGGTCATTCTGAAAAAGGAAGAATCCCTCAAAAGTCACACCGCAAAAGTTACAGACCGCCTAATGCTATGTTGAGAAAATGAATTCGGCAAAATGTTTTTCGGTGTGTTATATCATTTAATACATATTGCGTAATAAAGGATCTTATATATTTTTTTCCTTATTCTGGCCAAATTCGCCTGCATCAAAATAAGAGATCAGATTAGTCATTGTTCTCATTCTCAATTCATACATCTTTGCATTATTTCGAGCTATCGCCTATTTTTGAAGGACCGCATCTACCATTTTCTTACTTTGTAAAAATGCCTTCTTTCAAGGAATGCATCACATCCCCTATTATCCCCCATATTTAGGACAGATACATGTTATTAAAGAACGAATAATAACATTCATTATCTGGTGAGACACGTACTGAGGAAGGGACACATTTACCATTGCATTATTCCGAGCAGATGCATTCTTTTTAATGAAGGAATTACATTCACCATTGCCTCTTTCCGGGCAAACGCATTATTTTTGTTTACAAGGATTCATATCCACGGTGGATGATCCACCATTGCCTTATATATTTGAAGAAGGTATATGCAGGACAGAAGTATGATTCCGAAGATAGGAAAAATATTTACCAAAAGGCTTTCAATCGGAATTGCAGTTTGATACTATTTTTGGAAAAAAAAACTACCTTAGAAAACACTGTACTCTGATATCTTTATAATTCAACAACGATGCTGGGTCATTAGGCCAAAGGCCGTTAGGCCGAAGGTCATTAGGCCGAATGGCCATTAGGCCGAACGGTCATTAAGCCGAATGGCCATTAGGCCGAATGAGAACTAGGGAGTGAGAAGTGAGTAGTGCGAAGTGAGGAAGAAGTAGAATGGAGAAGAAAGAAGAAGGAAGAAGGAGGAAGAAAGAAGGAAGATGGAAGAAGGAAGAAGGAATAAGAAAGAAGGAAGAAGGAAGTAGGAAGCAAGAAGAAGGAAGAAGGAAGAAGGAAGAAGGAAGAAGGAAGAAGGAAGAAGGAAGAAGGAAGCAGGAAGAAGGAAGAAGGAAGAAGGAAGAAGGAAGAAGAAAGAAGGAAGAAGGAAGAAGGAAGTAAGAAGAAGGAAGAAGGAAGTAAGTAGAAGGAAGAAGGAAGAAGGAACATGGAAGAAGGAAGAAGGAAGGAAGAATGAAGAAGGAAGAAGGAAGACGGAAAAAGGAAAAAGGAAGAAGGAAGAAGGAAGAAAGAAGAAGGAAGAAGGAAGAAGGAAGAAGAAAGAAGGGAGAAGGACGAAGGAAGAAGGAAGAGGAAAGAAAGAAGAAGGAAGAAGAAAGAAGGAATAAGAAAGAAGGAAGAAGGAAAAAGGAAGAAGGAAAAAGTGAGAAGGAAGAAGGAGGAAGAAAGAAGGAAGGAAGGAAGAAGGAAGAAGGAAAAAGAAAGAAGAAAGAAGGAAGAAGGAAGAAGGAAGTAGGAAGTAAGAAGAAGTAAGAAGGAAGAAGGAAGAAGGAAAAAGTGAGAAGGAAGAAGGAAGAAGGAAGAAAGAAGAAGGAGGAAGAAAGAAGGAAGAAGGAAGATGGAAGAAGGAAGAAGGAATAAGAAAAAAGAAAGAAGGAAGAAGGAAGTAGGAAGTAAGAAAAAGGAAGAAGGAAGAATGAAGAAGGAAGAAGGTAGAAGGAAGAAGGAAGAAGGAAGAAGGAAGCAGGAAGAAGGAAGAAGGAAGAAGGAAGAAGGAAGAAGGAAGAAAGAAGAAGGAAGAAGGAAAAAGAAGAAGGAAGAAGGAAAAGAAAGAAGGAAGAAGGAAGAACAAGATAGACAGATAGATAGATGAAGGAAGATGCAAGAAGGGAGAACGAAGAAGGGAGAAGGAAGAAGGGGTAAGGTGAAGAAAGAATTTCTCATTTTTCACTTTTCGCTTCTTTCTACTAATTCGGCCTAATGGCCATTCGGCCTAATGACCATTCGGCCTAATGACCATTCGGCCTAATGACCATTCGGCCTAATGACCTTCGGCCTGATGGCCTGACACCTTCAACAACACATCTTGGAGGATCAAGAACTACAAATACTACCAATTCAGCTGATAATCTCCAATAAGACACTCTTGAATGTATCTTTAAACACTGCTTTTTCGAACGCATACTGTCTATTGCGAAGATGTATTGCAGGTGCATTTTATTTTCGGGGTATTGTTCCATTCGGGGAAAAGTTACATTCGGGGAATTGTTACATTTGGGGAAATTGCATTCGAGGAATTGTTACATTCGGGGAAATTACATTCGGGAAAATTGCATTCGGGGAATTGGTTTTCGGGGAATTGTCGTACAATCGGAAATATCATATTCGGGGAAATGTCATATTCGAGGAATTGTCATATTCGGGGAATTGTCATATTCGGGAAATTGTCATATTCGAGAAAGATTGTACGACAATTCCCCGAAAACGAATTCCCCGAATGCAATTTCCCCGAATAACAATTCCTCGAATGTAACAATTTCTTGAATGTAACATTTCCCCGAATGGTTCCCTCTTCTATTTGAATACGGTACAAAGCGATGGGTACCCAGTTAGCCATGTGAGCAAAGGCGTAAGATGGCCAATCCGGAGATTGCGAGTTCAGTTCTCGTCACGGCCTAGGATGCTTTCAGGTGAGAAACATACTTGGATCCTTCGACATAGTGTATCCGTTGTACTCGCCACACAAGATACATACTCATGCAACTGTTGAGCATAGGAAAACATTCAATTTATTAATCGTGGTAATGCTAATAGAACACCAAATTGAAAAATAGGCCAAGTTTGAGGTGGAAAGTAGAGCAATTGGAGAAGAAGAAAACAAAGTCGTGAAAGAAGGCAATGCTTTCTTTGAATGAATGCATCTGGCCCTTTTAAAGAGATGTGAGGAGATAAAGCATTCTTTCAATGAAGACGTTTGAGCGGTATGAGCATCGGTTAAATGCAAAGGGACAATGCAAGAAGGCATTATCTTCTTTGAATGATGGCAACTGCCCGGTATAAAACAAATCAAAAAGATAATTCCTTTTTAAAGGCAAACCTCCCGAAATCCAAAACTAAATGCACTCGCGTTTTCGAGGGCGCCCCATTCAAAACGCAAGCCACGCACAACTGTCATTTTTATTATTCCAGCTTTGCTGCGTCGACAAAATGACAGTTGTGTGTTTCCAAGGTACTTTTTTTTCTAAAATAATCAAACGGCTTCATTTTTTGAAAAAGTAAAATTGCGAACAGTAATTCCCTAAAGAACTATAAGGCAAAAATGGATCTGAATCTTTTTGAACAATAATCATGACCTGAATGAGGCAATGGTGAATGTGATTCCTTCTTCAAAAAGAATGCATTTGCCGGAATAATGCAATAGTATATGTGTTCCTTCTTTAAAAGTGGGTTGTTTCCCAGAATAATGGAATAGTAAATTAATTTTATTATGGTTATTCTTTCTTTAATAAAATATATCTCGCCGGAAAAAAGAAATGAGGGATGTGATCCATTTATTAAAAGAAGGCATTTTCACGAAGTAAGGAAATGGTAAGAAGAAATGGTAAGTAAGAAATTTTCGAAACGAATTCGCAAAGGAGGATATTGAGAAGAATCACCAAACATAATTTCTGAAGAAATATCTAGATTTCTTCAGGAATTCCTTCGGAAATTCCTTCAGGAACTCCTTCCAGAATTCCTTCTGAAATTGTTCCATTTGGAATTTCTCTTGGATTTCATTCGAAAATAGCCCCAGGTAGTTATTTTTTCGATAGATTCACCAGTAAATTATTCTAAAACTCCTCCAAAAAATCCTTCGAAGATAACTTCAAAATTTCCCGTAAAGATTTCTTCAAAACATCCTCCTGAAATAAATCCAGAAATTCCTTCAAAAAATCCTTCGGAATTTCAATAACACATAAGGTCAATATTTCCACACCTTCCTTTCTTTAATTTCTTTCAAAAGCATCCTAAGACCTCCGGAAATTGCTGCAAGAATTCCTTCGGCAATTCCTTGAGTAATAATTTCAGAAATTAGCCGAGGAATTCCTCCCAACATTCTAGAATAAAATTCAAAGAAACTCATGGGGAATTTCTGTACTCCTGAAGGATTTTTAAAAGGAACTCCTGAAGGAATTTCCGACATGCTCAGATTTTTCCAAGAATTTCTTTGGGCATTACTTCAAGATTTCCTTCGGAAATTCCTCAAGGGATTTCTTTGAAAAATCCTCAGGAAACAACTTCGGCAATAAATCTAAAAATCCTGTTTAAATTCCTCCGCATGTTCCTTCGAAAATTGAAAGAATGAATTTTAAGAATTACTTCAGAATCTACTTCAGGAGTTCAAACTTCCTCCTGGATTTCTTTCGGAAATTCTTTGAATCATTTATTTAGAAAAACATTTACGAATTTCTTTAAAAATTTTTCTGGGAATACTTTTTGAGACACCTTTAGAAATACTTACGGAAAATATTTTGGTAATTCTTTTGAATATTCCTTCGAAAATTCTTTAAAGCAGTGGTTCTCAAGCTTTTTCTTGAGAGGTACTCCTTTAAGCTTTTTTGGATTCATTGAGGTACCCCCTGTTTTTATCGTCGTAATGAAAATAAGCGTAGCTAATAAGATATATGAAAGACGGACCTGAGAACTAAAGTGATAAATGGCTCTCCATCATTCCCCTGGTTTCTATCGAAAAAAAGTTGTTCCGTGAAATTTTCCAATAAAAATTTAGTTTATACATTAATCTTCCAAGCCTCTTGAGAAGACGCTTCCGAGCCTCTTGAAAGAAGGTCTTCAACCCTCATGAAAGGAAGGCTTCTGAGATTCTTTGAAGGAGGCTTTCAAGCCCCAAAAAGAGGCTTACGAGTATCTGGACATGAGGCTTCCGTGCTTCTTGAAGTGGGCTTCCGAGCCTCTTGAATTTTATCTAACTTGTGCTGCTTGGGAAAGAGGCTTCCGATTATCCTGAAATGAGGCTTTCGAACCTTCTGAAAAAAGGCTTTCGACCCTATTGAAAAGAAGCATCCAAGCCTCTCGAAAAAAGGCTTTTGAGAATCTTAAAAGAAGATTTCGAATGAGGCATCTGAACCATTTGGAATGGGCCTCAAAGGCTCTTGAAGAAGGCTTCTGAGTCTTTTGAAAGCCTCCTTTATCGCCCTTCTTGAAAGGATGCTTCAGCGCTTCTTGAAAGGGGCTTACGAGCTTATTGAAAGATGGCTTCTGGAAAGAAGGCTTTCGAGTCTCTTGAAAGGAGGTCTCTGAACCATTTGGAAGGGGTCTCTAAGGATCTTGTAATGAGTCCTCTGAGCCTTAATAATGAGAAGCATCCGAGTCTCTTGAAGGAAGGCTCTTTATATTCGTCAAAGGAGTCTTCGTAGCCTTTTGAAAGGAGGCTTTTAATCCTTTTAAAGAAGGCTTCTAAGAATCTTGAATGGAGGCTTCCAAGCATTTTAAGAAAAGGCGTACGAATCCCAAAATGAGACTCCCGAGCGTCTTGAAAGAAGGCTTCTGATACTCTCTAAGGCTCTTGAAACGAGGCTTTCGAGCCTCTTGAAAGAAATTTCCGAGTCTTTTGGGCCTGTTGAAAGGAGGGTTTCGAGAGTCTTGAAAGGATGCTTTCGAGCCTCTTGGAAGGAGGTTTTCGAACCTTTTAAGCCATTTAAATGGGGGCTTCTTAACATTCAGATTCTAGATTCTGGTTCGGATGCTTATACATTTTCTTTTCTCGATCAAATAGATTGCATTAAAAATTTTCAAATTTTGTAGCTTCGTTGTGTTGTTCTTTTTCCATTTTGACCTACAGTCCTTCAAACACTGTGCTGTCCCATGCATATTATGTACAACACAAAGTCTTAAAATCAAAATTTAAACAAATATCAAAACTTCATCAATAAGTTTTTATTGGAATTGTAATACATCCGCCATTACGCATTTTTGTCCAAGGTGCCCCCAGGGGTACATGTATCCCAGTTTGAGAATTTCTGCCTTAAGGGATTCGTTCGAGAATTCCTTCACAGATTCCTATAGATTTTTTTTAGGTTTGGAAATTCACGTCGGAATTTCTTCGGAAGATACTTTAGATTTTTTTTGATTTTTTAAAGAATTCATTTCCACCGGAAATTCCTATGAAGATTCTATCAGAAATACCTTGAGGAATATCTTTAGAAATTCATTCAGGAATTCCTGTTAGTGTTGAATTAATTTCAAAATCAAAAAAGCACACAAATACAGATTTAAAAAAATCAGGAGTTCCTTACAAATCCTCCAGAAATTCATGTAGAATATCAATCAGCAAATCTTTCAGAACTTCCTATAGGAAATCCATTAAGGAATTGACTAGGACATTCCTCAGTTTTTCAGAAATTTATTTGGAAATTCCTCTGGAATTTTCTTCAGAATTTCTTTTAACATTTCTGAGGAAATTCCATTGGAATGTTTTTCGGTAATACCCTTACAATATTTTTTCGATTTTTTTTAATTCCTTTGGGAAATAATTTGGAAATACCATTCGGAATTTCTTGGGAAAACCCTTTCGGAAATCTTTGACTAGTTCGTTGAAAATTCCATCAAAAAATTCTTCAAACATTCAATTGGAAATGCCAAGGAAGTATTGAAATTTCTGGAAGAATACTTCAATCAAAATATCGGATTCAGGTATTTTGTATGGTTTACTAAAGAAAATATAAAAGGAATTTCCTGTGAAAAAATCCTTCATTTCTCCAGAATCTTCTCCTGAAATTACTTCGGAAATTGGCAGGAAATCAGATTTATTTTTAAGAATAATATTGGCGTATATATATTAAAATTTCAGAGAAAACTCCAAATTTATCCCCCAGTGGTGATTATGCCTTTCTCGATTCAATGTGTTGAATTCGAATTAGTATGGTAAATGCAACGTAAATTCCCTACGTTTTGGCGGTTAAAAGCTTTAATGCGATTATATCACGCTGCTTAAGAATTACTCAACTATGAGAGTAATGGATTGCGTCACGGGTAAATTGATTAATGATTTAAAGTGTGCATGTAAACAGCGTATTTGTTAAAAGAAAAATATAAATATTATTCAAACCGTATGAGTTATTAGCAAACAAAAACAATAGCGTCCAACTAGGAAAGTTTCTCCGTCGAATGTAACTAGTTGCACTTGAAACGGTCAAGTCCTTCTATATGAAACGTGTTTATTGTTTATTGTTTATTGTTTATTGTTTATTGTTTATTGTTTATTGTTTATTGTTTATTGTTTATTGTTTATTGTTTATTGCTTATTGTTTATTGTTTATTGTTTATTGTTTATTGTTTATTGTTTATTGTTTATTGTTTATTGTTTATTGTTTATTGTTTATTGTTTATTGTTTTTTGTTTATTGTTTATTGTTTATTGTTTATTGTTTTTTGTTTATTGTTTATTGTTTTTTGTTTATTGTTTATTGTTTATTGTTTATTGTTTATTGTTTATTGTTTATTGTTTATTGTTTATTGTTTATTGTTTATTGTTTATTGTTTATTGTTTATTGTTTATTGTTTATTGTTTATTGTTTATTGTTTATTGTTTATTGTTTATTGTTTATTGTTTATTGTTTATTGTTTATTGTTTATTGTTTTTTGTTTTTTGTTTTTTGTTTTTTGTTTATTGTTTATTGTTTTTTTGTTTATTGTTTATTGTTTATTGTTTTATTGTTTATTGTTTATTGTTTATTATTTATTGTTTTATTGTTTATTGTTTATTGTTTATTATTTATTGTTTATTATTTATTGTTTATTGTTTATTGTTTATTGTTTTATTGTTTATTGTTTTATTGTTTATTGTTTATTGTTTATTATTTATTGTTTATTGTTTATTGTTTTATTGTTTATTATTTATTATTTATTGTTTATTATTTTATTGTTTATTATTTATTGTTTTATTGTTTATTGTTTATTATTTATTGTTTATTATTTATTGTTTATTGTTTATTATTTTATTGTTTATTGTTTATTGTTTATTATTTATTGTTTATTGTTTTATTGTTTATTGTTTATTATTTATTGTTTTATTGTTTATTGTTTATTATTTTATTGTTTATTGTTTATTGTTTATTATTTATTGTTTATTATTTTATTGTTTATTGTTTATTGTTTTATTGTTTATTGTTTATTGTTTATTGTTTTATTGTTTATTGTTTATTGTTTTATTGTTTATTGTTTATTGTTTATTATTTATTGTTTTATTGTTTATTGTTTATTGTTTATTGTTTATTGTTTATTATTTATTGTTTATTGTTTTATTGTTTATTGTTTTATTGTTTATTGTTTATTGTTTATTGTTTATTGTTTATTGTTTATTGTTTATTGTTTATTATTTATTGTTTATTGTTTATTGTTTATTGTTTATTGTTTATTGTTTATTGTTTATTGTTTATTGTTTATTGTTTATTGTTTATTGTTTATTGTTTATTGTTTATTGTTTATTGTTTATTGTTTATTGTTTATTGTTTATTGTTTATTGTTTATTGTTTATTGTTTATTGTTTATTGTTTACTAGCTTTATGTACCCGGCCTTGCTCGGAATTGCCAGTTTGATTCGCAGTTTTTTTTTCACAATCGGAAAATGAATAAACCAATTGGTCAACAGGATAATTGCGTTATCTTATCGATACTTCATCATTTGATCAAAAGAAGGCAGATTTCATTTGAAAACATTGACTGATTTTGGAAAAGGGAGCGAATCCATAATCGTCATATTCCGGGCAAACGTCTATTTCTAAAGAAGGACAAACATCCACCGATGCCTTATTCCGAGCAAACGTCTATTTTTAAAGAAGGGATCACATTCACCATCCAGAAGGAAACACATTATTCATTGCTTTTTACGTTGGGCAAACCATGATTTCGATAAATGGTTGAATTGATCGATAACTAAACAATACAATAATGGGTTCAGAAGTTAGGCTGGAGCACACACACAAACATACAAACATTGAGTTTTATATATCTCGGCAACTTATTCAAAACGACGTATGTGATTTTGTAAACAAAGATGCATACGTCGATTTGTCAAATATGATAACACTCCCGCAAACCAATACAACGAACATGTGGCCGAAACCTCCCCTACCTGTATGTGGCGATAGTTTGCGTGGGAGTGCTATCAGATGCAGAAATCAACGTTTAAATTTTTGTTTACAAAATCACATACGTCACATACGTTGAATAAGTATCCGAGATATATAGATAGCTAATAACTATATGTATCCGGCTTTGCTAGGGACTGAAAAGTAAATTATAAATTAAAATGTCAATGCTGTAGCACGAAACCCACAGAGGTAGATCTACCGCTCATAGAATTGAACCTTTGTATCAATATATTTTTATATCTTTGTTTGGCCCTACCTTTTCAATAAACATCTTCCAAAAATAGAGAATAAGTGTACCAAATCTGGTTGGAATTTATCCTGGGAGTTACACTGAATTGCTCATTTTTAAAGACAACCCCTTCCCCCATAACTTTCCCTTTTCCAAAATGACCCTCCACCTTCTTTGTTATCTTCTCCTTAGAATAGAAAATGTGTGCACCAAATTTGGCTGAAATTGGTCCTGGGAGTTGGGTGTTACACTGAATTGCTCTTTTTCTAAAGACAACCCTTCCCCTTACCCTCCCTTTTCCCAATGATCATCCCACCCTTTGTTATTTTCTCCTTAGGATAGAGAATGTGTGTACCAAATTTGGATGAAAGCGGTCCAGGGGTTCAAAAGAAACACTGAATTGCCTGTTTTCTGAACAATACCCCTCCCCCCAGACCCCTCCCCCCTTTCCCAAATTACCCTTCCATGTGATCGACTTCTCTTAGTGAATACGTGTACAATATTTGGTTGATATGGGTACTGGAAGTTGGGAGTAACACTGAATTGCTCGTTTTATAAAAACAACCCCTCCCCCCCATACCCTCCCTCTTTTTACAATGACCGCCCCACCCCCATTTGTTATCTTTTCTTTAGGGTAGAGAATGTGTGTATCAAATTTGGTTGAAATCGGTGCAGGGGTTCAGAATTTACTCTAAATTACCCGTTTTCTGAACAATACCCCTCCTCCAGACCCCTCCCCTTTCCCAAAATCTCTCATATGATTGTTTCCTTATAGTGAATATGTGTACAAAATTTGGTTGAAATCGGTCCTGGGAGATGAAAGTTACACATAATTGTTCGTTTTCTAAACAAAACCCCTCCCCCTTTCCTAAATGACCCTCCCACCCCCTTTGTTAACTTCCCCTGAGGATAGAGAACGTGTGTACCAAATTTGGGTGGATTCGGCCTAGTGGTTCAGAAGTAGTTAGCGAACATACATACATAGATTGGTTTTTATATATAAGAGAAAGAAGAAGATTGTTTATTGTTTATTGTTTATTGTTTATTGTTTATTGTTTATTGTTTATTGTTTATTGTTTATTGTTTATTGTTTATTGTTTATTGTTTATTGTTTATTGTTTATTGTTTATTGTTTATTGTTTATTGTTTATTGTTTATTGTTTATTGTTTATTGTTTATTGTTCATTGTTTATTGTTTATTGTTTATTGTTTATTGTTTATTGTTTACTAGCTTTATGTACCCGGCCTTGCTCGGAATTGCCAGTTTGGTTTGCAGTTTTCTTTTACAATCGGAAAATGATAAAACTAATTGATCAACAGGGTAGTTGTGTTTACTTATTCATACTTTATCATTTTATTAAAAGAAGGCTTTTGGAAAAATTGACTGATTTTGAAGAAGGGATCGTGGGTTTGAAAGGTTTTATTCCGGGAAAACGTCTATTTCTAAAGAAGGAAAAACATTCATCGATGCCATATTCGGGCAACGCATATTTTTAAAGAAGGGATCACACCCACCATTGCCTTATTCCGGGCAAATGCCTAATTTTGAAGAAGCAATCACATCCACCATTCAGAAGGAAACACATTAATCATTGCTTTTCACTGGGTATACAATTATTCAATGAACAACAATACCCAATCCCAATACACCCCCCATTCCATTCCAAAAGTCCCTTCAGCCTCTCTATAATAGTTTTCTTTGGGTAGGGATTACGATGCTTACGTGTTTGGTTTGAATTGACCTATGCGATAAAAGGTATACTAAACTGTTCGTTTAATGAATATATCCTCTCTCTCATTTAGCTATGGCACTCATACCCAGTCTGATATAGTCTTCCTTAGACAGATAATATGGGTTCCAAATTTGGTGGACATCGATAAATGGGTTCAGAAATCATGCTGAATTGATCGATAACTAAACAATACCCCTCTCCCACACCCTCCCTTTTTTTTTAAATTACTTAACCACATCCACTAAAATCGCTTCCTTAGGACAGACAATGTTTGATACAAATTTGGTTCAAATCGGTCATGAGGCTCAGAATTTAAATTAAGTTGATCGATTGCTAAACAATACCCCTTCCCCCATACCCTCCCTCTTTTGTAAAGAACACCCCTCCTCCCACACCCTCCCTCTTTTCCAAAGAGCATGCCTAACCCCCTATCGTCCCCTTCTTAAGATAAAGAATCTGTGTTCCAAATATGGTCGAAATCGGCCAAGGGGTTCAGAGTTTACACTGCGTTGATCAATAATTAAGCAATACCCCTCCCCCCATACCCTCCCCTTTTTCAAAGAGCATACTCAACCTCCCTATCGCTCCCTCTGTAAGATAAAGGATTTGTGTTTCAAATTCGGTGGAAATCGGCCAAGGGGTCCGGAATTTACACTGAGCTGACCGATAACTAAGAAATACCCCTCCCCCACACCCCTTCCCTTTTCCAAAGAGCATGCTTAACCCCCGATCGTCCCCTTCTTAAGAGAAGGAAATTGTGTTCCAAATTTGGTCGAAATCGGCCAAGGGGTTCAGAATTTAAACTGCTTTGATCAATAGTTAAGCAATACCCCCCCCCCATACCCTCCTCCTTTTCCAAAGAGCACGCTTAACCCCCCTATCGTTCCCTCTGTAAGATAAAGAATTTGTGTTTCAAATTCGGTTGAAATCGGCCACGGGGTTCAGAATTTACACTGAGTTGATCGATAACTAAGCAATACCCCTCCCCCCACACCCTCCTCCTTTTCCAAAGAGCATGCTTAGCATGCCCTATCGTCTCCTTCTTAAGATAAGGTAATTGTGTTCCGAATTTGGTCGAAATCGGCCAAGGGGTTCAGAATTTAAACTGCGTTGATCGATAACTAAGCAATACCCCTCCCCCCATACCCTCCCCCTTTTCCAAAGAGCATGCTCAACCCCCCTATCGTCCCATCCTTAAGATAAAGAATTTGTGTTCAAAATTTGGTTGAAATCGGCCAAGGGTTTCAGAATTTACACTGGGTTCATCGATAACTAAGCAATACCCCTCCCCCCGCACCCTCCCCCTTTTCCAAAGAGCATGCTTAACCCCCTATCGTCCCCTTTTTAAGATAAGGAATTTGTGTTCAAACTTGGTCGAATTCGGCCAAGGGTTCAAATTTAAACTGCGTAGATCGATAATTAAGCAATACCCCTCCCCCCATACCCTCCCCCTTTTCCAAAATGCATGCTCGACTCGTCCCCTCCTTAAGATAAAGAATTTGTGTTCTAAATTTGGTTGAAATCGGTCAAGGGGTTCAGAATTTACACTGAGTTGACCGATAGCTAAGCAATACCCCTCCCCCCACACCCTCCCCCTTTTCCAAAGAGCATGCCTAACCCCCCTATCGTCGTCTCCTCAAGATAAAGAATGTGTGTTCCAAATTTGGTTAAAATCGGTAAATGGGTTCAGAAGTTATGCTGGAACATACATACAAACATACATACAAACATACAAACATTGAGTTTTATATATATAGATTGTTTATTGTTTATTGTTTATTGTTTATTGTTTATTGTTTATTGTTTATTGTTTATTGTTTATTGTTTATTGTTTATTGTTTATTGTTTATTGTTTATTGTTTATTGTTTATTGTTTATTGTTTATTGTTTATTGTTTATTGTTTATTGTTTATTGTTTATTGTTTATTGTTTATTGTTTTATTGTTTATTGTTTATTGTTTTATTGTTTATTGTTTATTGTTTATTGTTTATTGTTTATTGTTTATTGTTTATTGTTTATTGTTTATTGTTTATTGTTTATTGTTTTATTGTTTATTGTTTATTGTTTATTGTTTATTGTTTATTGTTTATTGTTTATTATTTTATTGTTTATTGTTTATTGTTTATTGTTTATTGTTTATTGTTTATTGTTTATTGTTTATTGTTTATTGTTTATTGTTTATTGTTTATTGTTTATTGATTATTGTTTATTATTTATTGCTTATTGTTTATTGTTTATTGTTTATTGTTTATTGTTTATTATTTATTGTTTAGTGTTTACTGTTTATTGTTTATTGTTTATTGATTATTAGTTTATTGTTTATTGTTTATTGTTTATTGTTTATTGTTTATTGTTTATTGTTTATTGTTTATTGTTTATTGTTTATTGTTTATTGTTTATTGTTAATTGTTAATTGTTAATTGTTTATTGTTTATTGTTTATTGTTTATTGTTTATTGTTAATTGTTTATTGTTAATTAATTATTAATTATTAATTATTAATTATTAATTATTAATTATTAATTATTAATTATTAATTATTAATTATTAATTATTAATTATTAATTATTAATTATTAATTATTAATTATTAATTATTAATTATTTATTATTTATTATTTTATTATTTATTGTTTATTGTTTTATTGTTTATTGTTTATTGTTTATTATTTATTATTTATTATTTTATTGTTTATTGTTTATTGTTTATTGTTTATTATTTATTATTGTTTATTGTTTATTATTTATTGTTTTATTATTTTATTATTTATTATTTATTGTTTGTGTTTATTGTTTATTGTTTATTATTTATTGTTTATTGTTTATTGTTTTATTGTTTATTGTTTATTGTTTATTGTTTATTGTTTATTGTTTATTGTTTATTGTTTATTGTTTATTGTTTATTGTTTATTGATTATTGTTAATTGTTTATTGTTTATTGTTTATTGTTTATTGTTTATTGTTTATTGTTTATTGTTTATTGTTTATTGTTTATTGTTTATTGTTTATTGTTTATTGTTTATTGTTTATTGTTTATTGTTTATTATTTTATTGTTTTATTGCTTATTGTTTATTGTTTATTGTTTATTGTTTATTGTTTATTATTTATTGTTTATTGTTTGTTTATTGTTTATTTTATTGTTTATTGTTTATTGTTTATTGTTTATTGTTTATTGTTTATTGTTTATTGTTTATTGTTTATTGTTTATTGTTTATTGTTTATTGATTATTGTTTATTGTTTATTGCTTCTTCTTTCTTGGTTATTGTTTGTATTTATTATTTTATTGTCATTAATGTTTATTGAGTATTGTTTATTATTTATTGTTTATTGTTTTATTGTTTATTGTTTATTGTTTATTGTTTATTGTTTATTGATTATTATTAATTGTTTATTGTTTATTATTTATTGTTTATTGTTTTATTGTTTATTGTTTATTGTTTATTGTTTATTGTTTATTATTTATTGTTTATTGTTTATTGTTTATTGTTTATTGTTTATTATTGTTTATTGTTTATTGTTTATTGTTTATTGTTTATTGTTTATTATTTATTGTTTATTGTTTATTGATTATTATTAATTGTTTATTGTTTTATTGTTTATTGTTTATTGTTTATTGTTTATTGTTTATTGTTTTATTGTTTATTGTTTATTGTTTATTGTTTATTGTTTATTATTTTATTGTTTATTGTTTATTGTTTATTGTTTATTGTTTATTGTTTATTGTTTATTGTTCATTATTTATTGTTTATTGTTTATTGTTTATTGTTTTTGTTTATTGTTTATTGTTTATTGTTTATTGTTTATTGTTTATTGTTTATTGTTTATTGTTTATTGTTTATTGTTTATTGTTTATTGTTTATTGTTTATTGTTTATTGTTTATTGTTTATTGTTTATTGTTTATTGTTTATTGTTTATTGTTTATTGTTTATTGTTTATTGTTTATTGTTTATTGTTTATTGTTTATTGTTTATTGTTTATTATTTATTGTTTATTGTTTATTGTTTTATTGTTTATTGTTTATTGTTTATTGTTTATTGTTTATTGTTTATTGTTTATTGTTTATTGTTTATTGTTTATTGTTTATTGTTTATTGTTTATTGTTTATTGTTTATTGTTTATTGTTTATTGTTTATTGTTTATTGTTTATTGTTTATTGTTTATTGTTTATTGTTTATTGTTTATTGTTTATTGGTCTTCAAATACTCCTTATGGATTGCACTGCTTGGTCCAGATCCTGTACTGGGCCACTCACATTTTTGGTTCAAATAAAAATTAGTTCAATCAATGCTAGGGACACGGCAGGTATTTTCGTCCATCGTCATAGGGGCTAAAACCAACGAAAGCAACGTACATTTGCTAGAACTCCACTATAGCAGAACGTTTCTCCAGAGCTTACGATTTGGTACGCATGAATTTTACAAAAAAGGGTCTCTTTTATTGGTTTTCGAGACTATGACGAACAGACGAAAATACCTGCCGTGTCCCTATATGATGTCCTATATCGACGAAAGTAATAGCGTTTAATGTCAATTATTTCCATACGCGATTAAAGCCGTTTGCAACAGCCAAAAGAGGACACATCAGCTAATCGCTGATGCTTTTAATATGTCACCAGTCCCACTTATTCCTCTGAATATGATGATAATTTCCATAATGCCGCTCGTGAACCTCGTGGATGCACTACGCATTAGAGCGAATTTCTTCTTCCTGACTTCTAATTGTTACTTCATGTCTACGGATAGCCTTAGCTCCCTTGAGGCTATTCATTCATTGAGGATGGTACAGCACTCATTGTATTTCTTAGGCGAAATACAAAACAGTGCTTCATCGAATCGTTTTCACACTATCACCTTGGTATGGATGCCTTCACATTGCTCTATTCCAGGTAATCAGAAAGCGGACTCACTAGACAAGGTAGCCGCCTTTGATTTTTTGTTTCTTTCTTATACATTTATTGGAGAAGCTCAATCATTATTCATTATTCATTATTTTCCTTCGAATAAACAGCAATATTTGGGGCTGAAGCTAACAAGACTACGAAGTTGCCAGATCCGATTTATATGATTCGCACGTAACTATCAGCCCCTTGGACAGTACATAAGTTCCACTTGTAAAATAGACAAACCACCTCGTCTGTAAATCGTGAAACACCAACCAGTTTGTCTGTAGGCCAATTTTCATTTAAATCAGAACAGTTTTTACATAGATAGATTATCAAAAAGATTATTAGAAGTTTGCATGATCGAAGAGCATTCTAGCATTTGAAGAAAAATCCAGTAGAGTCGACGGATTGGATGAAAAAGAATAGCGTATTGAACAAAAACTGTAGGGACTAGTAACATACACAACAGCTTCATCCATTATTTCAATTGAATGTATTCATCTGCTCCAAACATTTCTTCGCATGACTGTAGCTTGACGGTAACAGTTTGATGCAGTCGAGCTGTTATGCCGCCGTTAAGATGTGGTTGTACGACGAAAGAACATGTCATACGTCATGCATTAACTAATAAAAAAAACGAGCAATGGGTAATGTTTTCAACATAACCGCGAGTAGACGTAGGACTTGTATAAACGTAGCGTATTTACATATAACTTCTAACTTTTGGGTCTATGGAGTTTGATTATAGTATTGATATTGGAAACGACAACCTGCGTAGAATTATTAGCAATTTGTTTATTCAAAACTTCTGGAAATAAAATTTATAATTGAATACATAATTAGAATTGCTTTGTTTCTAACTATTAAGACCTTATTTACTCAAGCAAATGTAGGGTATTTATTGATTTCTTATTTCTTTTCTCTAGTTATAAGATTTTCAAACTTGTGCAAAATGTGCTATTTTGAGGGAACTATCCCGTTTTCCAAACAAAGAAATACAGCATCAATTCGGTTACTTCTTTTTGCCAACATGCGTGCTTACTGCTGAAAAAAATTACAACAATAAGAAACAAGTCAAGGAGCAGTAACCCTACTAAAATAGAGGAGGTACTGTTAATACATCAACGAAAAAATGTTTATTGTTACGATTCCAAACTCCGAGTCTACGTCAAGTTTAATAATACAATTTCTCAGAAAATGAAAAACAAAGAATAAGATAAAGTTTATTTAAATATTCCTCTGGAAATTATGTTTTATGGACTTTTTTAAAACATTTACATGTAATACAGCGAAATTTTCTAATCTAAAATGGATATTAACAATATTGCTGATTGTGCATCTTTAATTGCTAATGCCTTCTGCAAATAAATGAAAGTAATTATTTTAATCAAATTTTTATTTTCATCAGCGCAGCAGATTTTTTTTTTTGCTGGGGAATCAGAACTGTTATAGTATAACCATGTTTTAATGTACGTGTCGTTTAGTATCAAGCATAACTTAACATATGGTCAGTCATATGACATGACCCGTACCCATCCTGGGATCATGTGGATTATGAAGCCAATCACTTTTCGTGGATGGGCAGACTAAATCTCTCTAATTTTCTTCTGCTTCATCCAGCACCGCTGCCCTCGCTGCCTAAGCGATGCGATGGGCGATTGCATCCATCGCAACCAACACCACTGCATCCGACCATCATCAAGCACAGAATGACAAAAAAATGCGCCCACTTCTTTCATGCATATTCGCAGACCCACCGGCAGTTCTACCGCTGGTGACTGCATGTTGTCGCTGTGTAGGTAAACAGCGAACGAACGAACGAAACAAAAAATGCGCAAGCAAAAAGCACGCCAGTACGCGCTGCTGTCACAAATTGTAATGACTCGCACACGGCACGCACTGTTTCTTTTATACACAAAGAAAATCTTCCGGTGGACCCGAAGGTCCGTGTTAGGAATGCAGGAAATTGGTTACATATGAAATTTTTACTGGCTTTGACAAGAATTGAAATTTTCAATAGTTTATCGTTAAAAATCTTAAGTTTCAATGAAATAGGCAAAATGGTGGAGAGTGTCCGAGTCTATTGATGTATAAATCTTAAAAATCCATCGAAAGATAAAGGCGCTAGTAACGTTCAAAATCTTCCCTTCCAGCGTAACGCTCCCGATTTCCAAAAATCTAAATGACACCCAGTATAGTAAAGAAAGACGTAAGTCCTACGTCAAAAATTTACCAATCTTCGCGAGAAATCTTTAACAAGGCGTTTACCGGAATGAACCTTTGCATCGCAATTTATTTGTAACAGCGCACTTTATATTCACTTGATATAGTCGATACGGCCTTTACAACATCCTCTCCCTTCGAAGGAAAAGCAGCGGTGCCAAACGGAAACCTGGTTCCGGCCGCCCGACGGTGGTGCACGATCGTAGAGTGTAGTCAAAGCTGAAGGAGAAAAACGTTGACTAGGTAGCCTTATCGTTCCACGCAATGGATTATGTACGAAAAAACTGTACAAAAATGCTGTTTTAAATACAGTGTTGACAATTAACGAGGGAAACTGTTCCGTTTTCCATCTCACTGAACATATATTCATCTCATCGCAAAACAGAGAAATACAGCACCAATCTTGTTGCTTCTTTCTGCTCACATGCGTGCTCACCGCCTTAAAAATCACAAAAATAAAAAACAAATCAAATTATTTTTCATTGCTTTGTTTTTTAATGGGATGGAAATGAGAGCTATGAGATGAAGTGCCAAACCGTTTCCCTACTACCTATCTATTTATCAACTCACGTTCACATATTCAGAAAGAGCAGAAAAAAGAATAAATTACAAGTTCTTTTTGTTGATGATAATCATAAAAAATTAAACCAATCTTGTTTTCTTTCCTTTATTTTTTTAACAGACTCCCATCTAAAATTCTAACATATTGCATTTCCAAATGAAGTTCTTATTCCTACAACAAAGGACGATTTTTCAGTTATAACCACCTACATTTTTTTCTGTTCGGGTGTGCCACTGCGACCAGTTATTAGATCTGTTGTAGCGAACCACCTACATAGTCTGATCCAACAAATAACGTTCAGTTACAAAAAATGCCAAATAAAATGTTCCCAATCCCGAGATTCAGGTTGGTCATTTCATGCAGAAGAAGTCCACCCAGACCATGCGTTTCCATTAAGCGCTCAAAGCTATTCACGTCGACCTCATCGCTTTGCCGTTAATTTATAGCTTTCCAAGAACGGCATTCAATTATTTTGAAATTTTCCAATTACCCCCGGCGCTATAATCATACCTCCTCTCTGTGCCAAAATTGATCCTTAACTGCGGCCGATATTGTAATCCGCTCCAGTCCACCGTATGACGGCTCAAGCCACGAATCACACTTCTGCCGACCCCTTTTTTTTATAATTGCACACAAGTTGTTATCCACAGGCAGCGGTTCACTCCAACCAACAAAACCAACCAAAACCAATGCGCCAGCAATGGTGGCCACTTCACGCGGATCCGAAAAAAGGATAATACCGAACGCGTCGAGCTCACGGACTGAACTGAATCTGCTGCGGCAAGCTGTTGATCGGAAAACCCACAATCCGCACTGGTGGAGCAGAGCTTTGCAGCAGCAGTCGCAGCAGTGTGCGGCCCCGCAGCTGGACTCCTCGTCAAAGCGTACGGCCATCTGCCTCCTCCTCCTCCCAGTAGACTAAATCCCCGAGTCAGACGACAGACAGTCGTCGACAGCTTCCTCGGTAAACCACCGACAGACCCGACCGGCGGTGTCTGTCTTTCGGAAGGCGAAACCTGCGTCCAAAAGTCCGTGAATAAGTTGCCTTTGGCGGTAAAAACAAGACATGCACCAACACCGATGAAGACACATGTGCTTGGATTAGGCTTTTTCTCGCGTTTGGGGGAACACAGTGGTGCTAAGTAGGGACAGAAACGGGGAGATATTTGCAGATGCGTTGAGTGAGAATGAAAGTGTCCATTTTTGAAACAGGTAATTGACTATACTGCCGTAATCTGGAAATGTGACGTAAATATCATTATCCAAAAATGCTGTTAACAAATAGCAAACATCGAGCTTTGGAACGGAAAAATGAAAAACATCCTAGGTTGTAATTTGGCGCCTGGGGCACTTTTTCAGTTTACACCAGTGATACATACAGTACGGCCCATGAAAAAAGCAAAAGATTTCATAGCTTATGTTTGTGTACATTGAAGAGTTATTACTCCTTCTAGGGAGGGTTAAGGATTAAAATGAAATAATAATAAAAAAGACTCTACGACACTACCCATAATCCCATTACCCATAATGCCATTACCCCGAAGGCCACTACCCCGAACGCCATTCCCCGAATGAGCCAGTACCCGGAATCAGTTATGATTTCAAGTTCATACTTCATTTCAATGTAAAAAAAAGTAGTTTTTCAAATATCATAATGTTAAAATAATAATAATAAACTTAGAAATCAAATTCAGTTGGACGTTTCTCATAGCCCACCTACGGAAGTGGCACACTAAGAAAAACTCTACCAAATAAATACTGCGTCTCATTCCCTAAAAAAAGTTTACCATACATATTAAGGGGAACTATTATTACATTTGATCAGCTAAATATAAGTTTGAATGAAATGATTTGCTGCAGTGAGATAATCTATATAATAAAAAATGAGTTGAGGTTTCTGTTGCCACGATTCAATTCGCGAAAAGATTCACAAAATAATGTATCCTAGGATTAGCAGTGCTTATATATGAAAAAGAAAGAACGGCACATTTAACTGGGACATGAAAGGTTGTGGTATACTTTGATGAGAAGGATGAAGTGAAATAGATCTAGAGTGAGGGAAACTGGACACACGTGTTCCCCGGGGGCACGTGAACACCCCCCATCTATTTTCTCGAAAACTAATTACATTTTTATACCACTGATATGTGTAAGAAGATCCGTTAGACAGATAATTGAATTTGAGTAGCTTTTGATGTTGGCTGCTTTATGTATATGGGTTTTAGAGAGGAATTATTATTGCAGGGGAGATGCGGTCAATATGTACCCCCTAAGCTAATCACTTAATTTAATAGTGATTTCCTCCGAAAACCTGTATTTTTGAAGTGTTTATCAATAATCTAACATATCAGTCATCATATGGTCCGAAAATTTCCATGTAAAGCCATCAATATTGCAACAAAGCGATTTATTCCAAAATTGAGAATTTCAATCCAAAATGAACGATGCTGGCAATATGCGCCACCCAAAAAAGATAATCAAAATATTCCAATATTTTCACCAAAATTTTCAAACTCTTCTGCACAAGATTAGTGTCAACTCTATCATTTCAGTAAGTCAATGTCGCACCTACCTACCTGGATACCTGGTAGGCTAGAGCGTCGATACGCCTATGTCTGGCGTAGTCAATGTCGCACACTGATAGTAATAAGTAGAAGATATTTTTTGTATCTGAAGAAAAAGCATTGAGTACATAAAAGCCAAAATTGCGCTGGAATGATCAAAAATAATATTTTATTTTTAAATTTTTAATACAGAGTTTTTAACTGAGTTTTTTTTATTTGACGGCTTACAAATGTTTTTGGCTTCATCTGCCTCCGATTTCGAGACAAATTTTAGGATATAAGCCAAGAAAAGGTGGTGGCGCATTTTATCCAACCGGTGCATTTTATACATACTTCCCCTAGCAGCGTTCTCAATCGTTTTTTTCTGCAAAGGAAGAATTTTAATAACTATGAATATTGGTGTGGATAAGAAACGCCTTTCATCCTAAACTATACTATGATATATTAACTGCGAGTCTATGGTGCATGCGGTTCAGCAAACCATCATACGGCAGGTCTTCTTTTTGTTAATCTTTTGTTTATTTAGAAGGGTCATATTTGCCGTGAAGCACTACGGAGCCGAAATCAGGTTTAACAATACACTTCTCGGACCCGGAGATGTTCAGTTAGCTCAGATCTGAGGCCACGATGCTCCTCGGTTTTCTGACGAATTAATGTTAAAAATTCATCGAAGGTGATTTTCCGATCGTAAATATAAAACACTCAAAGCTTTCCTTATCCCGTTTAAAAGATACGCTGAGTGCTTCATTAACCGAACAGCCTTTAAGGAACTTAGACTGTCGGTGAAGATGAAGAAGTGGTCAGGAGGTAGGGATGCGATTTGCTCGAGTGAATAGTGTATAGCTGCTAGCTCAGCAGTATACACTGAACTAGGCTCTTTGAGCTTAAAGTAGACGTCATGAAAAACGTTGAAAACACCGAAACCAGTGGAGTCATCCATTTTTGACCCGTCTGTAAAATAAACTTCTCTCCTCGCTGACGTGCCCGTATTTGCTTGCAAATAATGGAGGTAAGATCTCCACACGAAGGAAGTCTGGTATTCCATGAACCTCCTGCTTCATGGACAGATAAAAATCAGAAGGGTTATGTACAAGACACAACCGCCCAACGTAAACTACGTAAGGCAGTTTTGTTCATTAAGGATTGTAGTGCCATCATGCATGAATATTTTTAGAAAATTCATTTGATTACTTATGTCACTGGTGTCGAACAAAACTAGCGTATCTTAAGATATTAAAATTGTTGGATACGACAATTGTTAAAAAAATTTACTATAAAAAAACAAATTTATTCCTCAGTGGTAATGATGCCTTCCTTGGATCCGAATTGCCTACATTTGGGTTTTGAAGCATTTGATGAAATATTTCAATAGAAGAAGCCCTAGGGGAGCATCCTCTTTTTCGTTTACAACATTTGTTATTCAGAAACATTCCAATCATAGGCATATCTTGTTTTTCGTGCATCATTAGAAATTATAAAATGTCAATCATGTACCAAAACCCAATTAATTTGGTTGTGATGCGCGCGAGTAGTAAACGTTGCGGACGGGAAAAGAGGGTGTGTGTGTAATTACAATCTAACTCCCACTGTCTGGCAGTGTGACCAGTGTTGGTTAAATCTCAAAATCTCAAATCTCATCGGCGATTCAAACCACCAGTCAAATCCCATCAGAATCATGGCCCAGAGATTTGCTCATGATTCGAATCGCAATTTGCATCATTGCATAATATTTACGTGTTCTTCATTGTTGAATGCAATGAATTAACCTTTTTTTTCGTCTAAAACAATGACTAATAATTGCATATATAAACAAAACATGCGCCTCGATTGCGTTTTGACGCTTTTTAGAACGAAATCATATTTCGGTGAGTGAGCGAAGCGATGCGATTCTGGCCGAGAAACTCAAGCGCGATGCTCCCCCTACAGAATCGCAGGCGAGTTAGCTCGTGCATGAAACCTCGATGATTCAGATTTGAGTATGATTCTACCAACACTGAATGTCACCATGGATAAAATATTCGTGCAACCATTTTATTAATATCATTGCAATACTTTTTAATCAGGGAGCAAGAAGGTGATAGCTCAATTGTAACTCATATAGCCCGTTTCAAGAACGTATGCGAAGCTTTTGTCGTGTACAATAAGTAAAGCATGTTTGCACCCACATATTATAAAAATATCTTAAGTACACTTACACTTCCTGAATCAAAGATAAATCCTTCTGATTCAGGCGCGCTTTTGATTGGACAAAATAATATTAGGCCGATATAAATATTTTTTTTTTAAATATGCCCCCCTCCCTTCGGATTGTTTTGCTCAAAAATAACAATTTGAGGGGCAACAAAAAAAAAATCCGGTAAATTTTGAGAACTTTCAAAACATTCTTTAACAATTTTACATATTTATTTTTTACTAGCAGACCCGACGAACTTTGTGTCGCCTAAAATTAATTTATTCTCGAGTTATGCAGACATTTTTGGTTCATTTGTATGGGAGCCCCCCTTTCCAGAAGGGGGAGGCGTTGCAAACCACTACAGAAACATATCTTCTCTTCCAAAACCTCCACACGCCAGATTTGTTTCCATTTGCTTGATCTCGAGTTATGATGAAATTGGTGTTTCATTTGTATAGGAGCCAAGTTTCAAAGAGGAGAGGGGTCTCGAACCATCTTAAGAACCTTCCCCGGCCCCAAAAACCTCTGCATTCAAATTTTCACGCCGCTCGATTCAGTAGAAGAAGAAGATTACCCCCTCCCTCTTGACTTTGCGGAGACCAGTAGACCTTGACCTTGCGTAGACCATAATTTTTAATAAATATGTGTAATGGCCTTATTAGTTTTCAGTTTGCAAAAAAAATGCTTAACATTTTTCCAAAGTCGTTTTTAATATAAACATGTTTGTGCAATTACATTGCGATGATTGCATTACTAGCAAGGGTATTGACATTGATAACAATTGATCGTCTCATGCCTGCACAAACATGCCCCTATCTGCATCACTTTTTATACACCATGCACTACATTACGCATTTTTGTTACATTTGTTTCGACCGCGGTAGAGGTGTGCGCCGCCGCGCCACGCCGCCGCCGCCGACGGTTTTTGGCACGCCGCCGCCGCCGGTATTTTTGCATCGGCGCGCCGCCGTTTAAAATTTTGTCACGCCGCTGACCTATATTTTTCCACGCCGATTCAAATTTGAAGAAGTCCGCAAAATTATCTGTGGAAATTTCGAAGAATCAGTCGAATTTCCGTAGAATTGTCCGAATGATCCCCACATCATCACGTTGGAACCCCAGAGAATTTTTTGTGAAAATACAAATGATTTCCTTGAGAATTACCGTTGAAATTACGAAAACCTCTCCGTAAAAACTTAAAAAAAACTGTGAGTGGTTTTCCGAAGATTTTCTCGCTGAAATAGAATTTTTGTCGTTTGGCAGAAAGTAATTTGGCCGAAAGTTGTTAGGCCGAATATGTAGTTTGACCAAGCACATCATTTGATCGAAGTCCATCTAGCCCAAAGTCATTTGGTCGAAAATGTCATTTGGTCGACGACCCTTTCCTGTTTTAAATGTTTTCCAATGGAACTTTTGAAGAATTTCTTATGGACAATACAAAGAACCGTAGAAATCCAAAGTCCTTCCGGAAAAAAATCGTTGAAATACTAAACATTTTCCGTGAAAATTCGAAAATTTCACTTATAAATTCTGAATGTTAGTGGAACAAGGTGTCTACTCAACTGTAAAAACAAAATTCCCTGATTTTTCCAGTTTTTTCAGGTACTCTACATTAATTTTGTGGTAAAAACATACGTGCCATATACAGATTTTTACAGCAAAATAATCAATTCAAACAAGTCAAACGAAACACGTTTCTCAAAAAAAATTATTGGTGGCCTCACAACATTTTTTTCGTCATCTTTTTCTTCTTATTAGTAGAGGTTGCATATCCCACTAGCACATTGCCACCTCGCAGTTTAGTGTTAAGTAAGCACTTCCACTGTTATTAAATGCACGGTTTATCTAAGCCGGGTTACCATTTTTCATTCATATGACGTGAGGCCAAAACGATGATAAATTTTAATACCCAGGGATGTCAAAAAAATCCAACCCGAAAATTGTCTAGGCCTGATCGGGAATCGAACCCAGCCCCCTTCTGCATGGTTTTTCTTTATGGCCCTGACTCGTAAATCAGTTCATCCAGAAATTGCTTCAATCATTCAATCAAAAATTCCTTCAGCTATTCCTTCGAAAATTCCTCCAGGAAATGAAATAGTAAATTCCTTCAAAGAGACATTCCAAGAATTGCTTCAAAAAAATTTCCCTCAGGAATTCCTTCGGAACTTCCTACAGAATTCCATAAAAAAAATCTTTTAGGGTATCCTTCGTAAAATACTTTGGAGATTTTTGCAGATATTCTTCTCAAATATCTTCGAAAATTCGATCGATTTTAATTATTAATTTCTTTAGAGAAACTTTAGTTAACTTTTCCAAGAATTGTTCCGGAAATTTGTTTGAGACTTTCTTCAAGAATTACTTCAGAACTTCGTACGGATATTCCTTCAGAAAATCATTTGACGATTCGTTTGTAAACTCTTTTACGAGTTCCTTTAGCACATTCCTCGGAAATTTGATTGTCTTTATTAATATGGAACTATGACTTGGTATTTTTTGCACATACAATACAAAATCGCAGTTTTTATTATGATTTATGGAAGTACATAAGAAATAAACCCATTGGGTTAACTCAAAAGTGACAAAAAGTCAAATGGGACTTTTATGCGATTGGGGGCAGTATTGTGCTCAAACATTGCAGCCAAAAAACCGGTGGTATAAGTATCAAACCGATGTTGTTGATGCAACTAATCATACACTACAACATGATAGATAGCATATGCCAAGTTAAGTTTATTGAAGCGAAATAATTTTAAATGGCGACATAGTTATAATGGTTACAGCGCTACTAGCGTTTACGTACTGGGAATACATTCGGAAAATGCTCCGGTTTTTATTTTGAAATCCTTGGGGATTTTTTTAGGAATTCATTCGAAAATTTATTTACGAAAACTAAAACACCTTAAGGAATTGTTCTGGATATTCTTAGGAAAATTCCTTTAGAGGTTCCTTCGAAAATTCCTTTACGAATTTCTTTGAAAATTTTAATAAACTCCTTCAGGAATTTGTTTGGAAATTATTTCTAGAATTACTAGAGGAGATTATTTTCGATATTTGTTTTGAGGAATTCCTCCAGTAACTTCTCCGTTAATTTTGTCCGTCATTTCTAGAGAGCTTCTCTTCTACAAATTCCTTTGAACATTCGGAAAATGTTTTCGAAATTCCTTCGGGAATCTATTTATAAATTCATTTTGGAATCCTTCTGAGAAATTCTTTATTTTTTTTAAAGAATAAGTTCGAGAATACCTTTAGTAGATCTTTTGAAAATTCTTTTGGGAATTCCTTTGAAAATCCTTACGATATTCCATCCAAAAATTCCTCAAGCAGAAATCCTTCACAATTTCCTTTAGTTTTTTTTTCTTGATAATCTCTTTATGTTCTACCGCGGGAATTCTTTAAAAAAATCCTTTCAAAAATTCCTCCTGAATTACCTTTAGAAATTCCTCCAGGAATTCATTCGGGGACTTATCTTGGAAATTCGACCCATACGTGTTCAATTCTTAAATTGTTTAATTTTTTTTCATATTTGAAAACTCCCTGATTGTGTCAGAAATTCTCTGATAATTCCAGCATTTTTCTAGGTAGTAGTCACCCTGTGGAAATTCTGGAAAATTCCTCGTGAAAATTCCGAAAAACTTTCCATAGAAATTTAAAAAAAAATCTCGTACCAATTAGAATAAATTTCCTACGAAAACTCCTAACAATTTCCATTGAAATTGATTTTTTTTCTCATTTTGAAAAATTTCCCGCAAAAAAATTCTGGTGAAAACTCCAGCGAGCTTCCCGTAAAAACTCCTTAGAGTCTCCCGCGGATGTTCCGAAAAATGTTCAGTGTAAATTTGACAAAATATTTTGTTGAGTATTCTGGAGTACAAAATTTAGACCAATTTCTCATGCAAATTCTGAAAAGTTTCTCATGCAAATTTTGAATTATTTTCCCCTGAAATTCCAAACAATTTTCCTTGGGAATTACAAAGAGCTGCAAAGTAGTTCCTGTGGAAAATTTGAAAATAATTAACAATGAAAAAAAAATCTGAAAAAGATGCCTCCGTTGATGTCGAAATGTTGATGATAAAATCATCCCGAAAAAATGAAAAAAAAAAAAAAAATTCGAGAACGATATAAAAAAATCACCACGCCGATTCACGCCGCCGCCGCCGCCGGTTAAAATGGCTTTCGGCGTGACGCCGAAAACGCCGCCGCCGCCGACCAAAATTCTGACAAACGCCGCCGCCGTCGATTTTCGGACCGGCGCACACCTCTAGACCGCGGTCACTGGTCCGGCTCCATTGTTCTACCTTTTGTGCGAAACACCGCACAAAAAGCAGAGTCCAAAAGCCAACCGCACTGAACGGCGACGACCGAAACGAGCCTCTTGCGGACAAGAAAAGAGGGTGCTGCCAAAATGATCCGATACCCTATTTTAACGTTCATGACCCAAAGTTTCAATGTAATTGACAAATTGGTGGAGAATTTCCGAGTCGATTGATATATAAATCTAAAAAATCCATCGGAAGATAAAGGCGCCATTAAAGTTCAAAATCTTACATGATTTCGTGACGGTCTCGAATTTGGAAATTTTCATTTGTCACCCTGTATCCGAGTCTTCCCCTTAGACGTAGTTTACGTCAAAAGTAAAAGAGGAGCTGTAAGAGTTTAAGAAGATAGCTACTAGGTTGGGTCTGGTAAATTGGAACGCTTGCTCACTCAAGAGCAAAATCGTCTAGCTCATTCCTTCCGATTTCCTTCAGGAGACGGAGATTGACCAGACTTTCATCACCGAAACCCACCTGAAGCTCGAGGTAAACCGGGTTTTAGCCTGGTGAGGTTCGATCGAACAAGCTCCAGATGGGGAGGGGTGGCAATCGCCTTGCGGTCGCCCAACATCGCCTCCGCCTGCTGCCGGATTTCAAGCTCAAAATCATCGAAGCCATTGGAGTGGAAGTCGGCGACAGGGGCAGTTCATCATCGCTGGAGATCTGAACGCAAAGCACCAATCGTGGGGAAACACCGTCTTCACCGGCACCGAATCCGGACAAACTTTCTTTGCGAAGTCGAGTATCCACCGCGACGAGCTTTCACGATCTTTGTTTACGGACGACGCGTTGCGCATTACAAACCGTCAACAAAAATGCGCCAGTATCCGCGTTTCATCACTTTTACCAGTTTCTTGAACTGAATCTCGAGCGCGATGTACCGTTTGTGAAGCTTCTACTTTCCTGGCACGTAGGCCGAGCTAGGAAAGGATATAGTCAAGCTCACTCGGTGGCAGGGGCAGTTCATCATCGCTGGAGATCTGAATGCAAAGCACCAATCGTGGGGAAACACCGTCTCAAACCGAAACGGAGTCGTCTGGTCCAACGCCCAGTTGAAGGGCCACTACACCATCCTAAGCCCTGACAGCCCTACCTGGTTGAGACGGCCCGGGGCCCATGCAACACTCGACATCTTTATCACGAACATGAACGTTCACGTCTCCCAGCCAGTCGTCTTCCAGGAACTCAGCTCGGACCACTATCCGGTGGTGGCGGAAGTTTGAACTTCAGTGAATCGGTACGAGCTAACCCGGCGAAACTACCACCAAGTCGACTGGGGTCGGTTTCAACGGTGCGTGGACGAGAACATCGATTACCAGCAGCACCCGGTGTCATCCGAAGACGTCGACGAGCAGCTGCACGCCATCCTAGCCCGCGCTCTCCCTAGCCCGCGAGCAGAATGTACCAAAGGCTCATCAGGTAAGCAACACCCTGACCATTGATACACTCACCAAAGAGTTGATCCGTCTGCGAAATGTCACTCTCAGGCAGTACCAACGAACTGGGCTGCCTGCGCTTAAGTCCCGGTGCAATCGCATGACTAAAATTAACCAGGCCAAAATGGTGGACCTCAGAAATAGTGATTTTTCCAATAAGATCCGCGCTCTCCCAGACTGAGCTAAGCCGTTCTGGAAGTAGACCAAAATTCTAAAATCCAAGCCTTGGTCCATTCCACCTTTGATCCCACTAGACAACAATGACTCCAAGAGAAGGCAGCCGAAATAGGTCGCCATTTCGTCAGCTCACACTATCTTGGACAAAACATCATCAATCCACATGAAGCAGCCGTTAGCGAGGTTGCGAACAAGATCCATCTGACTCCAAACGATTTTTCAGAGGAGTTGGAGATCTCAGCTAGTGAACTGACGACCTATATAAAATCATCGAAAAACATGAAGGCCCTAGGCTTCGACAGCATCCTAAATCTCGAGCTCAAACATATGAGTGCTCCATTCTTTGAGCATCTTTCGCTGTTCTTCAATCAATGTATGCGACTCAGCTACTTCCCATCGTCCTGGAAGTCTGCAAAAGTCATTCCCATCAGGAAGCCTGGGAAGGATTCTTCCTCTCCAAAAAGCTAACGTCCCATCAATCTTCTCTCAGAGTTATCCAAGCTGTTTGGAAAAGCAATTCACCACCGTCTACTCGAGTCTGCCGAACAACATAACATCTTGCGCGATGAGCAGTTTGGTTTCCGACGTGGTCGATCAACCGTAAACCAACTGACCCGAGTCACCAACGTTCGCAGACGGAACAAGCATGTCTCTCACACATCCGTCATGTCCTTACTTGATATCGAGAAGGCATTCGACAAAGTATGGCATAATGGTCTGGTGTACAAACTACATCGCTACAACCTTCCGAGCTACCTAGTGAAAACCATCCGCAACTATCTGTCGGCTAGGACATTCCGGGTCTCAATCAGCGGAGCGAGTTCGAACGCGCGCGCCATCGTCGCAGGCGTCCCGCAAGGTAGTATCCTCGGGCCCCTGCTGTTCAACCTGTTCACCTCCGACATGCCAGAACCTCAAGAAGGCGGCACTTTGTCACTGTTCGCAGATGACACCTCTATCGTCTACAGGGGACGATTCATACGAGCGCTCGTGGCAAAACTCCAACGAGGCCTGGATGTCCTGACAGATTATTTCACCAGCTGGAAGATCTGTATCAACGCGGCGAAGACCCAGACCATCATCTTCCCCCACTCGAAATCCCCCAGGCTTGTTCCGGCTGAGGACTGCAAAATCATCCTCAATGGCACGACAGTGGAATGGGCCAATGAGGCCGACTACCTTGGCTTGACCCTCGACAGCAAGCTTATTCTCCGGCAACAGGTTGACAAGACGGTGACGAAGTGTAACGTTTTGTTGAAACTACTGTACTTTTTGATCAACCGCCGGTCGTCATTGTCACTGAAGAATAGGCTTGCTGTCTACAAGCAAATCATCCTCTCCGTGATCGAATACGACATGCCGGTCTGGAAGAGCTGCACAAAAACTCATCACCTCAAACTCCAAAGAGTGCAGAACAAATTCCTGAGGATGATCCTCAACACCCCTCCCAGGACACGAACTTCTGAGCTCCACCGTCTGGCCGGGATTTGAGTGAGTGTTTGGTGAGTGCATATATCGGTTTAGGGATCGTTGCTTAACGTCAGAACGGCAGGCTATCCGGGATTTGTTTCTCAACTAGGTTATCAAATTATAGATATATTGAATAGTTAGGTAAGTTATCAAATTAACAAATTTGAAACTATCAGAGCTCCATGCGAGCCGGAATGTACATTAGAATAACGAATTGCATTAAAA
Organism: Armigeres subalbatus; assembly: GCF_024139115.2. Lineage (NCBI taxonomy): Eukaryota > Metazoa > Arthropoda > Insecta > Diptera > Culicidae > Armigeres > Armigeres subalbatus. Next base: position 57,787,397 of record NC_085139.1, read on the forward strand.
ATATTATTCTTGAACGAAACTTAAAAGTGAAAGCTAAAGATGAGTGCTTAAAGGCAGTAACACACAAAAACAAAAATGAAAATAAAAATTAATTTCACTACTAGGTACTTGGTTTTATGAGACTCTTCAAGATAATCATAACACCACTGATAAGTTTGAAAAGTGTTTGATATTTGTGAATTTATTACAACATTAATAATAATTTTGAAGATGGTTAAAAGCGCATAAGTAAAGATAATCTCGAAGTATTCAACAAAACTATAATAAAACTGTTAAAAAAATAACCAAAACTTTTTCCAGGATAAAACAACAAATTTTGCTGTAGACTGTGCCCAAGCCACTGTGTACTGTGCAGCTTGTGGCAGCAAGCGAGGATGGATGTTTTATTATTATACCATAAGAAATGATTATTCGTACAGTCCTTTTCTGGTTAATGCTTTCTTATTGGTGAGCGTCTTCTAAAATGCACCACTAAATCAAAGTATAAGTACTTACTTGGCATAGCTGTTTAATACTCAAAGTATTATCGTTAAATTTCGGACACACAACTTCCCACTTTTTTTTTTAATTTTAACAAACCACTTATACGAACCAGCTAAATCTTTCGCTGAGTGTCCGGAATATAACGCGGACAAGCTTTATTCTAAACTGAAAACAAATATTAATGCCATACAATCAAGTATTATGCAAGAGTCAAGTGAATTGGCGAATTTAGTTGTCCGCCTACGATCCAAGAATTGGCGCGCAAAACATGCTACAACAAATTTGACTAAGGCGGTGGGTCTTGGCTTTACGGACGACGAAACGAGCAAATGAATGGGAAAAGCGAGGGTAACTTTATGGTCCGGGCTTTGAATTCTGTTTTATCTCCTTTTATTTGTGTGCGGAAGTTAGAAAGATAAAGTTCAAGAGACTTCCAAATTAAACTATATAGCATCGCAACGCAAGGAACAATCATTTATATCGTTTAGGGACCATTATCCCGTCCTACAAAGGATCTAATTTCTCAACAGATTATCACTCATCTAAATCTATGATTTACACAGTACTGCAGTATACTATGGGGAAATGGGAGGATATTGCTTGTAGCATTCTGAATGACTCTTAACACGCAATTCTTGTTACAGATCCGTTACGATGGCACAGATTTTACGCATTCCGGATGCTGGATTTTATTTGATAGCAGACTTGTTTCTTTGAAGTTTATAAGATAAAAACGGAATATAGCAATAAGAAGTTTTGAGATAAATTGCTCATGATATCGTTTAAAATTATTTCAAAAATTAATCACCCTTACCCTACTTCAAAAGTTATTCCAGAAGAAAAATTCTTCAGTGAATCACGCAATTACCTAGCCTCGCATAAGAGTGATGTAAATTTAATGAATTCAAAGAACATGCCCTGCTTTGGCGCTCAGTTGAAATAGCAATCAAGTTAATCTCTGTCCGGTTCATCCTATCTCAGTCCAACATTGATTTATTTTGGACTAGCTTTATGTACCCGGCCTTGCTCGGAATTGCCAGTTTGATTCGCAGTTTTTTTTTCACAATCGGAAAATGAATAAACCAATTGGTCAACAGGATAATTGCGTTTTCTTATCGATACTTCATCATTTGATCAGAAGAAGGCAGATTTCATTTGAAAACATTGACTGGTTTTGAAGAAGGGAGCAAACCCATAATCGCCATATTCCGGGCAAACGTTTATTTCTAAAGAAGGAAAAACAGCCACCGATGCCTTATTCCGGGCAAACGTCTATTTTTAAAGAAGGGATCACATTCACCATCCAGAAGGAAACACATTAATCATTGCTTGTCACTGGGCAACCATAATTTCGATAAATGGTTAAATTGATCGATAACTAAACAATACAATAATGGGTTCAGAAGTTAGGCTGGAGCATACACACAAACATACAAACATTGAGTTTTATATATCTCGGTACTTATTCAAAAGGACGTATGTGATTTTGTAAACAAAGATGCATACGTCGATTTGTCAAATATGATGGCACTCCTACGCAAACCAACACAACGAACATGTAGCCGAAACCTCCCCTACCTGTATGTGGCGATGGTTTGCGTGGGAGTGCTATCAGATTGCAGAAATCAACGTTTAAATTTTTGTTTACAAAATCACATACGTCACATACGTTGAATAAGTATCCGAGATATATAGATAGCTAATAGCTATATGTATTCGGCTTTGCTAGGGACTGAAAAGTAAATTATTCAATTAAAATGTCCAATGCTGTAGCACAAAACCCACAGAGGTAGATCTACCGCTCATAGAATTGTTCCTTTGTATCAATCTATTTTTATATATTTGTTTGGCCCTTCTACCTTTTCAATAAACATCTTCCAAAAATAGAGAATAAGTGTACCAAATCTGGTTGTAATTTATCCTGGGAGTTACACTGAATTGCTCATTTTTTAAAGACAACCCCTTCCCCATAACTTCCCTTTTTCCACAATGACTCTCCCCCCTCCTTTGTTATCTTCTCCTTGGGATAGAAAATGTGTACACCAATTTTGGTTGAAATCGGTCCTGGGAGTTAGGTGTTACACTGAATTGCTCTTTTCTAAATACAACCCTTCCCCTTACCATCCCTTTTTCCCAATGATCATACCACCCTTTGTTATTTTCTCCTTAGGATAGAGAATGTGTGTACCAAATTTGGATGAAATCGGTCCAGGGGTTCAAAAGATACACTGAATTGCTTGTTTTCTGAACAATACCCTCCCCCAGCCCCTCCCTCTTTACCAAATTACACTTCCATATGATCGACTACTCTTAGTGAATATGTGTACAAAATTTGGTTGATATGGGTACTGGGGTTGGGAGTTACACTGAATTGCTCGTTTTATAAAGACAACCCCTCCCCCATACCCTCCCTTTTTTACAATGACCGCCCCACCCGCTTTGTTATCTTTTGTTTAGGGTAGAGAATGTTTTGTATCAAATTTGGTTGAAATCAGTGCAGGGGTTCAGAATTTACTCTGAATTACCCGTTTTCTGAACCATACCCTCCCTCCAGACCCTCCCCTTTCAAAGATTACACTCTCATATGGTTGTCTCCTTATATTGGATATGTGTACAAAATTTGATTGAAATCGGCCCTAGGAGATGCAAGTTACACATAATTGTTCGTTTTCTAAACAAAACCCCTCCCCCTTTTCTAAATGACCCTCCCACCCCCTTTGTCAACTTCCCCTGAGGATAGAGAACGTGTGTACCAAATTTGGTTGAATTCGGCCAAGTGGTTCAGAAGTAGTTAGCGAACATACATACATAGATTGATTTTTATATATATAGATTTAAGATTTATTTTGTATCTCGCATTCACTATAATCCAATGCTTGCTTTCCTTAATTACATTAAGGAGCCCCAGAAACAGCCCAGGTCAACGATCCGGAGCCTTTCTTTCTAACTTCGGATGAAGCAATCAACTGGCAAAACCGATCAAACGGTAACCTGACACATACCTCGCTACGCACGCCAAGGTGTGGGCGGGACGCTCGAAGGCAACGACGACGCGTGGACCACTCCTCGGAATTTCCGCCCAGGGCATCACCGCACGGTGTGGCGGCAAAGATGGATGCTTCGCAACATCAATCGGACAGCTCATTAATGGCGAATGTGGTCGACGGCTGTGGGGCAACTGTACTGAGCGAAATCAACAGGAAAGTCGAAACCATGTCCCGTTTTCGGGTTTATTCTCGTCCGGTGCACGGTGGGACGGGAAATGGACCAATCGCGACCAGAACAACTCGTTTTTTTTCTCACCTTTTTCTATATATTTTTTCCGTGATTATATGGAAGAAACAAATGATTTCATTATTATGATTATTCACATTAGGGAATTTTGTGATTTTCGTAGCCACCTTTCTAGTGAAGTCTGCTCATTTTTTGCTCTAGCTGCAAAAAACAATGTTTAAAACATGTTTATTGTTTATGATACTTTAACGCGTGCTACTTTCACAGGACCAAATATTGACTAAAGCGTGTTGATGCCTTCGAAGCATATTTTGTCGCTTTTGTACATAAAGCCATCCTATTGTGCTTTGGTTGGACGAAACCATCGTGAAGGTTAGTGGCAATAAGAAAACGGAGGGTAATGGGAAGACGGCAGACCGGAAAAAAGACACGCGTTAAATCAATCCCCCGGCGTGGCTCGATTTACATCTCAAGGTCATCAAATTTGATAGTGCGTGGCAGAGCAATAATATTTCATCGCTGATCTACGTGCCGGCTGCTCTTCCCTCCTGCACTCCCTGGCCCGACGGAGGTTTGAAGTGGATGTAGTATCATCAGTATGAGGACATTAGAGCTGGTACGATTGAGTGAGAAAATGAGGAGAAATTTCAAATGGAACGGCACAATTGCGACGTTATATTATTAGCCGATTGTAGCACAGATAAAACGACGTAAAAGAATACAATTTATTTTTGTTTGGTGAGATTTTACCCAACCTGGGTATTAAGGTGGCTCAAAAAACACTTTTTCAATTTTTTTATGATACTCATTCAGGTCTTGTAGAATTAAATACAGAATGTTATGGTGAAAACCTTCTCACGGTTAGTTTATTAGAATTTATTAGGCAAAGATATGCTGTATTAACTACCTTTGCCTACCTTTGGGCATTTTTCCAGAATAGAGCACGCTTTATTAACAAGCGAAGTTGTTACACGATGCTGGAAGGGTAGGTATCCAGATTTGACGAGCATTGGGGGGTATGGGTGTCGTTCGGAAGCCTCTGGAGGCTAGTCGAATGATTTGTTTGTAGATGGGCGTAAGATTTATGAAGTTATCTTTTTTCATAACCTCTGCTCCGTAGAGAAGCTTGGAAACAATTGTTGCTTCACCTTTGTACAGTAGGGTGTAGTATTCAGAGCAAGCGGCTAATGATTTTTCAATTAATGAGTAAAATGCATTGATACTACGTCGAACTACGTCTGTGACCACTTTGCAAATGCGAAGCAGGATTCCAAGACATTTTGTGTTCATTCCATAGACGTAGGACTACGGCTGTGTATTCTATAGAGGAGTACACTTTGCAAATGTGAAGGACTCCGAGGCATTCTCGTGTTTATTCCGGAGCGAGTAGAACTCCGAGGCATGTTGGAGTAGGGCTTCGTCTGTGTATTCAAAAGAAGAGTACACTTTGAAAATGCAAAGCAGGACTCCAAGGCATTTTATCTTCATCCCGGAGCGGGTAAACATCAGAGACATTTTGACGTAGGACTGCATCTGGGTATTCTAAAGAGGAGTACTTTTTGCGAATGCATGGCAAGATCCCGTGACATTTTTTGTTTCTTTTTCGGAGCGAGTAGAACTTCGAGACATGTTGACGCTGGACTACGTCTGTGTATTATGTGGAGTACACTTTGTGAATGCGAGCCGACCTTCGAGGCATTTTCGTGTTTATTCTGAAGCGAGTAGAACGCCGAAGCATATTGACGTAGGACTACGTCTGGGTATTCTATAGAGAACCACACTCTGCGAATACAGAGCATGACTCCGAGAAAAAAATGTTTATTCCATTTTCTGTTCATTCCGGAGCGAGTAAAAATCCGAGGCATTTTGACGTAGAAATACGTCTGTGTATTCCATGGAAGAATACACTTTGCGAATGCGAAGGACTCCAAAGCATTTTTGGTTATTCCGGAGCGAGTAGAACTCCAAGGCATTTTGAGGTAGGACATCGTTTGTGTATTCTATAGAAGAGTATACTTTGCGAATGCAGAGCAGGACTCCGCTGCAACTCCAAGACATGTTCGTCTGGGTATTCTATAGAAGGACGTAGGATTACGTCTGTGGCTTCTATGAAGGAATGGACTCCGAGGCGTTTTTTTATTTATTCCAGAGAGGTTAAACTCCAAAGAATGTTGACGTAGGACTACGTTTGCAAGTTCTATAGAGGATTGCTCTTTGCGAGTACCGAGCAGGACTCCGAGGCATTTTTTTTGTTTATTCCGGAACGAGCAGGTTTCCGAGGCATTTTTTTATTCCGGAACAAGCGGGTTTCCGAGGTATTTTTTTGTTTATTCCGGAGTGAGCAGGTCTCCGAGGCATTTTATTTTGTGAATGCGAGCAGACCTTCGAGGCATTTTTTTTGTTTATTCCGGAACAAGCGGGTTTCCGAGGTATTTTTTTGTTTATTCCGGAGCGAGCAGGTCTCCGAGACATTTCATTTTGTGAATGCGAGCCGACCTTCGAGGCATCGTGTTTATTCTGAAGCGAGTAGAACGCCGAAGCATATTGACGTAGGACTACGTCTGTGTGTTCTACACAAGAGTACACTTTGTGAATGTGAAGCACTCCGAGGCATTTTTGTTTATTCCGGAGTGAGCAGAACTCCGAGGCATGTTGACGTAGGACTACGTCTGGATATTCTATAGAGGACCACACTCTGCGAATACAGAGCACGACTCCGAGAAAAAATTTGTTTATTCCATTTTCTGGTCGTTCCGGAGCGAGTAAGAATCCGAGGCATTTTATTTTGTGAATGCGAGTAGAACTCCGAGGCATGTTGACGTCGAACTACGTCTGTGACCACTTTGCAAACGCGAAGCAGGATTCCAAGACATTTTGTGTTCATTCCGTAGACGTAGGACTACGGCTGTGTATTCTATAGAGGAGTACACTTTGCAAATGTGAAGGACTCCGAGGCATTCTCGTGTTTATTCCGGAGCGAGTAGAACTCCGAGGCATGTTGGAGTAGGGCTTCGTCTGCGTATTCAAACGAAGAGTACACTTTGAAAATGCAAAGCAGGACTCCAAGGCATTTTGTCTTCATTCCGGAGCGGGTAAACATCAGAGACATTTTGACGTAGGACTGCATCTGGGTATTCTAAAGAGGAGTACTTTTTGCGAATGCATGGCAAGATCCCGTGACATTTTTTGTTTCTTTTTCGGAGCGAGTAGAACTTCGAGACATGTTGACGCTGGACTACGTCTGTGTATTATGTGGAGTACACTTTGTGAATGCGAGCCGACCTTCGAGGCATTTTCGTGTTTATTCTGAAGCGAGTAGAACGCCGAAGCATATTGACGTAGGACTACGTCTGGGTATTCTATAGAGGACCACACTCTGCGAATACAGAGCACGACTCCGAGAAAATTTTTGTTTATTCCATTTTCTGTTCATTCCGGAGCGAGTAAAAATCCGAGGCATTTTGACGTAGAAATACGTCTGTGTATTCTATGGAAGAATACACTTTGCGAATGCGAAGGACTCCAAAGCATTTTTGGTTATTCCGGAGCGAGTAGAACTCCAAGGCATTTTGAGGTAGGACATCGTTTGTGTATTCTATAGAAGAGTATACTTTGCGAATGCAGAGCAGGACTTCGATGCAACTCCAAGACATATTCGTCTGGGTATTCTATAGAAGGACGTAGGATTACGTGAGTAGAACTCCAAAGAATGTTGACGTAGGACTACGTTTGCAAGTTCTATAGAGGATGGCTCTTTGCGAGTACCGAGCAGGACTCCGAGGCATTTTTTGTGTATTCCGAATTGTGCAAGAGCAAGTAGAATTCCGAAGAAAATGTGACCCACAATCATAATAAGTTTTTAGCAAAAATATGACGGTACTTAACATATCAAGTTTGTTCTTCTTTGCATTAGATGTTGATGGTATTACAATATTATGAATTGTTTTAATTTATTTTGAAGCAATTTAGGTATGATTTTTCATTATAATGAAATATTTATAAAATTGAAATCATATTCTTACAAAGTTGAAAGAGTAGGGAAAGATAAAGATGTAGTATTCAGAGCAAGCGGCTAATGATTTTAGTTTGTATAAGTGATTCTAGACTATGAATTGATTCTGCTATTGCGGATTGTACATTAAACATAAGCAATCAAATATACCAATCGTGAAATCACATATTTCACGTGCCCCAATTTACCGTACAATGTGGCAAGTTTTACATTAGACTTGATTCGAATTCTCAATTTTGCATATGCGCTAATACTGATCTCTATCGTGAAAGAATCTGTGCATGATTGAGTATTTGAGAGTATGGAGAGCAACATATTGAATTTTCTGACGAACTTTGCTTCATTTAAGCGTGTTCCAATGAATCGGTAGCTTGTGAGGGGCTGGGAGAGGTTGCGCGGTGGGGTATGGCAATGCTAGCGCATTGCTGCCACCGCAGTATGAGATGGTGTTGGTAGCGCCATCGGGTTGAGTAGCAACGACGAAGATTGCACCGGTAGTTTGTTGTCGAATTTTAAAACGAACAGTCGCACCGCTCTTCAACGGCGGATTCCATTCAGCCGTTTTCGGCTAAAATACGACATAGGGTTTTACGATCTGCTCTATTGGATATTGCTTTTAGTAGGCTCAAACGAGATAGACAGTCTTCCTTTAATATATTTTTTTAACGTGTTGGGTAAAAAAACATTTTCGGTCGAAGTAGATTCCTGGTATTCTTGTGGTCTTCACTTTTTGAAGTAAAAGATTAGTGCCCTCCAAGTGCCATTTTTGTGGCAAAAATAAGGATACTGAGAGGACGGATGTGGTGGGGTTTGACAGTGGGCCCTGTTAAACCTCTATAAAAAGCTGCATGAATCCGCAAGTAGGCTCCGCCAAAGCGACCGTGTACCGCTCAAAGCGCACAAGCCCAAGTCCTGGTGTTAGGTGGGACGCTAAACAGCCCTGACACGACGGCCCTCCGACGAGACAGGAGGTTTGCGCAGGCCCAATAAGCCACCTTTAAAAACAACTATTACGAATGACATAGAAGATAATACGACTCGATACAATCGGCAACGACCTAGGCGACGAATAAAGGATCACGATTGGAAGCTTGGAACATGGAACTGCAAGTCGCTAGGCTTCGCAGGTTGCGACAGGATAATCTACGATGAATTACATCCCCGCAACTTCGACGTCGTGGCGCTGCAGGAGATTTGCTGGACAGGACAGAAAGTGTGGAAAAGCGGGCATCGAGCGGCTACCTTCTACCAAAGCTGTGGCACCACCAACGAGCTGGGAACCGGCTTCATAGTGCTGGGAAAGATGCGCCAACGCGTGATTGGGTGGCAGCCAATCAACGCAAGGATGTGCAAGCTGAGGATAAAAGGCCGTTTCTTCAACTATAGCATCATCAACGTGCACTGCCCACACGAAGGGAGATCCGACGACGAGAAAGAAGCGTTCTATACGCAGCTGGAGCAGACATACGATGGATGCCCACTGCGGGACGTCAAAATCGTCATCGGTGACATGAACGCTCAGGTAGTGAGGGAAGAAATGTATAGACCGGTCATCGGACCGGATAGTCTGCATACCGAATCGAACGACAACGGCCAACGATGCATAAACTTTGCAGCCTCCCGCGGAATGGTAGTCCGAAGCACTTTCTTCCCCCGCAAGAATATCCACAAGGCCACATGGAAATCACCTAATCAAGTAACGGAAAACCAAATCGACCACGTTCTAATCGACGGTAAATTCTTTTCCGACATCACGAACGTACGCACTTACCGCAGTGCGAATATTTAATCCGACCACTACCTCGTTGCAGTATGTCTGCGCTCAAAACTCTCAACGGTGATCAACACGCGTCGGAGTCGTCCGCCGCGGCTAAACATTGGGCGGCTGCAAGACGGTAGACTAGCCCAAGACTACGCGCAGCAGCTGGAAGCGGCACTCCCAACGGAAGAGCAGCTAGGCGCAGCATCTCTTGAAGAGATATTCGATCCGCCATTGGAAGCACCGCAAGCGCCGCACTAGGCACGGTGGTTCCGGATCAGAGAAACGACTGGTATGACGGCGAATGTGAGCAGTTAGTTGAGAAGAAGAATGTAGCATGGGCGAGATGGCTGCAACACCGCACGAGGGGGAACGAGGCACGATATAAACGGGCGCGGAACAGACAAAACTCGATTTTCCGGAGGAAAAAGCGCCAGCAGGAAGATCGAGACCGTGAAGAGACGGAGGAACTGTTCCGCGCTAATAACGCACGAAAGTTCTATGAGAAGTTGAACCGTTCACGTAAGGGCCACGTGCCACAGCCCGATATGTGCAAGGACATAAACGGGAACCTTCTTACAAACGAGCGTGAGGTGATCCAAAGGTGGCGGCAGCACTACGAAGAGCACCTGAATGGCGATAAGGCAGACAACGGTGGCGGTATGGTAATGAACCTAGGAGCACGCGCGCAGGACATGCGACTTCCGGCTCCGAATCTCCAGGAAATTCAGGAGGAGATGGGCCGCCTGAAAAACAACAAAGCCCCTGGAGTTGACCAACTACCAGGAGAGCTGTTTTAACACGGTGGTGAGGCACTGGCTAGAGCGCTGCACTGGGTGATAACCAAGGTTTGGGAGGATGAGGTTCTACCGCAGGAGTGGATGGAAGGTGTCGTGTGTCCCATCTACAAAAAGGGCGATAAGTTGGATTGTAGCAACTACCGCGCAATCACATTGCTGAACGCCGCCTACAAGGTACTCTCCCAAATTTTATGCCGCCGACTAACACCAATTGCAAGAGAGTTCGTGGGGCAGTACCAGGCGGGTTTTATGGGCGAACGCTCCACCACGGACCAGGTGTTCGCCATTCGCCAAGTACTGCAGAAATGCCGCGAATACAACGTACCCACACAACGTCTATTCATCGGCTTCAAAGCCGCATATGATACAATCGATCGGGACCAGCTATGGCAGCTAATGCACGAACACGGATTTCCGGCTAAACTGACACGGTTGATCAAAGCGACGATGGATCGGGTGATGTGCGTAGTTCGAGTTTCAGGGGCATTCTCGAATACCTTCGAAACCCGCAGAGGGTTACGGCAAGGTGATAGTCTTTCGTGTCTGCTATTCAACATCGATTTGGAAGGGGTAATACGAAGAGCAGGGATTACCATGAGTGGTACAATTTTCAATAAGTCCGTCCAGCTATTTGGCTTCGCCGACGACATAGATATTATGGCACGTAACTTTGAGAAGATGGAGGAAGCCTACATCAGACTGAAGAGGGAAGCTAAGCGGATCGGACTAGTCATCAACACGTCGAAGACGAAGTACATGATAGGAAGAGGTTCAAGAGAAGGCAATGTGAGCCACCCACCGCGAGTAGAAGTATTTGTGTACTTAGGCTCACTGGGTGACTGCCGAAAATGATACCAGCAGAGAAGTGGCTGGAAATCGTACATACTTTGGACTCCGCAAGACGAATAGAGTTCGCCGCCGTACCAAACTGACAATCTACAAAACGCTCATTAGACCGGTAGTCCTCTACGGACACGAGACCTGGACGATGCTCGTGGAGGACCAACGCACACTTGGAGTTTTCGAAAGGAAAGTGCTGCGTACCATCTACGGTGGGGTGCAGATGCCGAACGGTACGTGGAGGAGGCGAATGAACCACGAATTGCATCAGCTGTTGGGAGAACCATCCATCGTTCACACCGCGAAAATCGGACGACTGCGTTGGGCCGGGCACGTAGCCAGAATGTCGGACAGTAACCCGGTGAAAATGGTTCTCGACAACGATCCGACGGGCACAAGAAGGCGAGGTGCGCAGCGGGCAAGGTGGATCGATCAGGTGAAAGATGACTTGCGGACCCTCCGTAGACTGCGTGGTTGGCGACGTGTAGCCATGGACCGAGCCGAATGGAGAAGACTCTTATATACCGCACAGGCCACTTCGGCCTTAGTCTGAATAAATAAAATAATAAAATAAATACATCTGAATCTGATCTGGATATAAATTGAAAGAATCTACACAAACAAAGATGCTGAACCACCTTGTGGTGAAAATATATTTTTCAACAACGCTATAAGGTATGATGCGACAATGAAAATCCCTTTTCGTTCTTCATAAGAACGACTTAATTCAATTAAATAAAACTTACTAATATATGGACATTAAAAAAAAAACTATTGCAAATATTCAACAGTTAGAGTGTATTAGGCACTTCAGTCACCCCGTGGCCTCATCAAGGGAAGTACTAAGAAGGTCCCAGGTGGTTTAGTTTACCTGGGTAGACCTAAGGGGCTGAGAAATAGTCGCATAATTGACACAGTACTGGTATATGGAGATAGGACAACTATTGCAAATAATCAATAGTTAGAGTGTTTTAGGCACTTCAGTCACCCCATGGCCAGTATAAAATCGTGCAAAATATAGCTAAAAGTAGAACATATATTCAGATGTTCCAAATACATCACTTAGCTGGTCAAAACTGGTTTCACAATTTCACTAACACCGATGTACAAGAAAAGCTTAGTCCATTTATTATTAAAATTTGAATTATTTCAGTAAACCCACATTAATTCACCTTGTAGTGCTTTTCTCACGTTTAGCCAATACACCAATTTTACATGGTTCGATAAACCATTTTCTTCATAACTTTTTAATGCGATGACCAATCATTAATAAATTCAATAGTGATCAACTAGGTTGTAGCCACTATCGAATACAACCTATTGCGATAAAATCGGTTAGGGATTTCTATACAAAAAATCATAAGGGTTGTGTACAAGACACGACCGCCCGACGTAAACTACGTGAAACAGTTTGGTGAAATGGAGAATCTAGTGCCATTATCCATGAGTATTACAAAATTACTCTTATTTTATGAAATTTGGCCACAATATTCTTTGATATGCAAAGAATGTTTAGGCCAAATTTGAGCATATTTAGTTACGGAAAACCCCCTGACAATAATAGAACAAAACCTGCCAAAGCCGTAATTTCCCCTACTAACAATTGGCTACCATCAATGAAAGTAGCTCTCAAGTCACAACTTGAGGCGAGATGAATTTTGATCAAAGTAAAACTTAATTGCTTGGTGATGGCAGATTGTTTTCCGTCGGTAGTAGAATCACGAGATCCCGATTCAGAGAAAGACATATAATTTTAGTAGATAGTCATCCATGCGAATACATTTTTGCAGCTTCTCCGTTTGACGCGCGCTCGTGATTCTACATACATACAGAAAACATACGATGATTCAACTCATCCATGAGTTTTTAGGTGCTGAGTTGGGCTTGATTTGAATCGTCCATAAGTTTTTACCACAACAGACCAAACACAGGCGTTATCGCTGGAACCGCGCTGGTCCGTTCTCCGTGACATCCAGAATGAAAATGACGCGCGCACGCGAAACATGGGGCTTTTTATACACAGGGAAAACGAAGCAGTGGATCAAAAGGCCCGTACCTTACTGCAATCTGATGTCCGTGTTGGGGATTTATGAACGGAATTGAATTTTTCACCAGGTTTGAAAAGAAATAACATTTTCAATAGTTCAACGTTGATAATCAATAGTATCAATAGAATTGGCAAATTGCTGGAGAGTTTCCGAATCTATCGATAAGCAAATCTCGAAAATCCATCGAAAGATAAAGACGCTACTAGCGTTTGAAATCTATCCTAATTTCGTGACGGTTTCGAATTTGGAAATTTCGGTTTTACATCCTGTATCTGAGTCTCCCCTTAGACGTAGTTTACGTCAAAACTGCGCGAGCAAAAAACACGTCCGTACGTGCTGCTGTCTTGAGCTGGAATGAAGCTGATTGCGCCTAGAGATGTCGCAAATTAATCGATTACTTCGATTAATCGATTCATCGTTGTGATAATCGATTAATTTTGAATCGATTATTACCAAACGATTAATCGATTCATTAATCGAGAGGAATCGAGAGTAATCGATTAGTTACTAATCGAATAATCAGGATTTTACAACATCATAAGGATGTCGCAATTTAATTGATTACCTCGATTGATCGATTCATCGTTTTGATAATCGATTAATTTTGAATCGATTACTATCCAACGATTAATCGATTCAATAATCGACAAGGATCGAGAGTAATCGATTAGTTACTAATCGATTAATCGGAATTTTACGACATCTCTAATTGCGCCACGCGCGCGGGGGAGCAGTTTTCTTATAACCAATAAAGATGGCTCATTAGTCCCTCCTCTTTGTTGTCCGGTATGACTGCAAATATTGTGTAACCATCAAACACGCACCAAAGAGGCGTGGCTACAGGTTCAACATTATTGATTACAAGAAAGCAGCTCTTCCGCGCGCGCGAGCCATTTCGTTCGAGATGTCGCGGAGACCAGACCATGGTACCACCTTCGGCATCGGCGGAGCTCCTACCGGAAATTTTATTCTCGGCGATGGTGTGGGTCACGCGATCGTCGTCGTCAGCATCAACAGCACTCGGATGGAATTTTCTTGCGTGTCTCTACGATGGCGGATATGGTGGTGTATATTTCTGCAACGGTTGCGTCTGAAGTGTCATCAGTAAAAGCAGCTCTTAAGCCATAATTTGAGGCGAGACGAATTTTGATCAAAGTTCATATTAATCGCTTGGTGATGGCTGATAGTTTCCGTCGGTGGCGGAATCACGACCGTGCGTCAGGGACGCTACAAAAATTTATTCGCATGGAAAACATCAATACCAATGAAATTTCCCCTCAAGATTATTATTTTAGTAGATAGACTGCTACTTGTTTCAGGTTTAATTTCCATCCATGCAAACACATTTTTCCAGCTTCTCCTTCTGACGCACGCTCTTCGTTCCCACCGATGGCGTAGGTAACGCTCGTAACAGAATCGTTGCGACAGAGAATCCAACGATGGCAATATGTTGCAGTGTAGCGGTAGAACCATAGAGCCAGCATCTGAATTTGAGTGAAATACTCTTGTGATATTCTGACTATCGAATGGTTGTTGTTGTGTTGGTGATTAGAAATCCGCATGATCTGAAATCTGTCCTTTTCAGGGCATTAAATTTTTCATTGGAGGAATTTGGTTTGACTGAGAGTAAATTCATGAGATTGTTGCAATAAATCGGCAGCAGTAACGCAAACATTCATAAGATTCAATCCATCATTTGACTTCTGCAGAGTAAGTGATTAAAAATCCATCGAAAGATAAAAACGCTATTAGTGTTTGAAATCTATCCTAATTTCGTGACGGTCTCGAATTTGGAAATTTCCGTTTTACGCCCTGTATCTGAGTCTTCCCCTTAGACGTAGTTTACGTCAAAACATTATTTCAGCTTAACCTTCCTCCCAAACATAATGGTGGTCCTGAAAAGAACCGATTAATTTCCACTTATGTGCCTCATCAACAGCACGACGTTGATTGCCATATTCAACGATGCTGTTGGAAACACGGATGAAAAGATGTACTGCTGTTGCCACGACCGCCACCACCACCTGACGAAAAATTTCATCCGCATCATGACTCATAAAGCTCAATCAACGAGCCCTCCCGTGCGAACGAAATCGTCCGTTCTCCGTGACATGCAGAATGAAAATGATGCGCGCACGCAAAACACGGGGCTTTTTATACACAGGGAAAACGAAGCAGTGGATCAAAAGGTCCGTACGTTACTGCAATCTGATGTCCGTGTTGGGGATTTATGAACGGGATTGAATTTTTCACCCGGTTTGGAAAGAAATAACATTTTCAATAGTTTAACGTTGATAATCAATAGTATCAATAGAATTGGCAAATTGCTGGAGAGTTTCCGAATCGATTGATAAGCAAATGTCGAAAATCCATCGAAAGATAAAGACGCTATTAGCGTTTGAAATCTTACATGATTTCGTGACGGTCCCCAATTTGGAAATTTTCATTTTGCACCCTGTATCTGAGGCTTCCCCTTAGACGTAGTTTACGTCAAAAGAAACCAGGATATTTTAAAAGAAATTGATATGACAAATGTTCCTGACTATGCAAAGGATGATTTAAAAAAATTAATAACAAACTATTCTGACATTTTTTTACTACCTGATGAATCGATTACTATCAATAATTTCTATGAACAAAATATACATTTGAATGACAAAGTTCCAATTTATATTCCAAACTATAAAACTATTCACTCTCAAAGTGAAGAAATTCAAACACAAGTTAACAAGATGTTGAAGGAAAACATTATTGAACCTTCAATATCACCTTATAATAATCCAATATTACTCGTACCTAAAAAGAGTAATAATGATACTAAAAATGGCGCCTAGTTATAGATTTCAGGCAGCTAAATAAAAAGATTCTTCCTGATAAATTTCCTTTACCAAGAATTGACTCTATTCTGGATCAACTTGGTAGAGCAAAATATTTTACAACACTAGATTTAATGTCTGGATTCCATCAAATTCCGATAGACAATAATTCTAGAAAATTTACTTCTTTTTCGACCCAGACAGGTCATTATCAATTTACACGATTACCGTTTGGATTAAATATAAGTCCAAATAGTTTTCAAAGAATGATGACGATCGCAATGGCTGGTTTAACACCAGAACATGCTTTTGTCTATATTGATGACATAATTGTTATTGGATGTTCTATACAACATCATTTTCATAATTTAACCAAAGTTTTTGATCGTATAAGAGAGTATAATTTAAAATTGAATTTACAAAAATGCAAATTTTTCAACAAAGAAGTCACTTATCTTGGTCATAAATTAACCGATAAAGGTATTCTTCCTGATGATTCAAAATTTGAAACTATAAAAAATTATCCAAAGCCACAAAGTAGTGATGAAGTTAGACGGTTTGTAGCTTTTGCAACTACTACCGAAAATTTGTACCAAATTTTGCAACAATTGCGTATCCGTTGAATCAATTGTTAAAGAAAAATACACAATTTAAATGGTCATTTCAATGCGAAGATGCTTTTAGAGCTCTTAAGTCGTTTTGATGTCACCAAAATTATTACAGTATCCTGATTTCAGAAAAACTTTCATTTTGACAACTGACGCGTCCGACGTGGGATGTGGAGCAGTTTTATCTCAAATTATTGATGGCAACGATTTACCTATTGCGTTTGCCAGTAAAAGTTTTACTCCCGGTGAAAAAATAAATCAGTTATTTTGAAAGAGCTGACAGCAATACATTGGGCTATAAATTATTTCAGAGCCTATTTGTATGGAAGAAAATTTACTGTTTATACAGACCATAGACCGTTAGTATTCTTATACAACATGAAAAATCCAACGTCCAAACTGACAAGAATGAGATTGGACTTGGAAGAGTATGATTTCAATATTGAGTATATACAGGGTAAAACAAACGTTACAGCGGATGCTTTATCACGTATACCAAAAACATCAGAGGATTTAAAGACAGAAAATATATTTATCGTTAATACAAGGTCAATGACACGAAAAGGAATGAAAAACTTAGACAAAACAAAGAGCAACTTGACAAGAGTTATCGACAAAACGAAGACAATAGCGAGTCTGATCAACTCACTATTTATACTACTGAAAACCAGACTGAGACGAGGAAAATACCAAAACTTCGAAGTACAATTGAGAACAATAAATTGATATTAACAATCTTTAAAGGAACGCAGAAGAATAACATAATAATACGAATAACAACACATTTGCAAAGCATAAGACAATCATTAGTGGTTGCACTTTCAGTGTTGGAAAAAGGAATGGAAATGAAGAAAATATATAAAATTGCATTATCAAGTCATGATAAAATTTTTGAATGGGTACCCAAAGAATCATTTAAAGAACTAGTTCTTGAAACAATGAAAAGTCTACAAATAATCATATTTAATCCACCAAAGTTCATTAGTGATCTTTGTGAAATTCAAAGTATTTTGAATAAACATCATACAACACCTACCGGAGGACACATAGGGCAGCACAGACTGTACCTAAAGTTACGAGAAATATATAGTTGGAAAGACATGAAAAGTTCAATAGCTCAATTCATCAAGGCCTGTGAATTGTGCAAATTGAATAAAATTACTAAACACACGAAAGAGAAATTAATGATTACAAACACACCATCAAAACCTTTTGAAGTGGTATCCATTGATACAATAGGTCCACTTCCAAAATCTGGTAATAACAATAGATATGCAGTCACTATACAATGTGAACTGACTAAGTATATAATTTTAATACCAATTCCAACTAAAGAAGCTAACGTGATTGCGAAAGCTTTAGTTGACAATTTTATTTTAATATACGGCATATTTTTAGAATTGAAATCAGATCAAGGAACCGAATACAAAAACGAGGTTCTTGATCAAATATGTAAATTATTACAAATCAAACAAACTTTTTCAACAGCATATCACCCTCAGACAATTGGTTCGTTAGAAAGAAATCACCGGTGTTTGAATGAATACCTGAGATCTTTCGTAAATAACCATCAATCTGATTGGGATGATTGGTTACAATACTACGCATTTACTTATAACACTACCCCACATACAGAACATGGGTATACACCCTATGAACTTGTATTTGGAGTCAAGGCTAAACTACCTCAGGAAACATTTGCTAACGACATTGAACCTGTTTACAATTTTGATCTTTACAGTAAAGAAATAAAATACAAATTGCAAAAATCTCATGAAATAGTTAAACAAAAACTTTTAGAGCAAAAACATCTACGAAAAGAATTAGCAGATAAATTTGTAAATCCAATAAACATAAATATAGGAGATTTAGTGTATCTTAAAAACGAAAATAGAAAAAGTTAGATTCCTTTTATAGAGGTCCATATAGGGTCAAAACGTTAATGAACCAAATTGCGAGATAATTCATTTACAGACAAATCAATCATTATTAGTACATAAAAATAGATTAATTAGAGCTTAAGAAGTGTTAAAAATACCGAGCCTAATCTCAGAAAAAAAAAATTTGAACTTCAAAAAATAATAAACAAAAATGAGATAGGTAAAAATTCTTGGCAATAGCTAAGAAGTGCGCAATTCGGTTAGATTTAAATTAAGTTTGATTTTATTTTTTTTTCCCTCCTAGTAATAACAAAATAAAAAGTGTAGTGTATCAATAAATATTGTAAAGAAGATTTGGAACAACATTTTTTTTTTTGAAATTTTCTCGATATATGTTGACAACAATTGAATGATTTCATTTCATTGCATCATTCACCCAAAGGGGGATGGTGTAGCATACTAAATATCCTTTTCATCTTCAAAGATCATAAATTAGAGATCTTGTCGTTTTCCAACAGAGCAAACATGCAGCTCAATTTCAGAATGTTCCCACGCGCAAGTCAGATGCGCTTACTTCACATTCACTCAAGTGGAATACAACAATTCCATGAATTCATCTGGAACACAACGTTCCATAACTAATAAATTCCTTTAGGTGACATACAACATTTCCAAGAATAATTCTGTGTCATGTCACTTTACACCTATCGATTCCCATACCACACAAGTGCTGGTAACTTGAGCAAGGCGCTGGTTTTCTTCAATGACAACATGACTCATTCACGATCCCTTGGATTCATATTTCATGTCGCCTAGAGCGCTGAGCAATTATGTTCTTTCTTTTACACAACTGACCTACTCCAACGCAACCAAAGTGAACACGCCCTTCGATATGACTATGTTTACGTATCGGTTATTGCCTTTACGATTTACGCTTCTCTGATTGGTAAATTAGTAAATAGTTGTTCCTAGCTTCTCACTCCATAGACAGAGAAAGCATAATGAAGAAATAATGATGTACTAGAATTAAGAAGTTTCCTATTCAATAAGATTGACAATAAAGATGATTAGTTTACCAACCACGAATCGAACTACATCTTCATTTAATTTGATCGAAGTCCCAAGTTTACTAAACAAGTATGTCGACGACGACCACATGATCCACGACACACTCGGCAACTCTGCCGATGATGGAACCGCTCTCCACGACATTTCAAATTAAATGCCTCGCGCGCGCGGGAGAGCAGTTTTCTTAGTTGGGCGAAGTATGACGACCCATACATAATTTTTAGATGCTTCATACAAAAAGTGTGACATAGGGGGGAGGGAGGGGTTGAAAATGCCCAATTTTTGCGTTACGTAATTAAAAGATCTTCCCTTAAGGTGACTCGGGGAGGCACTACACACCGTGTCATTTTTCCTATCTTTTATCTATTTCTAATATTGTCACCTCGTAATTTTGGAGTGGCATATTTCGGTTTTCAGTAGTTTGATGTAACTGGAAATGTATCAGCATGTAGATTGCGAGTAAGCACGGGGCGGTGATACTTTTTCAAAATCATATTTGTTGTAGAAAAAAAATTAAGCAATAATGATAATCAATAGTATCAATAGAATTGGCAAATTGCTGAAGGGTTTCCGAATCGATTGATAAGCAAATGTCGAAAATCCATCGAAAGAAAAAGACGCTATTAGCGTTTGAAATCTATCCTAATTTTTATGACAGTCTCGAATTTGGAAATTTCCGTTTTAAACCCTGTATCTGAGTCTTCCCCTTAGACGAAGTTTACGTCAAAAAATCTGTAGCAAACATCAATACTGACACCATACAATTTTCTTCAGTCATAATGCGAATCAATTGTTAGCATGGTCTCCTTCCGATACTTACTTGGGATTCAACTACCGACGTTAGCGTTGCGCTTTGAATAAAGTGCATCTCGGAACCGATTTCTTTTTCAATCATTAACAGGAAAAATACAAAATTAGAGTCTCGCGGGAAAATTTCATGTTGTGCCGACAACATCCAAATCGTTGCAAACGCCACATTAGTGAATAAATTGCTGTAGCAATCTTCCGATGACAGCCTATGCTCGGACCGGCACTAATGCTATGATTCCGCTACCGATGCCAAACAATTATGCTTTGTTCTATGAAGAAATTTCGTCTAATATCAACATTCTCAATCACTAAAATCATACAACTCCGAATTACGCTAGAAAATTTCACCGAAGAATTTTCCAGTTCCTAACGGTTGCACTTTAGGAAAATTATTTCAACTTAACCTTCCTCCCAAATATAATGATGGTCCTGAAAAGAACCGATTAATTGCCACTTATGTGCCTTATCAGCAGCCACTGGGCTGCGCGACTGCCATCCGATGATTCGGCTCAACGAACGCCGTCGATTGCCAGATCCGCCGAAGATGGGACACGGATGAAATTTCATTCGCACCACCACACCGCTGAGACAGCCGTTGTCACTGGGACCGCTTCTGGACGCCCTGGTCCGCTCGCCGTGATATCCAGAATGAAAATGACGCGCTCGCGCGAAACACGGGGCTTTTTATACACAGGGAAAACGAAGCAGTGGATCAAAAGGCCCGTACCTTACTGCAATCTGATGTCCGTGTTGGGGATTTATGAACGGAATTGAATTTTTCACCCGGTTTGGAAAGAAACAACATTTTCAATAGTTTAACGTTGATAATCAATAGTATCAATAGAATTGGCAAATTGCTGGAGAGTTTCTGAATCGATTGATAAGCAAATGTCGAAAATCCATCGAAAGATAAAGACGCTATTAGCGTTTGAAATCTACCCTAATTTCGTGACGGTCTCGAATTTGGAAATTTCGGTTTTACACCCTGTATCTGAGTCTTCCACTTAGACGTAGTTTACGTCAAAAAATTATTTCATCTTAACCTTCCTCCCAAACAAATGGTGGTCCTGAAAAGAACCGATTCATTTCCATTTATGTGGCTCATCAACAGCACGGAGTTGACTGCCAGATTCAAAGATGCTGTTGGGAACACGGATGTAAAGATGTACTGCTGTTGCCACGACCGCCACCACGAACGAAAAATTTCATCCGCATCATCACTCATAAATCTCAATCAACGAGCCCTCCTGTGCGAACGAAATCGTCTGCGATTTTAAATGAATGCATTACGCTTGAATTTGTAATGCTAAAACGGATCATTCCACTCATTTGCCAAATCATCATTTTGCTGTCTCGAACTGGGGGAGCGTGAATGCTGCCACGCGCGCGTGGGAGAGCAGTTTTCTTATAACCAATAAAGATGGCTCATTAGTCCCTCCTCTTTGTTGTCCGGTATGACTGCAAATATTGTGTAACCGTCAAACACTCACCAAAGGGGCGTGGCTACAGGTTCAACTTTATTGATTACAAGAAAGCAGCTCTTCCGCGCGCGCGGGCCATTTCGTTCGAGATGTCGCGGAGACCAGACCATGGTACCACCTTCGGTATCGGCGGAGCTCCTACTGGAAATTTTATTCCCGGCGATGGTGTGGGTCGCGCGGTCGTCGTCGTCAGCATCAACAGCACTCGGATGGAATTTTCTTGCGTGTCTCTACGATGGCGGATATGGTGGTGTTTATTTCTGCAACGGTTGCGTGTGAAGTGTCATCAGTGAAAGCAGCTCTTAAGCCATAATTTGAGGCGAGACGAATTTTGATCAAAATTCATATTAATCGCTTGGTGAAGGCTGATAGTTTCCGTCGGTGGCGGAATCACGACCGTGCGTGAGGGACGCTACAAAAAATTTTTCGCATGGATAACATCAATACCAGTGAAATTTCCCCTCAAGATTATTATTTTAGTAGATAGACTGCTACTTGTTTAAGATTCAATTTCCATCCATGCAAATACATTTTTGCAGCTTCTCCTTCTGACGCACGCTCTTCGTTCCCACCGATGGCGTAGGTAGCGCTCGTAACAGGATCGTTACGACAGAGAATCCAACGATGGCAATCTGTTGCAGTGTAGCGGTAGAGCCATAGAGCCAGCATCTACATTTGAGTGAAATACTCTTGTGATATTCTGACCATCGAATGGTTGCTGTTGTGTTGGTGATTAAAAATCCGCATGATCTGAAATCTGTCCTTTTCAGGGCATTAAATTTTTCATTGGAGGAATTTGGTTTGACTGAGAGTAAATTCATGAGATTGTTGCAAAAAATCGACAGCAGTAACGCAAAAATTCATAAGATTCAATCCATCATTCGACTTCTGCAGAGTAAGTGATTAAAAATCCATCGAAAGATAAAAACGCTATTAGTGTTTGAAATCTATCCTAATTTCGCGACGGTCTCGAATTTGGAAATTTCCGTTTAACCCCCTGTATCTGAGTCTTCCCCTTAGACGTAGTTTACGTCAAAAACATATTTCAACTTACCCTTCCTCCCAAACATAATGGTGGTCCTGAAAAGAACCGATTAATTTCCACTTATGTGCCTCATCAACAGCACGACGTTGATTGCCAGATTCAACGATGCTATTGGAAACACGGATGTAAAGATGTACTGCTGTTGCCACGACCGCCACCACCACCTGACGAAAAATTTCATCCGCATCATGACTCATAAATCTCAATCAACGAGCCCTCCCGTGCGAACGAAATCGTCCGTTCTCCGTGACATGCAGAATGAAAATGACGCGCGCACGCGAAACACGGGGCTTTTTATACACAGGGAAAACGAAGCAGTTGATCAAAAGGCCCGTACGTTACTGCAATCTGATGTCCGTGTTGGGGATTTATGAACGGGATTGAATTTTTCACCCGGTTTGAAAAGAAATAACATTTTCAATAGTTTAACGTTGATAATCAATAGTATCAATAGAATTGGCAAATTGCTGGAGAGTTTCCGAATCGATTGATAAGCGAATGTCGAAAATCCATCGAAAGATAAAGACGCTATTACCGTTTGAAATCTTACATGATTTCGTGACGGTCCCCAAATTGGAAATTTTCATTTTGCACCCTGTATCTGAGGCTTCCCCTTAGACGTAGTTTACGTCAAAAATTACGATGGGGCGTGGGGAGGGGATTTATTATTGTTCAATTTTGTGATACGTAATTTGTGACTCGTAACTTTTAGTTACATCTTTGTGATGATAAATAGCGAAAAAAAAACTCTAAAAGAACAATTCTTACTTTTTTTTCTACAAAGGTGAGTTGAACTTTATTATATGTATCGGTTCATTTTACAGCGAATGTCACGAATGAATGGTTGATTCACCGAAACCCATTGCGAAACTGTTAGAAAATTATCAATAATAAATAATTATCAATACATTTTATTTAATACATTGGATATGAAGAATTGACTCTTCCTTGATCGAATGGTCCATGAAAATAGAGAATCCATCGAGAAATGGCTGAGATATCAAACGTTCAAGTCTATCATATTTTCGTGATGTTTTTCAATTTTTCGCAATCGTAAAATGTACCCCAATATAGAAAATACAGACGTGGCCCCAAATCAAACCTGTTTTTCTCCTAATCTATGATGAAAAGCTTAGAAATTAATTTTTAAATTGGTTTATTTCTTGAGAATAACGTGCTACGCAATTCAAGCTGTACAAAAATAACCTAAAAGTAGGCAATTTATCGGTGAAACGTTGGGCGAAACAACACAGGCAGTTGGTAACAGGACTAATTTCCATGGCGTATTTCCAGTCAGACTTTGATTTTGGGCGTAGTGCATGTAATTTCCATTTCTGAAGCTAATATACACTTAGCTGCCTATTTTGGCACAGCACATCGAAGAGAAAGGTAGTTTTCATCTATAATATGCAAAAAATTCAATTTTTATTGAATATTCACTAAATAGAAATTGATTTACAAGCTCGAAACTTGGAGAGCAATTTTCTCGGTTTCATGTTAATGGAATTCCACCCTTTTCAAATGTTGGTCTAGAAATAATAAAAGCGCCATCCTGTCGTATAGGATATGTTTCATCATTTAAAATTTTTAAATTTCTATGAATTTTTCTACAGATACATAGCGGCACAACAATAAACAACACAATTTAGCGGCAATTACAGCACAATACAGATACAGATACAGATTTTTTGAGTGAGAAATATAGATGAAAAGATTTTTTTGGAAAAAAATACAGATTTTCATTTGGCAACCCTGGTTCCTGTTCGTCCTGCTGGTGCTGCTGTTGCAGTTGTTTCAACTCTTCAATTTCATGGCGCAGGTCGACCACCTGCTACCGGAGCCTTTCCTACCGCCCCCCGCCTCTTCCGCCACTTGTTTTGGGCTGGGGGGCCATAAAAATTTGGAGCACCGCACTTATGACAATAAATCATATTCGGCATTGTGGCGAGTTGACGTCAACGAAGTTCATTCTGAGACTTGATGCTCGCGCATTTAACAGCAGTGTATTAACTACCTTTGCCTACCTTTGGGCATTTTTCCAGAATAGAGCACGCTTTATTAACAAGCGAAGTTGTTACACGATGCTGGAAGGGTAGGTATCCAGATTTGACGAGCATTAGGGGGTATGGGTGTCGTTCGGAAGGCTCTGGAGGCTAGTCGAATGATTTGGTTGTAGATGGGCGTGAGATTTATGAGACGAATCGAGTAGGCTTCGCCGCGAACGGTTGACACTAGATTTCCTGTCACGGTTTTTTTTTTTCTCGCCCGCTTTTCGTCCTGTGTTTTTTTTCACTCTAAGTGATAAATAAGAATAGTGTTTCGCGTCCGGAAGGAGACACATTTTTTAAACTGACATGCCGATTCCACACCGCGGAACAGAGCCCTATTCCAATAAATGAACAAACCCTTGGAACGAACTCCTTAACTCGTTTCTGCGGTCGTCGTTGTTGGCGTATCCTGCTGAATTGCGCAGCTGGTTGATGGAGAAGAATACAACGGACACTTGAATCTGGTGAGAAAGTTCAAATTATTTCCTTTAACCCTCTAAGACCCAAATGTCAGTATTCGCTCCATTTTTTTACTTCCTTTTTGTCAAATTCATTGAATTTTAAGAATTTTGCTGCAATAGTTTTTCATACTTGGACATAATTTCTATCATACCAAAAGTATTATCTATCTTTTTAGCTCTTTATGATGAATCTATGACAAAAGGTCGAAAGACAAAAGGTCGAAAGGACAAAAGGTCGAAAGACAAAATGTCGAAAAGACAAAATGTCGAAAAGACAAAAGGTCGAAAGGACAAAAGGTTGAAAAGACAAAACGTCGAAAGGGTCAGAAGGTCGAAAGGACAAAAGGTCGAAAGGTACAGAAGGTCGACCGGGACAAAAGGTCGAAAAGGACAAAAAGTCGAAAGGGATAAAAGGTCGATCAAGAACAAGTTGATAGCAAGTTGGCTGTATTCCAAAAGAATTTATGAAATTCATTTATCTTCAAGCAGAAATAACACACTCATCATATCAAACAAAGTTGAAGAATGAGCAATTTTCAAAGAAGGAGTAATTACTGTGAAACAATATTATGAATATCTAGATAGTTCTGTTAGAGATAAAAAAGATTGTTCATTTAGGAAATGAATAAAACTTGTATTGCGCGAGACAGAGTTGTCCTATACAGTTGGCAAAAATGTTGCTCTTATATTTTAAACTATTTTTGGCAACTAAATAAAATTCATTCAATGAGTGCAAATAATAGATGGATATCTAGGTTTTCTGAATGTCACTTCGATCTGTCAAAATAGTGTACTCCGCAGCCACGCAGGCGCACGCATTGAAAATACACCACCATTTTGACAGATCGAAGTGACATTTAGAAAACTCAACATCCATCTATTAGTTGTACTCATCGAATGAATTTCATTTAATTATTAAAAATAGTGAAAAATAAAAGAGCAGAGTTTTTGCTAACTGTGCAGTGCAACTTTGGTGCTAGATTGACTTTCTTCGTTTCAGTTCCTTGTCCATTTCAACCTTTTGTCCCTTTCGACCTTTTGATCTTATTGATCTTAAGTTTCTTTCGACCTTTTGTCCCGTTTGACGTTCTGTCCTTTTCGACCTTTTGTTCCGTTCGACGTTTTGTCCTTTCGACCTTTTGTCCCTTTCGACCTTTTGTCCTTTTCGACCATTTGTCCCTTCGACCTTTTGTCTTTCGACGTTTTGTCTTTCGACATTTTGTCCTTTCGACCTTTTGTCTTTCGACCTTTTGTCCCTAACTTCTTTATGATATCGGATTAATTGTAGAATACTATCCACAAATATTTCACTAATCAAAGTAATACGAATTTGAACACTAAAATATGAAAATAAATCAACTCACGAAATACAGATTTCATAAAAATTGCTATGATTTTTTATTTAAGCTTCAAGTTACTTTGAAATACACATTGATTGACTTCAATGTCAACAAAATGAATTATGGATTAAAGTTATTTGAAAACTAAAACATGAGTCTAAAAGCGATCTTGGGAATTAGAGAGTTAATTGGATTATATTTTTGATACCTTATTTGTATTATATTTCCGTTCTTCATATATTGCAAACTAAATACGTACAGGGCATCGTTTGCTACTATTGCCGCGGATATTGTGGGAGTCCCAGGTATCCGGTTCACGCTTTAGTTGGCTGCGGTGGCTCTTCTATACCTTCTACTCCCTGAGTAGTCAGTACGAATAAGGGCGTCCTTGTGATGTTTTGCTGTACCTGTTATGGCTAGCTAGTGCATCCCCATCCCCTACACTCCCTGAAGACACCCTTCTTGCTTAAGCAGTGATTTCTTTTTACAGCACTAGTCTTCATAACGAAAAGGGCACCATTAAGGAGCATGAGATATGATCAAATTATTCGTAGTACTACTTGACCAACACCCCCAGCTGGGTGAGGGATAGAGGATGACACACACACAGATGGGCGTAAGATTTATGAAGTTATCTTTTTTCATAACCTCTGCTCCGTAGAGAAGCTTGGAAACAATTGTTGCTTCACCTTTGTACAGTAGGGTTTTACGATCTGCTCTATTGGATATTGCTTTTAGTAGGCTCAAACGAGATAGACAGTCTTCCTTTATTTTATTTTTTTAACGTGTTGGTTAAAAAAATATTTTCGGTCGAAGTAGATTCCTGGTATTCTTGTGGTCTTCACTTTTTGAAGTAAAAGATTAGCGCCCTCCAAGTGACATTTTTATGGCAAAAATAAGGACACTGAGAGGACGGTTCCCTGTGGAACTCCGTTTTCTAGATTAAAAGATTTCGATGAATGCCCAGCGAAGCTAACTCGTGCATTGCGTCCCTTGAGAAAGTTATTTATGAACTTGTTTTCAGAGCCAATCATCATCTTATTGGCATTACATTGCTCACTAGGACATTTCCGCCTCGCTGCTTAGTGTTCATTAAGCACTTCCACAGTTATTAATCGCGAGGTTTTTAAGCCAAGTTACCATTTTTGCATTCGTATATCATGGGGCTAGCACGATGATACTTTTATGCCCAGGGAGTTGAGACAATTTCCAAACCGAAAATTGCCTAGACCGTAAAGCGTTGCAAATAAAAATGCTTGGGGTGATGTAACGTTTTACGTTTATTTCCATAGAAATTTAAATAAAAATATTCAGTTAGAACCGTTTGAATAGAAATAAATTTTGTCTCCACTTGGCATAAGACGAGTTTGTACAATCCCATTGAATTCCACCACTTAATTTTATCTTGACAGATACGTATTTCGACCTCAACAGTAAGGCGGCCTTACTGTTGAGGTCGAAATACGTATCTGTCAAGATACAATTAAGTGGTGGAATTCAATGGGATTGTACAAACTCGTCTTATGACAAGTGAAGACATTCCACTAAAAAGCTCAAAATAATTATCTTAACAAAATAAATTTTGTTTTAATTTGTGATCGTGTTTCGTTTGCGTTCGTAAAATCTGTTCGTTCCTGTATCAATTTCATGTTTATAGTATTTGTTATGAAAGCTCAACACATTATGGCACGCATGTGAGCTGCAAATAGGCGGTAAACAGGCGCCATGCCTCCGATCGCCATGCTAATCGGCTGGCGCAATTTTATTTGAATATGCTTTGGAATCAAATTGTATGATAGCTCAGGTTTGAATAGTTGAATAGTAAAATGATTTCAAAAGATTCAAAATTTCTTGGCGCAAGTACGACTCATTTCGTCTACGAATCGGCTGGAGAGCAGAAGTGTGGGAATAAAATACTTACGTTCAGTTCTTGAAAGTTTAAGATTTTGCTTGAGTAATTTTAGTTTAATTTGAAGGTAAAATTAGTGAGTGAGTTTAAAAAAAATAAGTGGTGTTAAATGTTCTGTGTTTTTCTTCCTAGTTTAGTGGACCGAGGTTTAATCGATTGCGTTTTCTGCTCAGATAATTTTAGTAAAGTGAAATAATACAAAAAGAGGTAATTAAATCTAATTATGTTGAGCAATTCCTTAAACTTAATGTGATTTCGTGTTGGACACGCAGCGCCCTGCGCTTTTTTCGTACGGCTGGATTTTCTGTCGCTAATCAGCGGCATTCATCGTCTCATCGAGATTCCGTTCGTGGTATTCTACCATGACTTCATACGTCGACCGTCCGAGGACTGTCCGACCCGTGTGCCAGCGAAGGCCCGCCTCAAGTAGGTTGCCAAACGGAGGTGAGTGAGGTCGCTAAGTCAATCGTAGCGAATATTCCACGTCGGTCGTTAACTGCCGACGGAAAGGTCCATTCCGTTACATTTTCGGACCAGTGATATAGATAGTACAGGTTCGTTAGTGTTTAGCGTGTCGTCAACTGCACGCCATGAACCTCGATTCTAACCAAAGAATAGAGGACGCACCACTTCCCGTTCGGTGAACCGGATAGGTACGCGAAGCCGGCCGTTCCAGCCGCCACTCACTCCGCACCTTTAGATCGGCCATATCGCACACGAGTCATCTTCATCGCTGTGCGTCAATACGCAGTACGGGCACGCCGGGCACCGCCATCGTGTTACCGCCATCGAAGTTATCGTCGCCATCGTCGAGACAAAGAAAGCCTCGTCGATCCCGTCAACCAAAATTCTGCGCAGGTACCTACGTGAAAAGTTTTTTATTATATGGCCATGGGCATGTTTGCTCTTTTCCATTCCTTACGTTCTACTCGTGTTCAATACGAATGAATGATCTAAAATATATTAAGTTTGATTGAAAATTTGTATATGCTTGGTTGGATTCCAGTACGTTTAATGACTGAACTATAATAAACACTCTCACTAAATTAAATTACGTTTTTCGTTATTGCTCGAATGAGTGAACACTCCTTCTACGTTCCTTAAGTTTCGTTTCGTTAAGAGAGAATCAGAAATAGTGCATGCGTTACGAAATTGATTATTATTCCGCGAACCGTTAGAGAAGTTTTCCTGAGGAAAAGGTCTCCAAAAGTCGGGCAAACCAAACACGACCGGTGGTCTCTCTTAGAGAGTAGCGCTTAAGTCACCGTTTTAGCTAAACTCCAGAACATTCCCCGAACGGTTTCAAAACGACCCTTGCGGCCGAATCTATACCATTTCGTCGAAAGACATTTCGTCGAATGACATTTAGTCGAACTACATTTGGTCGAAAGGACATTACGTCGAATGAACATTTGGTCGAAGGGACATTTAGTCGAAAATTTATTTTAGTCCACTAGAGTCGTAGGACATTTGGTCGAATGACGTTTGGTCAAAATGACACTACGTCGAATGGTCGAAATCTGATTTTAGAATGAAGAATCTTCGTACATTTGGTAGAATGGCGTTTGGTCGAAAGCGGATTTTCGAATTAATAATCTTGGTACATTTAGCCCAATGAAGTTCCGTCGAATGAATATTTGAAAGAAATGAACTTTACTCAAAAACAATAATATGATTTATTGCGGTGTTTCTAATAATCACATAATTATTTCTCCAATTGTCCAAAAAAATACTGGGTTCATTAAAAGAATAAATAATACGAAAACGGTGAATATGCCGAGAATATTCCCGACTGGATATTTACTTTGGTGAACCCCTCCAACCGACTAACATGAATCTATACCCCTTTGTCAAAAGAAATTCAGTCGAATGATGTTTTGTCATTAGACATGACGTCAAATAGACATAAGGTCATATGACCATTTGATCGAAATTAATTTTTTGGCCAATAATTAACGAATTATGTTTGGAAGAGAATGTTATACTGAACTAATTATTGTTTATTTGTTGCATAAACATAAATTATTATGTATCATTTGACCAAATGTCATGCGACCAAATGCCAATCAACGAAGTGTTCCAAAGCCGACTACGATGAAGTATTGGCAAAATAACATTGATATTATTGGTTTTTGACCATGTGCCGAAAAAAAGAATAGAGAAAACTGTCGACTCTTTACATCTCGATGTTCTATATCTATGTCGATGGTTTCTGTTGAGTTGGCAACCGATCATGTTTCTAATAGCAACTTAATTGTTAGAAACGCAATATGCCATGATAAATAAAATTTTCATTTCTGTTAATTCTACCTAATCTTGCGTTCAATAAAGACGTGTTAACGCATAGCTCTGCCTATTTTATTAGATTATGGGCCCTTTATTTTTTTAAATAAGTAATACACGATAGAATGGGAGAAGAAAAGCTGTAATGGCTGTTCGATGGAAGCAATTTTGGTAACTGGAAGTTACGAATAGAAGTTTGGATGGAGGACAAGAATCTTCTGGACTGTCTGGAGAATGCCATTTAGGACGAGGATTACGCGAAGGAGCTCCCGGAAGACGGAGAAAAAGCAAAAACTCGACGAGCGCAAGGCTAGAGACCGTAAGTGCAAAAACTTTCTAATTCATCGAATAGCAGAGGATCAGTTGGACTATGTGAAAGACAAAAAGACAGCTAAAGAAGCATGGGACGCTCTGAAGAACTCGTTTGAACGTGTCGGACTCACCTCAATAAAGCTGGTTGGAAATGCTTTCTGCCAGGAAAAAAATGCAGCTGGAGCCCAGACTGGAAAAAACTGGAAGAATACCGGCAGCATGAAATCTCCAGAAACACCCTCACCAATAATCCATTGACTGAAAAGGCGACTAACAGTAAAAGACATCATAAACAAAAAGCTCCACCAATAAGAAGCAAAAACAACGTTACAACTTCCTACACCAGCAAAAACAACAACAATAACAACAAATCTACAGACAAACAGCTGCTCGTAATGGCAAAGCATCAATTTTCCGGACCCCCAGCATCTACAGACCACCCAATTGCAGCTTTCTCTGCTCCTGCTGCAAAATCGTTCATCAATTTCAAAAAAGGTGAAACGATAAACCCGGCCAAAAAAACAAAACCCACACCTCCACCAATCCTCAACCAACAGAGTGAACCAAATATCGGAAATCTGCAAAGCCTTCAGCAACAGCACCAGCAACAACAACAACAGCATCTACGACAACAACAAGAACAAAATCATCAACAACACCAAATATATCAGCAACAACAACAACAACAGGAAACACAACTACCGAATCCTGACAGCCAATTTGAGTTAGATCCGATGAGACCACCCATCGTCCGTCTGACTCAGCAATCCACCGAAGGAGACGGCCGTTTTATTAAAGCCAGACTACATGACCCGAGGATTATGAAGGTTTTCCGGTTGGCATACATGAAGGACTAGTCTGCTATTGTATGAATTTAAGGATGCTCCTTGCATCTGAAGGACTTCCGACGGCACCAGAACATCTACATCAAATATTCATCCAAGTACATCAGGAATACGGAATTGGGCCAGCAGAAGCTGCAGCTGATCTACAGTCATACCGACAATACCTGTCCAGCGAGCGGACACATCGCCTGCAGCAACTACGGAGAGCACAACGAGGTACCACTCTCCTTCCCCGGAAATTTTCGCAAGTAAGGACGCCTTCTTCGGCTGAAGAAAATAGCACTATCTTATCGACCAACGGGTAAATATTTTAACAACCAACGTGCTTCCAACAAGTTCTTCATCAAAACAGAATGCCACTGAAGTTTTGATTTACTGTCAAAATTTCAATCGCATGAAAAGCCCAGCTAAAATGAAGGAAATTCATATTAACATCTTAAGCTCGTCCTTCTCGGTTATTTTGGCAACTGAAACCAGCTGGGATGAAAGCGTGAATAGTGAAGAACTTTTTGGAAGCAGCTTTAACGTATTCAGGGACGATCGCGATTTCTTAGAATCCAAAACAGTCTGGCGGTGGAGTTCTAATCGCAATCTCTAGCAATTTTGATTCAGAAATAATAACTACAAAAAAATATAAGAACTTTGAGCATGTTTGGGTGAAATCTAACATTGCAGGAGAAACCCATGTTTTCTCCTCTGTGTATTTCCCACCGGAACATGCGCAAACAACATCTTATGAAAGTTTTTTAAAAACTGCAGAAGAAATTTTATCGGGACTTTACCTGAAGTCAAAGTACATATTTACGGAGACTTTAACCAACGCACCGGTGACTTTATTCCGGATTCAGAGAACGAACAAATTCTACTTCCAGTCGCTGGGGAAAATGAAACACTTATGTTTATATTTGACAGAACTGCTAGCCTAGGACTTAACCAAATCAATCACATTAAAAATCAACAGAACTGTTACCTTGATCTCCTACTAACCAATATTCAAGAAGATTTCTGTGTGACTAAATCATTGAATCCCTTATGGAAAAACGAAACATTCCACACGGCAATCGAATACTCTGTGTTCGTTCATGAATATAAAAACCCAGCGACTGTGACTTTGAAGAAGTCCTTGAATACAACAAAGCAAACTATGACAACATAAGACATAAGCTAAGTAGATTTAACTGGAAGCAAATTTTAGAGAATGAAGGTAATATTGAATCTTCCGTTGATGTCTTTTATAACATTATTTTGATATTATTATTGACGAGGTCCAAAAAAAAGAAAACGACGGAGCGGAAATTCAAAATATCCAATTTGGTACAATAGGCAAATAAAAAATTTAAAGAATCGCAAACAAAAATTACATAAAACTTACAAGCTAGACAAGACGAATGAAAATTTGGAAAAATATTTGAACATCTGCGATCAATTAAAATTAGCAATTGATGTAGCATTTGAAGAACACAACACGAAAACAGAAAACGAAATAAAGTCATGTCCAAAGAACTTCTTCAATTACGTAAAATCAAAATTAAAATCAGACAATTTTCCGTCAACCATGTATTTAGACGAACGCGTCGGTAATTGCTCGGAAGATATCTGTAATCTTTTTGGAGATTTCTTCCAAGAAATATACTCCAACTTTTCGGAACAAGATCGCGACCTAGATTTTTTTTGCGCCTATCCCAGAATTCGCTAGGGATATCGGTGTTAATCAGATCATGGTGAACGATATTCTAAATGCTTTAAAAACTTAGATGCATCTAAATGCCCTAGCCCTGACGGTATTCCACCGATATTTATAAAGAGTCTGGCTAAAGAGCTGACGGCACCTTTGTTTTGGCTCTTCAGATTGTCATTAGAATCCGGAAATTTTCTTCCCAGGGTATGGAAAAGCTCCTATCTTGTGCCCATCTTCGAATCAGCAAAAATTGGACATTCATAATTACCGTGGAATAGCCATTATCCCTTGCATTTAAAAACTTTTTGATTATGTTATCAATGATAAATTATTTTCACCATTTTAAAACAGAATTACGAATAAGCAGCATGGATTTTTCAAAGATCGCTCTACCGCTACAAATTTAATAGAATTCATTGACTATTCTCTTAATGTAATGGATAATGGTAACTACGTGGAAGCTCTATACACTGACTTTAGCAAGGCGTTTGATCGTATTGACATTCCAATGTTACTCTTCAAATTGCAGAAAATTGGAATTGAGCCAGGACTCCTTAGATGGCTTGAATCTTATCTCACAGACCGGCAACAAATAATAAAATTTAACGGAAAGAAATCAAATCCCATTCAAGTCACTTCAGGAGTTCCACAAGGCTCTCATCTTGGCCCTCTTTTATTTATATTATATGTAAATGACATTACCTTCATTCTCAAAAATATAAAGATTTTAATTTATGCCGATGACATAAAGCTATTTATGGAAATAAAAAATGAAGACGACATAATCATATTCCAGAATGAAATACACATGTTCTATACATGGTGCAGAAAAAGCCTATTGCAACTGAATGTTAAGAAATGCAACATAATATCATTCAGCAGAAAAAGAATAACACCAAATACACAAATTGTATTAGGGAACAATACTGTAGAAAGACACGAAAGAGTTAGGGATTTAGGAGTGATTTTAGATTCGAAACTAACTCTTGTTGATCACTATAACACAATCATCCACAAAGCTAATAATATGCTAGGCTTTATCAAGCGTTTTTGCTTCAACTTTCAGGATCCCTACACAATCAAAACACTATATACTTCATATGTACGATCTATACTGGAATATTGTAGCATTGTATGGTCGCCTTATACAACCACACATGAAGAAAGAATAGAGTCAGTACAAAAACAATTTCTATTATACGCTCTTCGTAAATTAGGTTGAACGTCATTTCCTCTTCCATCTTATGAAGCACGTTGCATGCTTATAAATATACAAACTTTGAAAGAGCGTCGAGAATGTGCAACGGTTTCATTTGTTAACGATATAGTTTCTCAACGTGTTGATTCAACTGAAATTTTATCGAAATTTAACTTTTACATACCTTCTCGGCTACTTCGTCATAGAACATTATTTTTAACCAACCACTGCCGAAAAAATTACGCCAAATTTGGGCCTCTCAACCGAATGATGGCCGTTTACAATCAACACTGCGAAACTATTGACTTAACAATGTCTCGGCATAACATTAGACAGTATTTCCAAAGAACAAACATTACAAATTCAGCAATATAAATTCAAAATCAAAATTATACATCACTTTACTAAAAAAAACCTATTATTTAATTATACTATAGCATTACAAAAACAAACATGTATATGTATATGTACTAGTCTACGTTGGTTGACAAAATAAAATAAAAAAAAATAAAAAAATAAAATAAAAAAATTGAATGCGGAGGCGCTCGTTGAGGACTTAACAACAACCATTAGAGAACTGAAGAAACGAAGCGACTGGAAATCAGCTATAGATAGTGAACTAGCATCAATCCGGAAGAACGACATGTGGGAACTCGTTCAGAAGCCTGCGGGAAAACACCTTGAAGAATGCAAATGGATTTTCAAGGTGAAGCGTGACGAAGCTGGAAATGTTGATCGCTACAAAGCGCGGTTGGTTGCGAAAGGCTATTCGCAACGGAAAGGGTTCGAGACGTACGCACCGCACCTGTAGCTAAAATCACCACTGTGAGGACACTTTTGGCGGTGGCGAAAGAGAAGGGGTACCATGTCCACCAGATGGACGTTCGAACTGCTTTCCTCAACGGCAACCTGAAGGAAGAAATATTTATGCGGCAGCCGAAAGGTCTCGATTGCAAGAATCCAAGCCTCGTTTGTCGTCTCAAGAAAGCACTGTATGGCCTAAAGCAAGCCCCGAGGAGCTGGAATGATCGATTCCATACCTTTGTAACAAAGCTCGGTTTCAAGCGCTCCGGAGTGGACACCTGTTTGTACTACTTGAGGACGGGTGGATCTGTCGTTTACCTTCTGCTGTATGTCGATGATATCATCCTTGTCTCGGACGAAATAGACCTTGTGCATAGATTCAAGCGCAATCTTTCAAAGTAGTTCGAGATGTCCGATATGGGTGATTTCGAGTGTTTGGAAGTACCGTCTCGTGGATGACTAGAAAACAAGCAACTGTGTCGCTTTCATCAACGGAGGCCGAATACATTTCTTTGAGTCAATCTGCATGTGATGCCACCTGGCTCAAGAACCTGCTCGAGGAGCTTGGAGTTGCATTCATTCAACCAATACCACTGTTCGAGGACAATCAAGCTTGCATCCGGATTGTTGAAGAACCAAGGGATCACAAACGAATGAAACATATCGACATTCGATACAACTTTGTTCGAGAGAAAATTCATGAAAGTTTCTTCAAAATACTCTACAAACCAACAGACTTAGCTTAGCTAAAGGACCGTTCGAATATCTACGGAACAAACTGGGACTATTTCGGTTGAGCGGAGGTGTTGAGTTGGCAACCGATCATGTTTCTAATAGCAACTTAATTGTTAGAAACGCAATATGCCATGATTTATAACATTTTCATTTCTGTTAATTCTACCATACTTCCGTTCAATAAAGACGTGTTAACGCATAGCTCTGCCTATTTTATTAGTTTCCTCAGTCCCTTCATTTTACATACATTTGGTCTTTCTACATTTCGATATCTCTCTATCTCGATGTGTTCTGTTCATATTTTGTTCAGAATTAACTCTCCCTATGTCGATATGGTCAAATTTTTAGGCTACTAGACCATCTTTGGACAATAAGATACATATCAACAACAGTAAACGTCACTTGTTTTGTTGTCGTTTTTCATAGCAACAAGCTTTTCTGTCTCGAGTAGTCATTTCAATTTTCCTTCCATTCCTCAATCTCTCCCTATCACGATGGTCCCTTCAATATCGAGATGTAGCGAGGCGACTGTATTTCACCATCAGTACTTAATATTTAGCTATTTGTGTAGGTTTTCAATTTTTCATAATCCACCAGTGTCTCCAAAAGTTTCTGTTCGCTCAAGTGAAAAATCATCATTGGCTTCCGTATTCGTTTCTTCCGCTGCTGATTGAACTTCCTCGCGTCCACTGAATTTCTCTAATCCCTGTATTTTGTCGATTATTTATTCAAATATCAACAGTTCCATTTAACTAATTATCTATTACCGAATAAACACTTTCAACATTCGACTGAATTTCTATTCGACTAAATGTCCTTTCGATTAAATGTCCATTCGACCAAATGTCCATTCGACAAAATATCCATTTGACTAAGTTTTCATTCGACTAAATGTCCATTCGACTGAATGTTCCTTCGACCAAATGTCCTTTCGACTAAATGTCATTCGACTAAACGTCATTCGACGAAATGTCATTCGACGAAACGTCATTCGACGAACTGTGCCAAAGCCCTTTCGGCCTAATAACCCATTAGCCCAAATGAACCTTTCGGCCAAATGACCTTTTCGGACAAATGACCCTTTCGGCTAAATGATCCTTTCGGCTAAATGATCCTTTCGGCCAAATGACCCATTTGGCCAAACGACCCTTTCGGTCAAATGATCCTTTCGCCAAACGACCCTTTCGGCCAAATGACCCTTTCGACCAAATGACCCATTCGGCCAAATGACCAAATTCGGTCAAACGATTCTTTCGGCCAAATGACCAAATTCGGTCAAACGACCCTTTCGGCCAGATGGGTTTCGGCCTAATGATCTGTTCGGCCTAGTGGCATTCGGCCAAATGGCTTCCGGCCGAATAAGTTTCGGCCAAATGACCCTTCTCCCCCCCCCCATGCTTCATGAGCAGCATTAAAATCTCCACAGAAAAAGGAAGGGAGATTCAAGAGTACACCCAACCAACGCAATCCGTTGCAACGGATGGCAGATTTTAATACAGTTCTCCATAAGAACCTTACAGAAACTGTACAATAATTTGTTTTTTGGGTATACGGAGTCGAAATTGAACGAAATTAAACTAATTAAACGAATTAGTCATTCAAGGATGTTATCGATCATTTAATAATCTTCGTTTTATCATTTAAAGCCTGTCCACGTTAAATTTCGGACACTTAGACATTTTATCAATTTGGACGAGAATGAATGAATGGGATGTAATGCCAATAAGAAGAAGGAGAAGTTTGTCAATGACACATACCAGAGGCTAAATTTTAAAATGTGTTGTATGGTGACTACTAGTGCGAAGGTTTTTCTACAACTCTGTCTAACAGTTCTTTAAATTTCACTAATAACGGAGCTATAGCGCTCTAGTAGCAGTAACTTCTACTAAATGATTGATATTTTGTTATCATTTAGTATGATTTACTGTAACTGGCGCCTTAACTCTGTTAATAGTGGAAATCATGCATAGACCTGTTGGGCAGAGTTGTGGAAAAACCTTCTCTAGTGCGAAGTTCACCATACAATACATTTTTAAATTTAGCCTCTGAAATGAGTTATTGACAAACTGCTACATGATTGAACGCAGATTGCTAAATGATCGATAACATCCTTGCGTCAAACAATTCTTGACTGTTGAGTGTGTGAGGAGCATAAAATGAAACGATGGTTGTGCTTCATTACTCCAATGCTGGTATATCGGATTACCAATTGCTTGAAAAAGGATGTCTTTGCGGATTCCGAGACCAACAATTCCCTTTCCGAGATTCTCCGGACGGCTGCTTATGTTCCAGTGGTATTTGTTTATTAGGCAATTGTCGATTTTATCCGTCATCATTTCCTGGAGACAGATTGTTATCGGTTGGTTGTCGTTAACAATTTTCTTGAATTCAGGAAACCTACGCCACATGCTGGTATATTCCATTGCAAAACACACTTTTCATGACAGTTGGGTCTTTAAGTTGGTCTGCTGTCTTGTAGTGTATTGATTTTTCTGATTTCTGGTGAACGGCTGGTTGTTTGGTTCTCTACCGAATAAGAATCGGAGACAGAGGATGTTCGTCGTTGCAAAATAGAGGAGGTACTTGCCTGTGGAGGCATGTTCTTCCCCGCACCAGCGGCCGCCCTAGACTCAGTCCATACAATGGGAACATCTAAGGTCGGGGCCGGTACGGGGACTTGCCAGGGGTTTACGGACCCCACTCCGTTGTTGACATGATTTGATTTTTGGTGACTCGTGTTTGGTAGATCTGCGAATCTTCTGATTTCTGGTGAATGATTGGTTGCTTGGTTCTCTATGTGAACGCATTGTGCTTCACCTAAAAGTGAAGGGGGTGCTGTGAATTCGCATTCCTTGATTTATTTATTTATCATCAGACTAAGGCCGGAGTGGCCTGTGCTGCACATAAAAGACTTCTCCATTCAGCTCGGTTCATGGCTGCACTTCGCCAACCACGCAGTCTGCGGAGGGTCCGCAAGTCGTCCTCCACCTGATCGATCCACCTTGCCCGCTGTGCACCTCGCCTTCTTGTTCCCGTCGGATCGTTGTCGAGAACCATTTTCACCGGATTACTGTCCTACATTCTGGCTACGTGCCCGGCCCACCGCAGTCTTCCGATTTTCGCGTTGTGAACGATGGATGGTTCTCCCAACAGCTGATGCAACTCGTGGTTCATTCGCCTCCTCCACGTACCGTCCGCCATCTGCAACCCACCATAGATGGTACGCAACGCTTTCCTTTCCTAAACTCCCAGTGCGCGTTGGTCGTCCACGAGCATCGTCCAGGTCTCGTGTCCGTAGGGAACTACCGGTCTTATAAGCGTTTTGTAGATAGTCAGTTTGGTACGGCGGCGAACTCTATTCGATCGGAGCGTCTTGCGGAGTCCAAAGTACGTACGATTTCCAGCCATTATGCGTCTCCGAATTTCTCTGCTGGTATCGTTATCGGTGGTCACCAGTGAGCCCAAGTACACGAATTCTTCAACCACCTCGATTTCGTCACCACCGATAGAAACTCGTGGTGGGTGGCTCACATTGACCTCTCTTGAGCCTCTTCCTATCATGTACTTCGTCTTCGACGTGTTGATGACTAGTCCAATCCGTTTAGCTTCGCTTTTCAGTCTGATGTAGGCTTCCTCCATCCTCTCAAAGTTACGTGCCATGATATCAATGTCGTCGGCGAAACCAAATAACTGGACGGACTGCGTGAAAATCGTACCACTCGTGTCAATCCCTGCCCTTCGTATTACTCCCTCCAAAGCGATGTTGAATAGCAGACACGAAAGACCATCACCTTGCCGTAACCCTCTACGGGTTTCGAAGGGACTCGAGATTGCCCCTGAAACTCGAACTACGCACATCACCCGATCCATCGTCGCCTTGATCAACCGTATCAGTTTATCCGGAAATCCGTTTTCGTGTATTAGCTGCCATAGCTGGTCCCGATCGATTGTATCATATGCGGCTTTGAAGTCGATAAATAGATGATGTGTGGGCACGTTGTATTCGCGGCATTTCTGCAATACCTGACGTATGGCGAACACCTGGTCTGAGGTAGAGCGTTCACCCATAAATCCCGCCTGGTACTGCCCCACGAACTCTCTTGCAATTGGTGTTAGTCGACGGCATAAAATTTGGGAGAGTACCTTGTAGGCGGCGTTCAGCAATGTGATTGCGCGGTAGTTGCTACAATCCAGCTTATCGCCCTTTTTGTAGATGGGACACACGACACTTTCCATCCACTCCTGCGGCAGAACCTCATCCTCCCAAACCTTGGTAATCACCCAGTGCAGCGCTCTAGCCAGTGCTTCACCACCGTGTTTAAACAGCTCTCCTGGTAGTTGGTCAACTCCAGGGGCTTTGTTGTTTTTCAGCCGGCCGATCTCTTCCTGGATTTCCTGGAGATTCGGAGCCGGAAGTCGCATGTCCTGCGCGCGTGCTCCTAGGTTCATTACCATACCGCCACAGTTGTCTGCCATATCGCCATTCAGGTGCTCTTCGTAGTGCTGCCGCCACCTTTGGATAACCTCACGCTCGTTCGTAAGAAGGTTCCCGTTTATGTCCTTACACATATCGGGCTGTGGCACGTGGCCCTTACGTTCAACTTCTCATAGAACTTTCGTGCGTTATTAGCGCGGTACAGTTCCTCCGTCTCTTCACGGTCTCGATCTTCCTGCTGGCGCTTTTTCCTCCGGAAAATCGAGTTTTGTCTGTTCCGCGCCCGTTTGTATCGTGCCTCGTTCGCCCTCGTGCGGTGTTGCAGCAATCTCGCCCATGCTGCATTGTTCTCCTCAACTAACTGCTCACATTCGCCGTCATACCAGTCGTTTCTCTGATCCGGAGCCACCGTGCCTAGTGCAGCGGTTGCGGTGCTTCCAATGGCGGATCGAATATCTCTCCAGCCATCTTCAAGAGATGCTGCGCCTAGCTTCTCTTCCGTTGGGAGTGCCACTTCCAGCTGCTGCGCGTAGTCTTGGGCTAGTCTACCGTCTTGTAGCCGCCCAATGTTAAGCCGCGGCGGACGACTCCGACGCGTGTTGATCACCGTCGAGAGTTTTGAGCGCAGACATACTGCGACGAGGTAGTGGTCGGATTCAATATTCGCACTGCGGTAAGTGCGTACGTTCGTGATGTCAGAGAAGAATTTACCGTCGATTAGAACGTGGTCGATTTGGTTTTCCGTTACTTGATTAGGTGATTTCGCATTCCTTGAACTGGAGACAAATTTGATAATTGTGGGTGGTATTAATGATGATGTTATTGTCGTTGCTGCTAATTGTATGATTGGGTGCTGCTAACGTGTTGTTATTTTCGTCTTGGGGAATTTTGTGGTTGTTTTGTGCTGTTCGGGTCTGTCGATTTCCGTGTCTGATTGATCTAGCAGGTTGATAGATTGTTGACTAGCTGATTTTTTAATGATGATTTGGCTCAAGAATGGGCTTCTTGTATTCGAGATTTTCCGAGGAGGGGGTGGCATTTCTGGTGTATTTGTCGTTACTTTCTGTGTTTTGTCCATTTCTGCTGATGGCTCGCTAGTCTGTGATTAATTGTTGTTTTAATTTGTTTTTGTTTTTCTCTATTTCTTTTTGTAGTGCGTTGAATCTGATATCGTCTAGTCGTGTCTGTGCAGTAACTTGTGCGTAGCTTGTATTTTCTAGTTGAACTCGTCGTCTGGCTTCGGGATATGAAAGATTTTTATTGATTTTTGTCCGTATAACTTCGACTTCCATCCTATAAACCGCACATTGGCTTGTGCTTGTTTTGGCAGTTGATGCAAAGCGGTTCTTCTTCACAATTCTCAGTATCCTCGTAGTGAGCAATTGCTACATCGTGTGGGATTTGGGCATCGTTGTTAAATATGACCGTATTCAAAGCACTGATAGTACAGAGTTGGGTTCGGATGGTACAGCCGGGTTTTTACTCTCAACAGTCCTACTTTAATGTCAACTGGAGGAATGCTTCTATTAAAAGTGAGAACTAAAGCTGGAGACGCGTATTGATGACTCCTTGATCTGCAAGTTCTTCCTGGATCCTCTGATAGGTGAAATAAATCAAAAGACGAAACAACACATCGGCTCGTATTGAGCACCGGGTGGAGTTGTACAGTAACTTTGGTACCATCGGGTAGCTCGGAGAGTTCTAAAAACCTATTGACTTGTTCTGCTTTCCTGGCTCGTATGACGTATTTCGTACCTTTAGCTTCCGTTTTTGCACTTTCAAAAGTTCCTGCCCAGCTTTCAATGCACTGGCCTAAGTAGAAAGGACTTCTAGGCAAACTTGATCCTTCTTGTGCCATAAGAAGCAGTGTGGTTACTGCTCCGAAGTCATTTCTACTATCATGAACCATTGGAAAAGTTCTATCGTTAGACCCCCTGCGTCCCCTCCACTCATGGAGGCTGTTGCGGACAGGACGGAAGCCACCGATCTTTCAGCACGACAATTAAGACACATTTTATTGCATTATGCTACATTTATTCAATATTATTATTAAGTACTACGTCAAAAAATAATATAAATACTTACATCCACTATGGTGTTCCACTATGCGGCAACGGATATTGCAATTCCGTCGCTCCTGTGCTGTTGCTTCATCTTTCTGTTCAGTTGTTTTTAAGCAACACAACACCGAAGATAAACACACACAAATTATTTCTAATCCTACTGATGCACTGTGGTCGGATATCATGAAATCATGGCATTAATAAATAATACAGCAGGGTTGCCTCATAGAAGTTTAGTGTCTTCCACAAAGTTGTTGCATGATAAGTAGGCCTTCATATGGTAGTTAAAAAATAGTTCGGAACTCTCCCGCTAGGGCGGCGCTTCAGCTAACTTTTTATATGAGCGTGATAGGATGATGGTGTTTTCAGCAAAGTTCAAGAATTCAGTATTATGAGCAACTCTTGTGAAGGAACCATCTTTGAAAAGGCTTTTGATTTTGAGATACAATGCGTTTATGTAAAAATTGTAATTTTATATCCAAAATTTGATTATTTTTAGCTTAATTT
Organism: Armigeres subalbatus; assembly: GCF_024139115.2. Taxonomy (NCBI): domain Eukaryota; kingdom Metazoa; phylum Arthropoda; class Insecta; order Diptera; family Culicidae; genus Armigeres; species Armigeres subalbatus. The sequence goes on from NC_085139.1 coordinate 57,830,899, forward strand.
TGTATCTATGTGCAATATTTATTTCCGCATAATTTTTCTGTATCTCGGAGAGCAATATATAGTAGTGTCTGAGCTGATTTGACCAAGAAATAACTTGGAGAACGCCTTAATTATTGTAAAATATTCAGAAATATGAGGAAAAATCGATTTATTTTCCTACTCCCTCCATCTCCCACTTAGATTTTATCTCGGATAGAATCTTTGGGTTGCGAAGAATGTAACGGAGGGGAATTTGGTTGCAGAAACTTGCCGTAAATCTTCCACAATGCCTTAACATTTATTTAGTTCCACATGTGTTTGACGGAAATCAGTCACTTATTCAATCAAAGTAGGCCGTAAAATTCAAATTATGATAAGCACATACACTTTCTGCGCCGCGTTTAAGCGTCGTTTTATTTATTTTGCAGTTTCATTTTAAAATATATAGGTCTGGAATTTAGTTAAGAAATCACTAAATGGCACTACAGATTCAGTTTTCTTGAAGTTGAAGTTCGTACACTCTGGACAGATTTCGAAATAAGACAGTTTTATTATATCCATATTCTTAACAAACTCTGAGTAGTTCATATAAAAACGTTGTTATTATTTAACATTGTCCGTAAATCTATGTTTAATTCGAGGAGTTTGCAAATCATGAAAATTTTAAAATGTCTAAATATTTAATAAGATTCTTCAGAAATACCATCTGGTGTTAGTATATTTGGTGATATTCTACTTTCTTCTTCAAGCACTAAATCGTTGAAAATGGGCTCTCATGAAGCATCACCGGTAACTGTGACACAGCTCTTAATTCTAAAAAAAATGACGATTAATATACAAAACATTTTATGTTTATGTATTGTGTTCTGCATAAACAGTTCGTATGTCAACGTTAATTAAATATTAGGATATTCAAAACTATTTTTTTAGTAAATTACCAACATAAGCACTATAAATGCTAGTTTGCAGTCTAAGAAATTCGTGGAGTATGTTAAATTGAGCGCAAAACATACAGTTGAACAAATGAAAGTAGGTTGTTTGAAAGTTACGGCAAGTTTCTGCAACAAAATTCCCCTCCGTTACATTCTTTACAACCCACAGATTCTATCCGAGATAGAATCTCTGTGGGATGTGAAAGGAGGGGGAATATAAACCGATTTTTCTATATCTTTTTGAATATTTTATAATAAATAAGGCATTTTTTAGATTGTTTGTCGGTTAAATCGGGTCAGACCCTACCATATATGACACAATTTTTACATAAGATGCATTGTATCTCAAAATCAAAAGCCTTTTCAAAGATGGTTCCTTCACAAGAGTTGCTCAGAATACTGAATTCTTGAACTTTGCTGAAGACATCATCATCCTATCACGCTCATATAAAAAGTTAGCTGAAACGACGCCCTAGCGGGAGAGTTCCGAACTATTTTTTAACTACCATATGAAGGCCTACTTATCATGCAACAACTTTGTGGAAGACGCCAAATTTCTATGAGGCAGCGCTAAGGAGTTATTTATTAATGCCATGATTTCATGATATCCGACCACAGTGTGATTCTCAGGGGTTCACAATTCTATTCTCACGTAACAGAGGCCATAGTTGAACTATTTCGTTTTAACAAAAAGTTTACCACAGGAGTGGTTACACACTAACTACCGCAGGTGCAGAATATCTCTCATTGATGCAACTCGCCAAATTATACATTTATATTTGACTTTCACGGTATTAACTTTTTAATCGGATATCATTCACGACTACACTTCACACACTGCACACTATTGTCTTTGTTGCTACTGCGTTTACTTGCGGCTGGGCAATGGTTACTGCTGGCTTAGGCGTCGCACTGAGTCATCGATTTTTATGGCTTTGTCTATTCTTCACTTTACACTAGCGTATCACACCACCAAATGTGAGAATAACTCTTGATCGGAATTTATCGAATCGAATTTTCAAGCGACCCTGCAGTTATTTATACTATGTTATTAGCACGTGTATTAATACAGTGATAACTCAAAAAGTAAGAAAAGAGGATCGATCCGGTGGACGATATCCCTCCGGAGCGGAACCTTCGGGACCGACGCTTCGTAGACTTCATGGCTGGTGACATGTAGCTATATTAGACCTATCCATGTTTTCAAAAAGAATCGAATATTCAACCGGTCAGCCAGAATTTCAATTCTTATGCAAATATAAGCCTCCTGTCAAATTTTTTTCTGTCGATTTAGTGATTTTGGGCCAATTTCAATTTTGAAAATACGAGACGAGCCAGCCTTGGGCTGAATCTCCTTAATAAAGATATAAAAAAAATTGAAAATAAGAGGTGAGCCAGCCTAGGGCTGAAAACTTCTCAAATAAAGACGAAAAAAAATTTGAAAAAAATCGTACAAGAGATATAAACGCTCATACTCATCCCAACTACCTATAAAAGGGAGGCTTTTGGTGTGCTTAACAAGTCTTGCGAACATTGCGATTCGTTCCGTTCATGTTTTGACTATGCCAATATGCGACCTAACGTTAAATTCTTAAAAATCATTTGTCATAAATTTGCGCGTTAGGATTTCTTCAAACAAGTTAATCGAACAAAACATAAATGAAATCATATGATATTTGATGCTTACAACAAACGACTTCCAAATTTGGTTCATTGCACAGACATATGGTGCATATGTTTTTAATACTGAGTGCATCGTAGTAACAAGTGAAATCAAAGCTTCTTTGTTCGAACAACTTGCAAATTTATGACAAAGGTTTTTCAGAATTTAGCGGTAAGTCGCACATTGGCAATTATATCACTCAAATGTCCAGGGAAAAAAGAGGAATAATAATATTTATTATAAGCAATGATTTGTAATGGATTAAAGAATTTTGTAGAACAACAACTTTCAGGGGAAACAGTGTTTTAAAGCTAACTTTAAAGCTCGAAAATCACTTTAACATAGTCAAAACGTGAACGGAACGAATCGCAATATTTACAAGACTTACAGAGCACACCAAAAGCTTTCGTTTAGAGGTTGTTGGGATGATTTTTGGCGTTTATATCTCTTGTTAGATTTTTTTCAAAATTGAAATTGATCCACCTCGGAATTTTATCCAAATTAGCTGAAAATTTGAACGGGAAGCTTATTTTAGCATAAGAATTGTGATTCTGGGCTGAACGGTTGAATTTTCTATATTTTTTGAAAGCATGAAGAGGTCTAAGCTATATAGACGAAACGGAATGAAGAGTTCTGTCACGTCGGAATCCTGAATCCTGTCAAAAAAAACCCTTTCCAGGATATCGACAAACATTTGCCCAAGATTCCCGTATTACGCCAGACTGCTACCCGGGGCTCTGACTATATACAGCTCAAGATTCTGACAGCTTCCTACCTTTACTTCAGACATAATTCTGATTATGACTGGATCTTGATCTGGATTCAGACTGATTTTTGTTTATTATTCCGAAGGAATTCTGTTCCGGATTCTGACAAAATCGTGTCTAGAACTCCGACAGAATCCTTCACATGATTCCGAAAGAATGCCACTCCGAATTCCGACAGATATTTGTCCAGTATCCGACCGAATCTTATTCAGAATTCTGACAGCATCCTGTCCACGATTCCGACAGAATTCTTCTCGGGATCCTGACAAAAACCCCTCCAGGATTGCGACAGAATCCTGTTCAGGAGCCCGACAGAATCTTCCCCAGAATTTCGACAAAATATTCTCCTGCTCGTCATGCACAATCCTGCTCAGGAATTCTACGAACTCCTCTTCGATGTTCCGATAGATTCCTGCAAAAGATGATTCTTACAAAACCCTGTTTAGGATTCATACGGAATCCTATTCAAAATTCCGACAGAATTCTGTCCCGGATTCCGACATAGTTTTGGAAATGATTCCGTCATAATTCTGTTTTGGATTTCTGCACAGGCTTCCGACAGAATTCAGTTCAGGATTTCGACAGAACTCTTCCAATGGTTCCGACAAGGTTCTTCTCTACTCGTCCTACTCAATTCTGCTTAGGATTTCGACAGAATCCTGCCCAGTACTCTGACAAAACTATGTTCAGGATTTCGACAGAATCCTGTCCAAGACGCCAAAGTTATTATGTCCAGGTTTCCGACAGAATCCTATTTAAGGTTCCGACTGAATCCTGTCCAGAACTAAAAACACAGATTTATGTCCGCGATTCCGACCTGAACTTCCGACAGATTTCTGCTCAGAGTTCCGATAGATTTCTGCTCAGAGTTCCAAAAGATTCCTGTTAAGGATTCCGATAGAATCCTGTCTGGGATACCGACAGATTTTTCCCGTCCAGTTAGCGGACAGAATCCTGCCACAAATTCGGACAAAATCGTGTTCAGGACTCCGTCAAAATCCTGTCCAGTACTCCTGCAGAATCCTTCTCGAAATTCCGACAAAATAATACCCAGAATTCAGACAGAAACTTTTCCAGTAGGCAACAGAATATTATCCAGTATTTTAAGATTATCCTGCCCACGTTTCCGACAAAATCATGCACAGCAGAGATTCCGAGAGAATCCTGTCCGGGATTACGACATATTTCTGCTCAGGTTTCCGACAAGAATCATGCCCAGCATTGCGACAGATTTTTGTCCAGTATCCGACAGAATCTGATCCATAATTCCGACAGAATCCTGTTCTCGATTCCGACAAAATCCTGTGCAGGATTCCGAAAGAGTCCTGTTCAAGATTCCTGTTCAGGATTCTGACAAAACCCTGCTCAAAATTCCGACAGAATCCTCCCCATGATTCCTACAAAACACTTCCCTGCTCATCCTGTTCAACCCTGTTTAGAATTTCGTCAGAATCGTTTTCAGTATACCGAGAAATCCAACAAAATCATGTTCTGGTTTTTGACAGAATCCTGTCCAGGAAGCCGAGATCGCCCTGTTATTTCTCGGCATCGCCCTGCTCTCCAAGATTCATAGAGAATCCTATTCAGAATTCCGATAGAATCGTGTGTAGGACTACAAAGGATCCTGTGCAGGATTCTGACAGAAACCTGTCCAAGTTTCCGACAGAATGCAATCCAGGAGTCCGATAGAACCTCTGCCCAGGGCTCATAGTGTCTTGCTCAAGGTCTTACAGAATCCTGTCCACTATTGCTAACTTTATCCTGACTGAAGATCGAGCTCCAGTGATAGTTACAGTAGATGGAAGAACTGATTTGAATGAAAGAGATTAAGTAAGTGTACCGCGAAAAAATTTCGACCATGTTGAGCAGCTTACTTCGGGAGTAAGATGAAGATAGCGACACCGTCGGGTGTTTTCTTAGCACCAGTACTCAAAAAGCTGACCCAAAAAAAATGAGAAGCATTTCGTGGATTACAAAAAATAACAGCGAAGAAGACAGAAGACAAGGCAGCTTGACCAGTAGCAACCAAATGTCCGTCATTCAAAGAAATGCTAGCGAATTGTTTGAAGAAATTTGACATCGCCGCAATGGACTTAATAAGGTAGGTACAACTTATCACCATGCCAAGAGCTAGCTCACGAAAGAATTCCTTTTCAGATAAACTAGTAGAGCCTATCGAGCGTCCAACAATTTCTGAGAAGCTTGAGATGGGCACTTCAGAACTTTTCAAACATTTTAGAACTTCCTAAATCCCAAACTTCAGTACTTCAAAACTGAACTTTAGTACTTAAGAACTTAAGAATTTCGCTTTAAAATTTCAAAACTTACGATCTTCAGAAAGCTAGAACTAGGAACTTCAGAACTTCAAAGCTTCAGACCTTCAGAACATCAGAACATCAAAACTTCAAAATTTCCAATATTCCGAACTTTAGAAATTCAGGATTTAAGAGTTACAGAACATTGGAACTTGAGGATTTCAGAACTTCAAAGCATCTTTAAAACTTCAGAACTTCTGATCTTCAAAACTTCAGAAAATCAGAACCTCAAAACTTGAGAACTTCAAATCTTAGCACTTTCTGACTCAACGCTTTAGAACTTCATACCTGAACTTTAGTACTTAAGAACTTAAGAGCATCAACTCTTTAAAATTTCAAAACTTTCGAACTTCGGAACTTCACATCACTATAAATTCAGTACCTTAAAAAACACAGAAATTCAGAAATTCAGAACTTCAGAACTGCAGAACTTCAAATCTTCAGGACTTCAAACTCCATAAGTTCAGGATTTCAGAATTTCAGAAATTGAGAACTTCAATACCTCAGTACTTCAAAACTGCAAAGCTTCAGAATTTCCTAACTTCAGTAGTTCATATATTTAGAGCTTAAGAACTTCAACATTTTTAAACTTGAGGACTTAAGACCTTTAAAATTTTAGAATTTCAGAACTTCAAAGCTTTAGAACTTCCGAACTTCAGAGCTTCAGAATTTCAAAACTTCAGAACCTCTGATCTGAACTTCTGAACCTCAAAATTTTAGAACTTCCTAACTCCCGAACTCCAGTACTTCAGAGCTTTAGAAATTCAAAACTTAACTTTAGAACTTAAAAACAACTTAACTTTAGAACTATGAAAACAACAACTTCAAAACAACAGAACTTCAACACTTCAAAGTTTCTTAACTTTCGAACATCAGAACCTCAAAACCTTAAAACTAGGGAATTTTAGAACTTAAGAATTTCAGATCTTCAGAACCTTAGAACTTCTGAACTTAATAACTGCAGAACTTCAGAACTTCAGAACTTCGAAACTTCAAAACTTCTGAACTTCAGAACTTCAAAATTTTAGAACTTCCTAACTCCCGAGTCTCAGTACTTCAGTGCTTTATAACTTCAAAACTGAAGTTTAGAACTAAGAAACTTCAAAACTTCAACACTTTAAAATTTCTAAACTTCTAAATTTCAGAGCTTCAGTACTTCATAAATTCAACAAATTTCTAAACTTCTAAATTTCAGAGCTTCAGTACTTTGTTACGTTTAAACTTGATTTGTTGGTGTACAATAGTTATGTTCCTAAATAAATGTAAACACGATAAGAAGACACCCAAGAATAGCAGTCGTCATCGTCACGCCTAAATCGTACCTACTACAATTGTCCCAAAACATAAGCCACATGCCATGATTTCATTCAGTGTGCAATCATCAACACTGCATTGGAAACGCACCCGCTCGAAAATCATCATGCAAATCGTGACAGCTGTCATCCTAATGATCATCGTTGCAACACACACACGAACAAGCCGGTGTGGAACGAATGGCTGCAAAACGCACCGACGCAGCAGACGTGGAAATACATCATTCGTTCGCCGCCATCGTAGAAACCAGCTAGTGACGCTAGGTACAGTCGCGTGTGAAAAAGTTTGTTCCGAAGAATCCGGGAAGGGAACCCGTGCCATTAAGCTGATTTAGGCAGAGCTACTTGCTCTTACGTTGGTGAAGTTGTGGGCACAAAAAGAAAGCCCATTTGACGCGCAGAAGTTCGATACGCCCGAACCCCCGAGCGCCAGCACGACGGGGACGTCGACGGCGACGTTTTAAAGAATCCGTCCTCGTCAGCTTGAAGGAACTAACGAAACTAGCAGGTGAGTACTGGTCTTTTGGGTCATACGGATTCGATTTCTGATTTCCGCCTTTCGCAGCAGGGGGTCGCGTGAAACTTACATCGTGACGAGAAAGCGATCGGCAACCTCCAACGCCAACAATTGAGCTTTTCGCAAAACCGCGTGCTTCAGCTGGCAGCGATCGGCAACCTCCAACGCCAACAATAGAGTGGTTCGTAAAACCGCATGCTTCAGCTGGTGCAAAGCAGAACCTATTTTGCCCGGTGAGTACCATTTCATCATTAAGTGCGGAACCACTGTAGTTACCATTGTGCTCTTGTTCAGGAGAGCTTCCAACTTCCTCTACTGCCACCGTGTGCATTCCGGCAAACGAAAAGTGATCACTTTTGTGGTGAAAACGAAAACCACTTTGCGAAGAGCACCGCCTATGCGACGGACTACCTGGCCGCAAGCAGCGACTAAAGCGCGAACGAAAGCGACAGACCCTTCTTAACATCAGCAGATAAAAGAAAACCCCTTATAGGGTAAGTGGCCTAGACGAGGTATCGTGCGAGCAAAGGCTAACCTGTCGTACGACAGGGTTTTCTTGTTTATTGCAGTTTCGTAGCAGTCAGGATACTCAACATTCGATTCGTGGTGTTTGCATGCGAGGCATGAGTGCGAGTCTGCTCTGGTTTTAGTACCCGGCGGGATTTCTTCCAGGAGAAGCGCGGGCACGCATCGTAGCCGAGATTGGTGGCTTAATCAACAGAGGAACGAACACCGAAGCAGCGATCACGACACTGGGGCTGACGGGATCTAGCGCCCACTGGACGGACGTGTAGTCAGGAGATTGTTGCGAAGACGCATCATGACCGCAGTGGCGTGGCAAGTGTTGAGATGGGGCGCCCCGATAGGTACCGTGAGTAGAAACCTAAGAGAAATATTTAGCATGTAAAATTGATCTCTCGAGAGCAGGAAAGCAGGGAATGAAGAGTAGGGAAGATTCCAAAATGGAAAAATAAAGCTCTGTATACATGTACAATATTTGAGATTTGTGGTCGTTTTCGTTTCGTTGGTGCTGTAGCCCCCAGTTTTGGTTGTTTCTTTTGTTCCGCTTTGGGTAGCTCTGGTCTACCGCTACCGGGAACTCGCAATAACTTCATAAATTCAGATCTTCATAAATTCATTACTTCAGAAATAAGGAAGTTCGGTTATTCAGAGCTTCAGAACTCCAAAACTTCAGTTCTTCCGAACTTCACAACCCCAAAAATTCAGGATTCCAGAATTTTAAAAATTCAGATCTTCAATAACTCAGACCTTCAGAACTTTTAAACCTCAGAACTTCTAATCTTTAGAGCTTAAGAGCTTCAAAACATCATAACTTCAAAACTTTAAAAGTTGAGAACTTCAGAACTTTGGAATTTCAGAACTCAATAACTGCAGAATTATAGAACTTCAGGGGGTCCCGTAGCGTAGTTGGCTACACGTTCGCCTTATAAACGAATGGTCATGGGTTCGATTCCCAGCCCCTCCACCAAACCATCGTCAGTCGCCAGGTCCGGAGCCCATACGGTGGCGTTTGGGGTACGCGCCTTACCGTCACGGCTGCCTGATGACGACTGGCAACTTGTTCTTGTCGGAGGCATTCCTCCAACGTTACCCGGATTAAAAATGGCAACAGAACAATGCAACGATCATTGGATACTCAACATGGACAAAGGGACACAATGGACTCACGACAAGATGAACTGGCAACTACAACAATAACGAAAAATGGATATCTAAAAATAGATTCTGTGTGGATTCTGTACAGCAGAACACCATAGTAGATCACGGCACAGTAGCGGTTAAGAACACAGAGTGCCTACCAAATAAATAAATGAATAAAAAAAATTACAGAACTTCAGAGCTTCAGAACTTCCGATTTTCTAATCTTCAGTACTTCAGAGCTTCAGTACTTCAGAACTGCAAAACTTTAGTTTTCCAGAACTTCAGGCCTTCAAAACTTCAGTTTTTCAGTACTTCAGAACTAAGAACACCAGAACTTCAGTACTTCAATACTTCAAAACCTTGGAACTTCAGCACTTCAGAACTTCAGAACTTAGAAACATCAGAACTTCATACTTCATAGCTTCATAACTACAAAACTTCAGAGTTTCATAACTTCAGAACTGAAGAACTTCAAAACTTCAGAACTTCAAAACTTAAGAAATTTAGAACTTCAGAATGCAGAATCTCAAAACTACAGAAGCATAAAGCTGCAGAACTTCAGGATATCTGAAATTAAGATTTCCAGAACTTTAAAACTCAAGACATTCAGAAGTTCAAAGATTCAGAATTTTAGAACTTCAAAACTTATAAAAAAAATTGAAGATTTCGGAAATTCTGAATTTCAGAACTTCAGAATCTTAGAACTTCAGAACTTTTGAACTTCATATCTTATGGATATCTGATAGAATTACAGAACTCAAAAATATTGAACTTCAGAATTTCAAAACTTCGGAAATTCAGAACTTCAGAACTTCAAAACTTAAGAACCTCAAAACTTCAGCGCTTCAGAACTTCAAGGTTCCAGACCTTTAAAAATTGAGAACTTCAGATCTTCAGAATTTCATATCTTCAAAATTTCTGAACTTCAAAACATCATATTTTCCAAACTGCAGAGCTTCAGAACTTCAGTATTTTAGAGCTTTAGAACTTCAGACCTGAACTTTAGAGCATGAGAACATCAGAACTTTGAAACATCAGGTTCAGGACATTAAAACTTTAGAATTTTAAAACTTCACAACCTTAGATCTTAAGAGCTGCAAAACTTCAGAGCTATAAACTTCACAACTTTAGAACTTCGTATGTTTACAAACTCAGAACTTCAGAATTGCAGAACTTCAGATCTTAAGAGCCTCAGAGCTTCAGATCTTTAGATTTTCGAAACTTCAGTACTCCAGAACGTCAGAACTGTAGAGCTTCAGAACTTCAGACCTTTGATATTTCAGAATATCCGAACTTCAAACTGCAGAGCTTCTGAATTTCAGATCTTCAGAACTTCATAACTTCAAAAGGCCTTCTGAACTTTATAACTGCAGAACTTCAAAACTTCAGAACATTGAACTTCAGAGCTGTAAAATTTCAGATCTTTTGAACTTAAAAACTAAATAAAACTAAAATCAGAACTTCATAAATTCAGAATTTCAGAACTTTAGAATCCCAGAGCTTCAAAACTTCAGAGCTCCAGATCCTAAAAACTTCAGCTTCTGATCTTCAAAATTTCAGAACTTCAGAGCAGTGTTCGGAAATGCACATTAAAACCACAGACAAACAGACGTAACACTTCTCATTTCAACATCGTTTACGTGTTTAACGGTTGATTTGAAATTCATCTGTGTTACGCGATTGTGCCAAGAGAGGCGCTAGTGCTCAATCGCTTTTGATTAATGTATATGCTGCTGAATGTTTTACGTGTTGATGACGATGATGATGATGATTCATATAGAAGTATGCGTTAGGAGCAAACGTCAAATGGGAAATAATCATGGCCGACTGCGTTTCTCGCGATTCTGATGATAGATGGCAGTAGTGTTGTCTGAAAAAGGTACATGACGATAATTTTTCGAACAATTTGTACGAAGAGTTACGTCTGTTTGTCTGTGTTAAAACACTCTGATTATGTGAATATTTACATTTTATTCAGTCAAATTTCATTCACCAAACAAGCCGAAACAGTTTACCAAAAAATGTACGCGATATCGTGACATTTTTTTTGCCGATGAAGCAAACTGTTTGTTTGCTGCTACGTTAGAGTCATGCCGGCGGAGCGGTCATTATTTGCATGAGATTTTTTGCTTCGGCTCGTGCGCAACGCAAACAGCACAGAATCGAGTTGATTTACCTGTGGCGCAAAGCCTAGCAGGAGTGCTTGCCGTAGGCCACCAAAAACGGTTATACGTTGTGAAATTATTGCAAGAAAACATTAATTGTGGAGAGCAAAAACAGTAAAAGCATTTGCTGGCTGTCGTCTGCTTGGTGTGGCTGCTGCTGCGGCTGCCGTGGTTTTGTTTTTTCTGTAATTGTATAGAAGAATGAATGTTTAAAAGAAATGTCAACCGTTCCCATCCCTGCTCCAGAGCACCAGAAATTAAAAAAATGTACTCCTTGTTCAGAGTTCCTCCTATTGTACCTACGCATAGTATAAATATTTTAAGCTGCAATCATTTTCTTCAAGCCGAGTCAAGTACTCTCGTACTGAATACGACCTTACTGTTGAGGTCGAAATACGTATCTGTCAAGGTACAATCAAGTGGTGGAATTAAATGGGAAGGTACAAACTCGTCTTATGACAAGTGAAGACATTCCACTTAAAAGCTCAAAATAATTTTCTTAACATGCATGTTTAATTGACTTCAATTAATGATTTTGTCTCATGCCGGTAGGTGGTTTTCCCCGAGTGACAACTTCTCGAAATTCAAATACGCACTAATTAAATAATTTACCAGCCGCACAAAGCAGCACACATTATTACGCATGATCGCGCGATCTTTCTGCGTACTTCTTGAAAACACGAACACGCACTCTTTATTTATTCACCGACCGTACATAGCACAACCCTGGATCTCGTGATTTTTCTGTGTTCTAACACAAACGTATCCAATCATGCAATTCCGCCCGATCGTTCTGCGTCCAATAAAAAACACCAACAAAATTGCGCAGAAGGTTTTACTTTCTTATTAATTTATTCCCCCGCACAGCAGAACTGGACATTTAATATAACATAAACATAAATAACCGCGCGATCCTTCTGCGTCCAACACATAACACGAACAAACTTGCACTCTATTCGAAAGGCCGTTCTGTAAAATTGCTCATAAACTGTTTCATTATTACAACCCCTTTATAGGCTTCCTAAGCTAGACAACAGTTGTTGTTGCGAGCAATCTCTCTTTTGCAAGCAATGACAATTCGGGTGTTTTAGATTTGTCAATAATCGGAATTTAAAAGAAAATTATTTTGAAGCTTGTTAATGGGAATTATTTCGCTTTTCATAGTACGAGATAGAATAATTCGATTTGGTTGCATCACTTCTACAGTCAAGTTTTCAGATACGAATGACGACTTAATGAGCTAGGATGTCTTTAAACAGAATCAAGTACGTGTCTGAAGTAGTAGCAGTTAAATTAAATAGTTCTAACTCGTTTTATAACAGGTGCTATCGGATTTCCTACATCCCTCCACAAAACTGACTAATTGTTTAAAGCTCCTTATTCATTCCAATATACCACATATAATGAGATTTTATTATAAACAGTCACCAGTCAAATGCTGTAACGTCCCTTTACATAAAATTAATTCAAATAATCTCCTGAGCATCTATTTGATCCTATTAAGCAATGCAAAGAAGCCCATTTTCAATGTTGAGTACGTTTGTCTATGTGAAAAGTTCACGGCCATGTCGCAGAGGCATCGAATGGTCATTATTTAGTGTCCATTTCACTTTAGTGCAACGATCGTGAACTCTTGAACTCTTGCACTCGAAACAGTGTCTCGAAACAGCCCATAAATCGTCTTCTATATACGATCTATACACATCGCGATGCAGTTGAAAAGTTTTCCTCCTCTTTCATGCATCATATTAGACGAGTTTCCACCAATAAGCGGGAAGCCACTTCCGCACCAGGATAAATGCACCCATTAAGTAGTTGACTGAGTTCAAGCGGAATAATCGATTTGACTGCACATTCCAGACTTTCTCACCTCGTTGCTGACATCGGGATTCCATCTACGCACAGCCACAGCTATACACAAGGAAGCGACTTCAAAGTTCCACCTGTTGCATGCTGACTTTCAACAGCTGTCGGGGTATGTGTTGTGATGCCATGCTGGCTGCAAGGAACAAGGCACTGTCTAACAGATGCCGGCTTTCCGAGCTGGATAGCATAATTAGAAGTAAAATTTTATTGAAAATAGTTTATATTAACATCGAATTCTATTCATAACAAAAATCATCAATGACATTCAATTTGACCCGAAACAATTCTATCATTTGATGAAATGTTATCTCAAAGTATTTATTTTTGAATCACTATTTTAACAACTGATCAGCCAAGTTTACATCAGAACTTGATTCGGCACATTTTAGATATAAATGATTCTTCTTGAAAAAAATTTGTTATGCGCTTCTGATCGGTTTACCTCATCAACAGAGAAGAAAGGGAAGCACTCAGGCGCTAGACTGTAAACAGAGTCAGTCGGTCGGACTTTGAGGTCGATGAAGTGCATATATGTTGCAGCACAGGGAGATGGCGAATAATTCTTGATGCTCACATGTCCGTTCCTTAGCAGGTTTAATCGCATAACTAGAATTTAATTAAGTGACTAAAGAAACCTTCGAAATTCAGTTATATAAGATAATTTATTTGAATAAAGCTATTTCGTTCCGAGACCTTCGTTATCCAAATATTATTCATCGATGTTTCTCTAAAATATGATGGAGATGGAGACGCGGTACACTGGAGACGCTTGGTAGTCTATTTATGAGAGTAATATTCTACTTAGGGGCCGTACACTTATTACGTAAGCATTTTTTCTGGGTTTTTTGACCCCCCCTCCCCCCATGTAAGATTTTTTCCATACAAAAGATTTTTTATTTATACGGCGCGTAAGATATTGACAGACCCCCCCTCCCCCTATAAGTGCTTACGTAATATGTGTACGGCCCCTTATAAGCAGTCCGCATCTGGCATACAATCTTGCATGCAAAAAAGCTCTACTGTTGCTTGCATAGGAAATATATTACATGAATGCTGATAAAAGCTTTAAAAATATGGATGTTGGATAGATCTTTTAGATGGCTTGGTACACACGGGAAGTTGTAGTAGAATAGTTTATCATCGGTTTCCCTTCAATATATGACAGATCGTTGAGCTTCTTCATCACGAATATTTAGTCACCGAGTAGATATTTAGTTCAATAATACACATTTGAAAATTATGTTCCTTCCTAATGAATTATTGGCAGTGGCTGATTTTCTACCCGCCGCTGCCACATCCAGGCGCTATAGTATATGCACAAAATAGCCAGCAAGAGTTAACCGCCAGAAATTTGTATGGCGAAAGACATCTAACGCTGGTTTTCTCCAAATTAGGAACTTTTCATGAAAAACTATTTGGTACCGGTTATGAGGGATGGCGTCCGCTACTACGCCTACCAAATATTTTTTCGATTGAAGTGCTTAATTTTGAGAAATCGAACCTTAGATGTCTTTCGCCATACTGATTTCAGAAAGTTAACTCCTAGTGTGCCGCTGTAAGCACGCTCAAAGCAGTCGATTCATTGATAAAAATTGAAGTTTAAAACGCTGTTTGAAATAAAAAGAGCTCAGAGGGTAATAAAACAAATTTAAATTTGGGACAGTAGGGACTATGCTCAAGTGCTTGACGATTTAGGGTCGATTCCCACGTTGCGTTTCTTTTTCTTCAAGCTTCGTGGACGCCGCGTCCACGCAAGGTATCCAGCATTAATTGTAGTCGTGTACATCTATACGTGTGCATTACTCCATTTGAGGCTGGGTACCTTTCGTGGATGCGACGTGCATACAGCTTAAAAAACCGCTAAGTGGACGGACATCGACATTTATTCTCTGACTACTATGAATTAATTGTCTTGCCTATGATGTGGAAGGCTTCGACAATGAGCTCTGTTAAATTTATATAAAAAGTTGCATCCGAAAAGACAAGTCCTGGTGTTGGGTGGTATGTTCACCGGAGACATTATGCTGCATGTGGTGGAATTCAGAGGCAACAGAAAAGTTTTATATTACCATACGTAATTCCCCTGTGCCACGTTTGCCAGCATAACATAAAGTCGAGAATTGAAACCCGCATGGTACTCGGTCAACAGCGGCACTAGTTAATTGACGGCAGCATAATAAAACATGTATAAAGGATCATAAATTGACAATAATAAAATAGGAAATGAAAAATCAGAGTACCAGAGTAGCAATATATATAAATACAAAATTTCTATTATTAATGAAAAAAAGCACATCGTCCAACATATCAAAGGCTGCTTCATCATTATCACGCATAATTGAAATAGCCCTGCAACAAGTAGATCGGGTCTACTGACTAGCTGATTGCAATAAAAAATCATTTAATTAAACTGCTGAGCATTTCTATGAGCTCCACAAAACAGCATATAAATGAGTTACAGTGGCTGGCTTCTACTGTTGGTGGTGATATTTTAAATAAAGCAAAATCTTTGGTCACCATAGTGAACACATGACTCACGAAGAATCACCACGAAGCTGTTTGTAATAACTAATTGAACAAACTTCTATCAAATCAATCAGTATCGCGCCAACTCAGTGACTCGGATTGACGACTTTTTGGTTCAACTACGATTTACCGAGGCGCTTTTCTCTCTGTCTTATGACGATCACGACATATAACAGTACAGTCGCCGACTGAACCAACAGATATTAATTAACTGAAAAGGCTAAAACTATGAAAAAGCGGTACCATCGAGGAAATTCTGATCAATTCAATAAATAATTAATGGTAAGAATCGAAACGAATCTACTAATACTTTGCAGCTCCAAATCAACAAAGCAGCCTCTTTTTCAATGACCGTCATCCACGACTTTTGCATCATGACAGTCAATTAATATCAAAGCACACAATCCAACTCCCAATAAATCAGCCGAAAACTATATAAAAGTTCATGTAATCATTGTACCATTGTACCATTTTCACCCAATCAGCAACCGGTACGATTTTTAATGACTAATTGGCACTAATCATATGCGGTATTTCAAAAAATTTCGTTTCAGGTGGTACGAAACGAAATTCCGCGGAATTTCGCGGAATTTGAGCATGGCGTATTCTGATTTCTTGATTTCGTTTCGTTTCGTAAAATTACAAAAAATTCGCTATGAAAATCTAGCTTTTAACGAAATTCAACGGAATTTCGAAACAAATTTAGACTCAAACCAGACTGTCTCGTACGGTCGTGTGTTATGAAAAATGACAAAAGACCGCCAGCTAAGGGTTGTGTACTTAGCTGGTAGTGCAGCCTGGGCACTGTTGTCCTTCTGACATCAGCTAGAGTGAGAAGGTACGTCTCGAGCGTCTGTTCACCAGGAGGTGCGGCTCAAACAGCGTCTGCCTGGTACCCAGCGGCTGTATCGCGTCAGCTATACCTAAGGTGGCAGTCCCATCAGCGCGATGTAGGCAACGCGACCCCGGTAAGGTAGCTCACTGAAGCCTCTCAAGGACCCTAAATTTATCTGGACGACTGAGCCTTCTGGCTCGCGAACTGCAGAAGCTTGGAGTGAACGTGGCCGCTATTCAAGAAGTCCTATGGCCTAGATCTGGAGAACGTGAATTCCGAGCCGTGGACCCCACGACCAACACTGCACTCAAGTATAACATCTATCACAGCGGCGGTGGAACAGCAGAGCATGGAGTTGGTTTCGTAGTGATGGGCAAGCAATTCTTCAATTGCATCCTAATCAACGTTTACGCACCGACAAACGATAAATCCGAATATCTTGATAAGGCCTATGGAGAGTGCCCAAAGCATGACGTGAAAATTGTTATCGAAGACGCTAACGCTCAGGTCGGTAAAGAAAAATTTTCCGTCCCATAATCGGTAGGGAGAGCCTCACTCCGCTACCAATGGTAACGGCCTACGGCTAGTAAATTCCGCTGCTGCCAGAGGGATGGCCATCAGTAGCTCCTACTTTGCACGTAGAGTTTCCATCCCGGGACAAAAAATCCCAGGATTTAGGAAAAGTCGGGATTTCCCGATTCCCCGGGATATTATTTTTGAAATCCCGAAAATCCCGGGACAAAAATCTTTTTTTTTACTTCAGGCTTACTAATAGTGCGTATGCTCACAATTTTTATTTGTATTGAACGCCCAACGCCAAGGGGAACTCCCTCATAAAGAAAACACAAGACTAGAGTTTTCTTTACCCTATGGCGGTCTACTGACTAATACTTCTGCCGGCAACTGCAGCTCTCTTATATTCAAACAACAACTATCTACAATATATCGCTAGCTAACAATATTCCCTGATATCACAAAAGATCAGATACATCTAATTGGTGTATAGTTTCTGCTTAGCTTCCGTCTACAACGATGAGTCGTTGTATCCGATAAATATTTCAGCATTTCCCCTCACAGCCTGAAATGTTTTGTAAATTTACATCCATTTTGATGCACATATTTGGAGCATGAAAAAGGACGCAAAAAAAAGTTTTAATTTTAAATCTAAATTGATTTAATTCATTGATTGATGTGAAAATAGTTTAAATAAATCAAATAAAGTTCATATTTGCTTTTCTATATTATTTCATTTTGCGATTCTATTTTACGCGTAATTTAATTATCATTTGTGTACGTCTCGTTAATCTTCTCGGCCCTCTTAACACCGAGCTTGTCATCCTGAGCTCTTCGTTCCCTATGTTTATGTTTTGGTCTGAATTTTTTCAGTACTTCTGCTGACCAGCTCCTGAATGTTTTAGATTAAAGCTCTTCGTAGACTTTTGCTGACCTGCTTCGATAAATTCGGTACGACGCTACGCAGTCAATTCATGATCCCACGGCGCCACGCGACTTATACAACCGATTCATGGATTCAATACTGCGATTACGTCAAAGATTAGTTACTTATAATTAGTTGGTCTTTGATAAAGTCTTTGGGACTAGTTTATCGATACTAAGTTGTAGATCTGGGAACAGTCCTGGGCCTATAACCTGTTGATGAATAGGGGGAGCTGTAGCTGCTGGTAGAAGTATCAGTCAGTAACCTGCAATGGAGTATAGGGAACTCAACTATTGTGTTTTCGTTGTGACTCATGAGCTTATGGTCCCAGTACGATTCCGCTGCGCATCTTCCGTCTACAGCGAGGTGCTGACACTACCTAGTGGTACAGAAGTATTTTTTGTCTGCTGCTTGAATGAAAACATAGAAATGGTCTAAATCCAATATATTATAATACAAACAATCAAGCCTACTTCGACGGACAACGAACGCGTCTTTTCGAACTCGGCGAACATTTGTTTCAAAAACCCTACTTTCCGATACAAACGTAAATACTATTTGCTTTTTGAAGTTAAGCCAAGGATCGATTTAAATTAAAATTGAATTTAGTTTTAATTTGAATTCTGTATCATCTGGCCTTTCTAAAATATGAACTTTACCCTAAACGTCGGAATAAACTTTTCCAAAACAAAAAAAAAATGTTTTTGAAAACATCGAAAATTCCCGGGATCCCGGGATATCCCGGGATAAACAAAAAAATTCATCCCGAATCCCGGGACAGCAAAAATGGCCGGGAAATGGAGCAGTACGATATGCGGAGGTTTTATGAGTCTGTCAATGGTGTGCGGAGAAAGACAGCGCTATCTCTCGTCATGTGCAACGACCAACAAGGGAACTTGCTGACAGATAAAACCGAAGTGGCTGCCAAGTGGAAGCAACACTTCGAGAATTGTTGAATAGTGGAAGTGACGGTGCATCGGTGAACAGAATGAATATTAGCGCCGATGAACAAGCTGTGGAATCACCTATACTAGATGAGGTTGAAAAAGCTGTTAAAGAGCTGAAAAACAATAAAACTACGGGGAAGGACCAGCTCCCTGCTGAACTTCTCAAACATGGCAGTGAGCAGCTTTTTGAAGTTCTGCACCACATCATGTCGAAAAGTGGGAAGACAAGGAAATGCCTGCTAGCTGGTTGAACGGCCTCATTTGCCCTCTCTTTAAGAAAGGGCACAGACTGGAGTGCGCCAATTACCCAGGAATAACCCTCCTTAATTCGGCGTACAAAATTATGTCCCGTATTCTGTTCAACAGGTTGGGACCGCTTGAAGAGTCCTTCGTCGGCGAATACCAAGCAGGTTTTCGTGAGGGACAATCAACGTCAGATTAAATGTTTGCCCTGAGACAAACCCTTGATAAATTCCGGGAGTACAACTTGCAGACGCATCATCTGTTTATTGATTTCAAGGCGGCGTACGATTCAGTGAAACGGAATGAATTATGGCAAATTATGCTTGAACATGGTTTTCCGCCGAAACTGATACGGCTGATTCGTATAACGTTGGACGGATCGAAATCAAGTGTAAGGGTTGCGGATGAAATATCGACGTCATTTGATAGCTTAGATGGATTAAAGCAGGGTGATGCACTCTCGAATCTACCGTTCAATATAGCGCTCAAGGGAGGGTTGGTGCGCAAAGAAGCGGTACCATTATCAGAAGATCGCATATGCTCCTGGGATTTGCGGACGATATCGATATTATCAGGATTGATCGCCGTGCCGTGGAAGAGGCTTTTGTGCCTTTTAAGAAGGAGACAGCTTGGATTGGACTCACGATCAATACCAGCAAAACAAAGTACATGGTCGCTGGCAATCAACGTGGGTCCATTAGTGGTGGTGGTAACGAAATGGTGCTGGACGGTGAAAAATTTGAAGTGGTAGAAGAATTTGTGTATCTTGGAACATTAGTGACGTGCGATAATGATGTTACCCGCGAGGTGAAAAGGCGTATTGCAGCTGCAAATAGGGCTTATTGCGGACTTCGTAACCAGCTTAAGTCCCGTAGTCTGCAAACGAAAACAAAACTCGCGCTGTATACTACTCTGATTCTTCCGGTGGCTTTATACGGCCATGAAACATGGACGTTAAAGGAGGCTGATCAGAGAGCTTTTGGAGTGTTTGAGCGTAAGGTGCTGCGGGCAATACTCGGCGGTAAACAGGAGAACGGTATCTGGCGGCGTCGCATGAACCACGAATTGTACCAGGTGTATAAAGGGCTGGATATTATTAATCTTATACAACACGGCAGACTACGGTGGGCTGGTCACTTTGTCCGTATGCCGGAAGAACGTCAAGCGAAGATAATATTTAGTAGAGAACCTGGAAGAGGCCACAGGCTTCGTGGAAGGCCGCGTACACGATGGCTTTTTCCAGCTGAAGAGGACCTGAGGGCGCTCAATGTTCAGGGTGACTGGAAGCGATTGGCCCAGGATCGAGTCCAGTGGAGAAGGATACTCCATTCGGCGTGAGTTCATCGAAGAGCTGCAGCCTATCAAGTATCAAGTAAGTATATAAACGGGAACGCGGCGATTTATCACAGACTGCTTCTGTTACTATAACTGTATTGATATAAGCAGTTATTTGACTTAGAAACATGAAATCAGAATTGCGTACATAATGCAATACCATGCGCATTCATATCGCCCAATATTAAAACTGGGGATGATAGAAGAGAGACTGTGCTCCAAAGGTGTCGACGACTAAGCGAGGCATTTGGAGGAATATAAACTGAAGCTATGCAAAGGTCTTTATTCTTTACATTTACTTGGCAAGCGACGATTTCCAAGCCATTTACAATTGGGATGGGAATTCTGTAAAAGGGGTGACATTTTTTGATCCCCAGAAGAACGCCACCATAGTTATCATCCCGATTTTGGCGTATGATGTTAAAATAGTGGAAGTTGATTTCATCTTCAGAAGAAAGCCATGTTTCACAGGATGCAAATATATTGCAATCGGAGTTGCGAATTAAAAACTTAAACACGTCCAATTTATGTTTCAGACTATGACAGTTCCACTGCAGCACAGTGATTGTATCTTGTATGGCTGTATTATCCATCGAAAGATACAAGTCCTGCAAGAAGGGGCCATGAAACAATCAATTGCTTCAGATAACTTTCAACTGTTGGAATAAAGAGGTCAATGATTGGCCTCAATGAATTCGGAATATTGAATAAGTTCAAAATACGATCCACAAGGTCCTTAAAGGATATCAATCCCCGCTTGGACGAGATTCTTTTCTTGGAAGTGCGAGTAGCAGTTTTCTGCTCGGAGATATTCCTTGACTGATGTTTCTTTGTAACATCAGTTTTAGGCAATGGCGGGAATGTCTTACTGCAACATGGGTTAAAAGGAGCAGTATAGACAGGCTGCTTCGGAATTTTAAATAATCCCCCATTACCATCAGATTTAGGCAAGCTTCTAGGGATGATTTTTGTTTTCTTACGGCGCAATCCCGGGGAAGACGGTTTCTTCCTCTTTTCGGGCACGTGTACCTCCGCAGAAACATCCATATCGGCTACGTCGGAGTCCGATTCGTTAACGGAAATGACATCATAAAAGTCACTAACTTGAACGGCAGCTGAAATAGCGGCTGTTGCGTTGGCAGTTGCGGATGTGTCTTGCAACTTCACCATTTCCGCATACGACTGCTTGGAGCGCTGTACCAACGAGCGCTTCACTTTTTGGGTGCGCTTTTTGTACACCGAGCCTTCTTGCAAACCATGGGGAGGCTCCAAGCCACAATAAGCACACTTTGTTACTTGTTGTTGGCAGGTCTCCTCCCGATGTCTTTCAAAACATTTGCCACAACGGGGCTTATTGTCGCAAAACTCGGCAGTATGCCCCAACTGTTTGCAGTTGGTACAATTAAAAACCCTGGGTACAAAAAGACGCACCGGAAACAACATATTTTCGATATCTACATATTTTGGGAGTATCGAACCGGCGAACGTCACTCGAAGTGAGCCTGACTTTGAATACACTTTTTTGCCATCTACCGTGGCAGCTGAATGCAACTCCTTGCAATCCAGAATATCCACGGTAGACTTTATTGCATTCTTCAAGCGGCCTTTTCCGGCAAGTACATCCTTGCAAGTCAGGCTCGCTGCGTTTATCACGCCTTCAATCTCGACCTCCCGCGAGGGCACATAAACCAAATATTCTACATTATACAGTTGGTCTTTTGCAATAGCATTTGCATCCTGATATGTAGGTGCGGTTGCACGTAGTTTATTCCGATTGATCTGATGAAAATCAGTTTTCGGAAAACGACGCGTCAAGTCACGTTTGATTCCTAGAAAATCAATACTTTTTACTTTCTGCCGAAAGTAAACAACCCAGGGACCAGGTGAGAAAGCCTGGTAAAATCGCGTGCGGACAACATTATCTTTGGGAGGCGTTTCGCCTCCGTTCTCTTCATTCATCAGTTGCGGAATGAATTCAAAATTGATAAACAAAAAAAAAACAAGAAATAAAAAATAAAATAATAATAAGAAAGAAAAGAGAAACTTAGGTCTAAATTAACTAGTTAATGTTTAGAAAAAGAAAAAACTTAAAAGAGAAATAATAACTTTAATTACAAAATTCAAAATTTGTATTCTCGTATCACTCTAATTTTGTCGCACTCTAAGCAAGCCGACGGTAACTGGTGAACGACAGACAGACAGCAGCTCGACCACTGCTGTGTGGTGAGGGCAAATTGGTTACAATGGGAACGGTTAGAACAATACACTTTGATATAGGGGAGACTGGGTAGACTTGATCCCCTTTTTTGATTTCCGATGTATCATAGCCAAAAATAAATAAACATACGCGATTTCCACACAGACTCTCTAAGAAATATAGCATTTAACTTTGCTGATGTATGACAGTCCTTAAATTATTGTTGTTATTGATACACAATCGATTTTTTGGAGTGCTGTCAAAAATCGACTTTTAAAATATTTGGGGGAAATTGATCCCTCTCCAAGAACTTGCTTTGATAAAATTAGAAAGGTGCCCTCAAACTTTTTAAATATTTTTCCTTCAAAATACGCAGAATTTTCGAAATGCTGTGCGTATACGTGATCAATTTTTGTTATTGAAATCGACAGCACATGCAATTTTAAAATTTGGGGAGACTTGATCCCCTTTTTATGATATCTACGCAATAAATATTTTTTCCTAACAACCCTTCATCAAATCCTTCAAATTTACAAAAAATTAGAAGCCTGAGAATATATTTATATTTTTTTTGAATTTGTTCGCCAAATTTTTGTATGGGTGACTAATGGGGGATCAAGTGTCCCCATATTGAGGCAATAACTTTAAAACCAAACATCCTGAAACTTTGATGGAATGTTAACATTTTCATCAGTACAGATCATTAAGGGGTCGTTCAAGAATGATGTCACAGGTTTCAGGGGGGGAGGGGGTCTAAGATTGTGTGACAGTACATGTACTAGGTATACAAAAAAGCGTGACAGAGGGGGGGGAGGGGGTCTAGAAATCCCAAAAAGTAGTGGACGTCATATTTGAATCGCCCCTAAGCATATTTATGGCTTTGTGCTGTGAAAAAACGAAAGCATTTGGTCATTGTTATGAAAAGTTGTTCAAATTTTGCTTGGCCAATTAAAAAAATCTTTAGGAAGGTCAAAACAGACAAACCGCCCTGCAGAATAAATAAGGTTGTCAATCCAAAAAATAACTCACATATAACTCACACCCACATAAAGGTCATTTGTCTAGAGGATCTATACTAAAAAATACGCTAGAACAAAACTACTTTAGTCCTCGATAAAACAGGGGATGATCAAGTCTCCCCGGGGATTAAGTCTACCCACCTTCCCCTATACTTATCCGTTCCCGTTCGAGTAGGTAGATGCTGCGCTGGTGCTGTTCGGCCTCTCTGTTGACTTGATGGAGACCGAATAAAATCACTTGTAAATGCACGCGTAGCCCTTTAGCTACACGTGCACCTTCTTCGACGATCACGAATCGCCTTAGACAGCCACTTAATCCACAGTGGGAATGACACGGGAGGATATAAAAAACTCACTTTTTGTGAGAAAAACTCCACTGTTTAGAGAAAATAACTGCCTGCGATGAAGACACGGACATTCACATCAATCAATTCAATAAAAAATCCGCGGAAAAAAAAAATTAAAATTTCGTTTCGTTTCCTAAAATTCCGAATTAAATTGACCTTGATTTCGTATCGTTTCGAAGTCTCGAAAGTAAATCTATAGTATTTCGTTCCGTTTCGTTTCGAATCAACATAGACACTTTAAATTTCGTTTCGGTTCATTTGGTTAGGAAAAAGTGCCTTATGACATACTCTTAAAGTAGACTCCATCTCGCGTTCCTAAGCCTCTTACCCAGCAACTCCTATCCCTACCTCCTCGTGGTGCCGGCCGGGATACGAGCAACCTTAGGGAAGATCGGGTAACCAACCCTGGCTCCTCTCCGGAGGTGCAAATCTAACTGTGCGTCTGTTCTCCATGTCAGGAGCGGCTCACACCAGTGTCTGTTATCCATGTTAGGGGCGGCTGATCATTGTCCGAGTGCCAGCGAGGGACTCTAAGTGAAACTGTGCACCATGGTCCACCGGGAGTAAGGAGGAATGGTCCTCCGGATATTTAGGGGGCTTGGTGTCAGGTCCTGCAAGCCAGCCTTTAGCGACCTGGCTAATTGTTTCACTTCCCAGGTCATTCATCCCCTCGGCACGGGTCACCTGACACCTTGGTATTCGGGGTTGGGGACGCCATATTGCCAGCTCCAGTGTTGTACTGAGCCTGGCGATATGGACGAATTTACATCGTAACGCACTACTTTCGAGTATCCATATCCCAACGTAACGGGGGTGGGTAGTTGTATGCTTCCAATTCTTTGTAGAAGAGCAGGCGAGCGGCGAGAGTCTGCCGATGATGATAGATGCACTCACGCTTAGAGTGTATTAGGTGTGGTGGGCTCTCACCATCTATCTGAGTAGCTTCGTGGCTGTAAAGCATGTTGCGATAGATAGAGTGATACCGTTTGACAAGAATTAGCTTGTAGCCAGTTGGAACGTACACCAAGTAGGACAAAAAGACAAATCACCAAACTACAGCCACCCTGTTGAGAAACCGATAACAGTGTACACACCGAGTTACATCTATGGATCGATTCGTCTTTCGTCAATCGTTCTACGTATATGCGTTTGATGCTGTAATAAGACTTTTGAATTGCATAATTTACTTTTCAATCCCGTGCAAAGCCGAATAAAGCTAGCACATAAAGCTAGTAACTTTCTAAAAATGATTGATACCTTTGTGATCCATAAAAAAATAGATAAATCTTCAACAATTGTTTCATCCCAGAGCATCCAAAAATTCCAGGAAGTATTGGCCTTGAGCTCCACGAGAGGTATTATTTAATCGTTTATACTGATTGTGATCTATATAAATGAATTGGAAGAGCGTTCAACAATTGTTCCACTTCAGTTCATTCAGAAATTCCCTGGAGTTTTTGGCTTAAAGGTTTTCACGCGTACTTACTAACTTACTTACTTCGGGAAGATGGGGTTTTATTCTGCACCTTCACCAAACCCTCGTCAGTCGCCGGATGCATACGGTGTCATTTTGGGGAACATGCCTCACCATCGTCACGACTGGCAGATGACGATTCATTGGATTTGTTCTTGCAATGAACATTGGATTTTCGACATGGACAAATAGACACAATGGATTCACAATGAGAAGGACCGGCAACGACAACAATAATGAGTGGTGAAAATATAAAAATAGTTTTTGTGTGGATTCTGTACAGCAGAACACCACAATAGATTCCGGCACAGTAGTGGTTTAGTAACACAAAGTACCTACCAAATAAAGAGAGGAAATAAAGCAAGCATTAGTTACGCGTATTAAACTTGAAGCCTGTCCTCCAATTCTTGTAATTCTTGGATTACCTGGAACAGAACACACGATGAAGGCATGTCCAATTTGATTCAAAGATCGCTAGGAATATTGATGTATAGGCCCCAGTGAGCATGAACTACATCAAAAAGGCAAATAGATGTAGAGGCCTGAATGCATGAACTCCACGGAATTCTTAGAAGTTCTAGAACATGTGATGATAGCATATCCAATTTTGGTCATTGAATTGCAATTATTATGTATCGCATTTAAAAGTGTACAAAGATCAATGGATTAAGTGAAAAACTAATAATTTAAGTAAAAATTCTCTCTACGTCATATTCTTTTCGCGTCCTCCCAATAAGTGCCGTCTACTCCAATTTCCTAGACATTGGCTTGCAGATCATTAATCATTCCCGTTCATGTTTGCGAATGCTTTTTATGGTGCAGAACAGTTTAAATGACAGTCATATATAGGCACCATTAAAAAAAAAAGCAAATAACAGACGTTGCAACGTGGAGCTATGCGCTATTCAGCAGCAATAGTACGCATAGCTGACAATAACAATTGCATAGATAAAAGCAGAACGTGTTCAATGCTAGCTGATAAGTATGCAATACTAAGTGTCTATCGTGATCGAACCATGAAGATCGTTGGCTACTTCATCATCCTATTAGTTGCTATGTGCTTCACTTTCTCTGCAGCTGATCAAATCGTGTCAAACAGTATTGTATCCGTATTTCTGCAAACGTTCAAACGAAGTATGTAATGTTTCATGGAACTTTTCAGAATGCTGCGGCCCGAACGAGCGGTTCAAGCTGTGTGCCAGTCTGTGCGAACCGCAGTGCCAACCGATCATCCCCATTGTGAAGCTGTTCCGCTGCTCCGCCGGCTGTCGGATGGGTTGCACCTGCAAGAATGGATTGGTTCGGCATCCGGATGGCAGGTGCGTTCATTACACGAAATGTCCTACTGCCGAGGGCACCACCCTAGTGCCAAGGTTTGTTACAGAGAATTTCCATGGATTTTGATTCCGATTTGGCTTTGTGTTATGTAAACGTTAAGGTAATAAAATAAATAAGCTTAAGGGCGTGAGCTCTTGTTTTCCTCGTTTCCAAGTTGAACTTGGTGGTACCTTAAGGAAGAGTAGCTCAAATATTTGTGAGGCATTGGAGGATTTCGGACATTAGACAATCACTATTGTAATCAAAAGTTTGTTTTTTTTCGAATAGTTAAATGAAACTTTTCCAGCCTTACAAGTTTCATTCAACTACTTTGAATATTTTTTTCTTTTCAAATGTTTGTGCTCATTTGCGATTTGTGTGCATATTTTCCACTGGGGTGCACTTTTCTTGCATTATATCGTAAGCTTATTATTATCTCTCTTATGATTTAACTTTAACAACATCAACAACTATTGCATATTGACATAGTTTTTCTTCTTGTTTTTTCATTTCTTCTGAGAGAACGCATTATGGCTTTCACCTCTACATCGAAAGTTTTCTCGCGTTTTGTCCAGCTTCCTACCTGTGGAACCTGAAATTGCTCTATCCTTCTGTGCTATATTTTACTGTTTCTTCCGGTGTTAGTTCATGTATTTTACAATAAGAGCAGAAACTATGCAAAAAGAGAAAGGGGCTACATATTTGGTTTCTCCATTCGTAGCTTCCGGTCTCGCCAACTAGAAGTATTTCATTTTTCCTAATTGAAGAGCATAAACCAGCCAACGTTTTGTTTTGTTCCAACGATAAGGGCGCATGCCAGCGGTTTAACATAAGAAGGCAAATACATAAAAATCATTAAATCCTAAAAATAATCGAGAAATATACTCGCTGCTCGTAGACTCATTAGTAACATTTCGATGAATAAACCGGAAATTCGTACTGATTTGACTAAAACCAAAGGGCCACATAATACAGCAGATTTTCGATTGTGAAAAATGTATTCATATTAAAGAACAAGAGTGGAAGCACAAATGAAATATAATTTAATTACTTCATCTAAAACCATATAAAAGCTATAAAATTACAAATATTCTTCTTCCATTTACTTCCACTGTATGAACATTGTGCATCAACAGATATACGCATTTTGTTTCTGGCAGAAAAACATTCTCAGTTGTCTGTTTCATGTAGAAAACGAAATACGTATCTGTTGATATTACACATAAGTTTATTCAGTGGAAAGTGAAAGTAAACGGATGAAAAATTTCTAATAATCTAATAATCACTTTCTGTTATTTCCGCTAAAACAAAATAATTTATTTCCTGAAATCTTTGGAAGCTTAAACCCAATAAAACTGGACTTATTTTCACTGGAAAAAGTTCCATCAAATATTGAAAATCAATTTGATAACACTTTGAAAAATTGGTTTCCTTACCAATCTGTAAAACTGCCTGATAGAAAAGCAGTTAAATCCAATTTTAGTATGTTTATAATAATTTCGTATCTAAAGTTTGCCTCCGGTCTTGTATCTTTATTTGAATGCTTTGGGTTTTATTCAGTAAATTTCTGCTTTATTATGGGACATCCATTTGGCTGTCAAAAAGCACCATTTCCTCGTTACTACGTTTAGTGTGTCAGTCAGTCAGTCTCGTTTCGGGTGCGTGCATCGAAGGGAGAATTTTACTTTTGCTCGTTCTCCATCAGCGATTCTCCAGCCTCCCGTTGGTTTGCTTCACTGGGGTGGAAACTATTCGAGTCCACTGGCGGTTGGCGTTGACTATCGTCCAGCTACGAACGAAATTAGGTACTTTGGTCAACGTGACTATTTTATTTAACACAAAACCAGCAACCTACCAACTGACGTAGAATGACACTCACGGCATATCGTACGTCTCGTTCAAATTTGTCCTGCCGCCCGGCGTAGTTTCCCATCTGTTCGTCGCTGTCTTCGGCATTCACCAGTCGTAGCTCCGGGTTGGGACCGTCGAATGTTCTGCTTCGGTTTATTAAAGCTAGTTTCGCGTATGGTAGAGGAGGGATTCCGGCAAGTTGGCCACTCCCACCTGTTGTACTGCTGCTGTCTCCACCCCCGCCGAATATAAGATTTTCTGGTAGTGATGATCGTTTGCCGTGCCCTCCGTAGCAGGCATGGCCAAAGGCAGCACAGCCTCCTGTAAAGAAAGTGAGATTTTTAATTAAATATGGTGATTTTTTAAAAGTTTTGGCTGATATTCTTGATTAGATGTCAAATGTTGAAAAGTTTCCAACACATTTTAGCAAATCGACAAATTTGGAAACTGAAGTTCATCAATAATTACAGTTGCCGGAATATTCTGGTAATAAAAACGAGCTAAACCCCGCTTGATCCAAGAGGTGGACGAATTTTACAATGAGTCCAAAGAGAACATAACATTCTGTTTCACATTATAAAAAGAGAGCGTAGTAACAGCAGGTCCATTGAGTTGACTTCAATCATTATTCATACAAGCTACTAGAGACCTTTAAGGTTCACCAAAACGTCCTGAAAACCGTAAAGAATGAACTACTTGATAATCGAAGTCCGTGAACGCAGAACAAATCGCAGGTTAACCTCATCGTCATTGTGCATTTTGACCGAAGATCATTTTGGAGCACCTTGGACATTGGATTTCATGTTCTTTGAAAATTATGATCATATGCTTATTACACCGGATTGGGTAAATACCGACGATGAGGACAATGCAAAAGCCTTGATTAATCCGGTAGATACCATGGGCTGAACTCCAGGACGTTTTGGAGTACCTTGAGCATCTCGTATTCAAGAAAATGGGGTTTGCATAATGCGTATATGCTTATTGAACTGAATTGGGTGTACACCGACGATGAAGACATTGCCAATGCCTTGATTAATCCGGTAGGTACCGGGGGCTGTACTAGAGAACGTTTTGAAGTACCTTGAGCATCTCGCATTCCTTAAAATTAGTCACAGGCATAACGTGCAAGATGGCTCAACCTGTCTGAGTATTCAGAACTATCAAGCAATGTGTTTCAGAATTTAAAAAATGTCAGATTCATTTGCATGCTCTCAAAAGCGAAATCTTCCCAAGGTTTCGGATATCTGGGTCTTCAGGGCATAGTCAAACTTGACCCCCGATATGTTTCCTACAAAGTGAACATTCTGGTTAACAGTTTTGATGAAGAAAGTGGGGACCCATCTCTCTTCTATGATTTTACACAGCCAATCTAAAACGCTGGGTATGACCCATCCGTCTTCAAAGTGTTAAGGAGTTCCTTGAATGGCCACGAACATATTCTGTGAACGCATTCTTATCTTGGTATCACTAAGAGCGTGTAGAGGGCCTTAATTCTAAGGAATTCTTGGATGACCAAGAACACATACTGTGGACACTTTCTAACCACTAAGAGTATGTATTATATATGAAACAGGCTGACTGATCTTTGGTTGCGTATGTAGACCCAAATGTCTTAATTTCAGGGGTTTCTTAGATGGTCCAGAACATATACTGTAAACAAATTTCAATCTAGATACAGACCCCATTCGATTTTGGCAACATTCGATTTTGGCAACACAAATGGTCCGAACGTGTTGCCAAAATCGAATAGGATCTGTATCACTAAGAGTATCTACAATATTTGGTTATGCTTATAGATTCAAAGGCTTTAGCTCCAGGGAATTCTTTGATGACCAAGAACCTATATCGTGAATGCATTTTATTCTTTTTATCACTAGGAGCATGTAGCATATTTGAAACAGACTGGATGATCTTTGGTTACGTGTGTAGAACCAAAGGCCATTCTAACATTCTAATCATAGTATCGCTAAGAGTATCCCAGTAACAATTTGGTTTTATAATGGTTTTAAGGCACTCTTGTAGAGAAAATAATGGTCTTCAAAAGCGCTATAAAACTAAAAGTGTTACTTAGATATGTACCATATTTGAAACAGGCTGACTGATCTTCGGCTACGTGTGTAGATCCAAAGACCCTAACTCCAGGGATTTCTTGGATGACCAAGAACATATACATATTGTGAACGTATTTCATTCTTTGTAGCACTTAGACCTTATTTGTAACAGAATGGCTGACCTTTGGTGACACCTGTAGACTCAAAGATTCTAACTCCAGGGATTACTTGGATGGTCGAGAGCATATACTGTGAACGCATTTAAATCTTGGTATCACTAAGAGTATCTACAATATTTGAAACAGGCTTGCTGATCTCTGGTTACGCTTATAGACTCAAAGGCCTTAACTCCAGGGAATTCTTGGATGGCCAAGATCATATAATGTGATCGCATTTTATTCATTTTATCACTAAGAGCATGTACCATATGTGAAACAGACTGACTGACCTTTGGTTACGCTTGTAGACAAAAGGCCTTAGCTCCAGGGTTTACTTGAATGACCTTAACATATTCTGTAAACGCATTCTATCATCACTGAAGTTGAATGAAAATAAAACCTTTGGAACACCCTACCGCAACATTTAGGTTTGCCAAAAATACTACGCCTCAAAATACATCAGATTTTACATGGAACAATATAATTAAAAAAATTTTGCTCACTAGCGCCGCCTTTTGGAAGAAGTACTCATTACACCGAGCATCGCTTTGTAGTCCTGGACATCCTGAACAACTTTGCCGAATACAACTTGAGTGTAGGTACAAAGGATCTCAAACTAGACCCATATTTCACAAACATAAGATTACTAGCTGTATGTACCCGGCCTTGCTCGGAGTTGCCAGTTTGATTAGCAGTTTTTTCACAATCGGAAAATGAATGAACCAATTGGTAGGGGCAGCAGGGACTATGTCCAAGGGCTTGACGACCCCTCCCCATGGCCACTGCGAGTTAGGGGGCCTGCCTAGGATGTGGTGGGGTTTGACAGTGGGCTCTGTTAAACCTCTACAAAAAGCTGCATGTGTCCATAAGCAGGCCCTATCAAACCCAGTCAACACATGAACGTATATGGTGTCGTGTAGGATGCTGAAGTGCAGGCGATAGAGGTACTTTTCCACACAACATGTATGTATATCGTCTCCAATTTAGCATCTTGTATTGCACCATATGCGATTTTATGTAGACTGGGAAGCGACCGTGTGCCGCTCAAAGCGCACAAGCCCAACACGAGTACCAACCGGCTCATCAGGATTAAAACCAGTGAGATCCTGATTACGGTATACTGGTCAAGGCAAGTGACACACACACGCGCGCGAAAGTAATGCAAAATAAACGACATGTAAAATGAACGTAAATTTACATTCTTACTTAACGTCAAATAGAGATAAAATAAGGGTTGCTGAATAACATTAGCTTTCCGATTACTATCAATTATTTTCAATTTTAATTCCATTTCTTTTTTACTTTTCTTACGTTACTGAAGTGATAACGCGGGCGCCTAATCCGAAATTCAAATGAACAATCGTTCACTTTGAGCGATTGATTGTTTATTCTCGCAAAGAATGAACAATTGAACAAATTAAGGAAATGCTAATACTGCTGTGTAGAAGTTTCATAGGTCACATCACTTTCCATGGTGAATCCCGATCTATGTTACTGATTACCCCACCCAACTAACACTA